>NW_006399936.1:5084281-5129223 GCF_000299155.1 Elephantulus edwardii | reverse complement strand
ATAAGCAGTTATAATAAACTGTTATTTACACACTGTGGTCATTTCCCTACTTAACAGATTTCTTCTCCTTGCCAAAGATTAGCTGACCATAGATGTATGAGCTGATTTCTGGGTTTTCAATTCTATTCCATGGATCTATTTATCTGTCGGTGTACCAGTACCAGGCTTTCTTGACCACCATGGCTGTGTAGTAGGATTTGAGATCAGGGAGTTTGACACCTTCTATCTTGTTGCTCTTTTTCAGTAGTGTTTTGCTCAGTTGAAGTCTCTTTCCATTCCAGATGAGATTGGAAATTGCCTTTTCCAGCTCATTGAGGAATAGAATTGGTATCCTTTCTTGTCCCTTATGCTGGTTTTTGTCTTGAAGTATTTAATCAGAAATCAATATTGCCGTGCTTGCTCTTTTTAAATTGCTGCTAGCTTGATCTATTTCTCCACATTTGATTTTTAATGTATCTTTGTCCATGTGTCTAAGGTGTGTCTCTTGTTGTTATGTGCCATCAAGTCACTTGTGACTCATACTGACTATGTGCAACAACCCTAACACCTACTCTATCCTGTGCCAATCTTACTGTCTCTGACACACCTACCCACATAACCCCAGCCTCTGAATCAATTAATTTCATCAAGGGTCTTCCTCTCTTGCACTGTCCCCCACCTCCCCAAGCATGATGTCCTTCTCCAAGGACTGGTTTTACCTTGCAACATGTCCAAAGTATGTCGGATGAAGCTTCAGAAGCCTTGCCTCCAAGGAGCAGCCTGATCTCACCTGTTTGTTCTCCTAGCAGTCCACGGAATATTCAGTAATCTTCTCCAACACTACAGCTCAAAGGCATCAATCCTCCCTATATCATCCCTGGTCATTGTTCAGCTTTCTGACACATAAGTAATTGCAAAGACCATGGCCTGAATCAGGCGCACCTTAGTCTCCAGACTGACATTGTTGCTCTTCAGTACTTTGAAGAGGTCTCTGACAGCAGACTTTCCCAATTTGTCTCTTAATTTCCTGGATGCTTGTACCAAGAGTGTTGACTGACTGTGGAGCCAAGGAAACTGAAGCTGTTAACAATTTCAATCTCTTCATTGTCTGTCATGATGCTGCCATTCGGGCCAGTGGTGAGAATCTTTTTTCTTGATATTGAACTTCAGTCCATATTTAAGGCTGCAGTCCTTGTAGACAGCATATTAATGGTTCATATTTTCTCATCTATTTGCTGTTCCTTTTCCTCTTTGTTGGTGCAGTTAGTCCGTTCACATGCATTGTAATTATGAGTCACACTCATTGCCATTAAGTCAGAAGCGATTCATACCTGACCATCAATGGGTTTTCAGAGGCTGTAAATTGCAAGGGAAATGATTGTCCTTCTTCCTACCATAAAACAACTGGTGGATCCAAACTGCTTGCCTGTGGATTGGCAGTGCAACTCCTTACCCACTAGATCATATTTGTCATTTTGTTGCACTTTTTTAAAGATTTTTTTAAATTATTAATTTTAATAAACATTTACAGAGGTGAGGTTTTGGATTTCCATTCATTCATTGTTTGTTGCACTTTTTCTTGGTGCTGCTGGTAACTTTATTCCATCTACTTTTCTCTGTAGAGTTCATTTGGCTTTTGACTTTTTACCTTCTAAATTTCTTTATTGCTATTTTGATGATGTTTACTAAATCTGCATAATTTTCTTCTTGCTTAAAAGTTCACTAATTTTCTTGGAGATTACCTTGTCCATATTATTACTAGATCTAGAGCAATTCACATTGTTTTGAGATCTTGACTTCCTCTCCATTTAGAGATTCTGTAGTGAGGCTTCTTATTCCCCTTTTCTTATTGTATTTATTCTCCTTTGCGTAATGATATCTTTGGTTTCTTAATTTTCAGTGTTTTCCCACGTGCAGTGCCAAGCAATGTTAAGCCAGCTCCTGCGCTGGCTTAGGCTACTCTTCCACTGCTAAAAATCAAGTTTGACCCATCTAGGGATCTTGGAATATGAATTTATTTGGAAATAGACTCTTTTAAAAAAATATTATTTTTTGTGTGTTTGCCATCAAATTGGATCTGACTGGTGCAGGAGGAGATTGCCCTTTCTTCTCCAGCAGAGCATCTGGTGGATTTGAACTGTGCGCCTCTGGGATTACAGTACAGCTTTTTGCCACTAGGCCACCAGAGCTCCCTTGGAAATAGACTCTTCAAAGAGGTTTGCAGTCAGTTATGAGATCATGCTTGAGCAGAGTGCTTTCTCTTCCAGCATGAGTGATGTATTATAAAAGAGAAATGGTCCTGAGGAAGAGAGAGAAGAATGTCATGTGATTTTGCATCAATAAACCAAGTCTTTCTGGGGCTTCTAGAGCCTGAGAGAAGAAAGGATCTTTCAGAGAGAGCATAGCCCACCGACAATCTGAATTCAGATCTGAAGTCTCCAGAACTTGGGGACAATATATTTTTGTTTTTATAAGCCACCCAGATATGTGGTATATTGTACCTGCTGAAGCCCAACAGAACCAATGCCACAACTCCCATGAGCATATCTTTACAGAAGACTGTCATCAGTTTCCAAGTTTGTTCTCTGACTACGTTTTGATCCTCTAGTCCTCTTTTTTTGTGAGTCTCTGTGCACCCTGATGTGTATGTGACCACATTATGATAACACTTTTAATAACAAAAGACTGGAAACTACCTAAGGACTTGCCAGTGGGGGAAGTTGGGAGATTATATATATATATATATATATACATACATACATATACACATCTCCGTACAACTGAATAAGATATGGCTGTAACAGAATCATGTACAACTGAATAAGATATGGCTGTAACAGAACCATAATCTCTCTGGGCCCATTAGGAATAACAGCCTATGTGTATTTGAAGCAAAAATATAGGATGTTTATTGAAATTTTACTGTGACTGTTTTCATGCAAAACTGTGCAGACTCTCAGTTTTGCTTGTGTAAGATGGAATATTTTTGAAATGTAAGTTAAAAATGGTGAGCAGGAAGCTAGATACAAAGACTGAGAGATACACTTACTTTTTCTTGCATATTCTTCTGTATTGTTTGCTTTTGGGAATATGTATGTGTATATGTTTAAATTTAAAAAGCTATTTGTGTGATTATATGTACTTAATTAAATGCCACATTTCTCTTGGGGCTTCCTTCATTTCTTTTAGGAATACATCTATGTTTCTCAGAATTTCCAAAAAGGAATCACCAGTGTCCCCTGGCTGAAAAACTAGAGCAGGTTGTCCCTAGGATACTGCTGGGAGTTGGGATTCTTTTCCTGGAATTCTGGCTGTGAACAACTGCTGGGTGCTAGAAAATGCCTGGTAAAGTTGGCAATAAAAGATAAAGAGTCAGTTAGCAATTCTTGTCACTTTCAAAATCTCTCCTTTTTATCACAATGTTCCCTTCACTTATCCCCATGTCCAATAGACATGGTGTCCTTTACACGTTGGGGACATTCCAAGAAATAAAAAAGCAGAGATAAAACTAAGACTCTTGGAGGACTGTGTTATATCATGGAATTCCCAAAGAATAAGGGGCTAGGGGTCCCTTGTCTGAACATTGAGAAGATAGAATGAGGTGAGGAGAGGAAAGGGTGGGTGAGTCTCAACTTGAGACCCAGGAAAGACTGGCAAGCAGATCACAGAAGAAAAAAACTACAAAGGAAGAGAAGAGAGGAGTTCTGGAGGATGGTAACCAAGCTGTAAGAGCATCCTAGAATAAGAAAGAGAAACTCAAAGTGGCTGAGGCTGAAGGTGGAGAGGAGCAGAAAGATGAGGCTAGATAATTCTACAACTTAAACTTTATTCTAGAAAGAATTTAGTCTTCAGAAGTTCTTATTTGACAGATAATTAACAGAGTGTAGACACTAGAAATTCTAATTCCGACCTCCTGGCTAGAAGTGAGAGAGGGAGAGAGATCATATCAGGAAGTGCAGTAATAATTCCCAGCCTTTCCCAGTGAGAGAAGACAGTGCCGGTAGTGATGAGGAGGAAGTTGATTTTGATAGATACTTGTTAGGAGAAATCAAGCAGTTTGGTGAGTGACAGAATGAAGACATGAAAGGAGTGCTGGTAATGACTCACAGTCTAGCTCTACGAGCTGAAGCACACAGCTATCAGAGTAGGTTTTGGTTTTGAAGTGCTTATCTTTATATTTAACTTTCAATAAGAGTTGTTCATGAGAGAATATCCTCTAATTGCCCACATTTACTAGATGAAGTGCATGGGTTTTATTTTAAAATGTTCATGGAGGGGCCTGGAACAAGGCATTCTATACAGCTTAAAGGTCAGCTAAGTCTTTGGGCAACTATTTTAGATTCTCTCTCTCTCCCTCCCTTCAACAAAACTACCAAAAGTGTTTCATCCTTTCTAAAGAACAGGAAAGAATTAACAAACATTTACAATAGATAACCATTCTTTTTCTTTGAACATCACTTTCCTTTCAGACCACTTCACTAATTTTCCCCAACTACTGATGTTGTTGTTGATTGCCTTTAAGTCAAGCACGACTCATTGTGACCCTCTGAACAAAAGGCCTGAAGCCCCTCTACAACTATCGACATTTATCAAAGTTCATAGAGTTTCCAGAAGCATGTTGTTTAGGAAGTGGATGCCACTCCTGTTTCCAGACCTGTTGTAGAATGTTATTGGTTAAGTCACCTGTGATGTATAGTGACCCTATGCACAGCAGCTCTGAACCCTTCCCTGTCCTGAGCCAGTCTCACTAATTCTGACACATCAACCCCCATCACCCCAGTTACTGTATCAATCCATCTCATCCGGGGTCCTCCTTTCCTGCACTGTCCATCCACCCTTCCGAGCATGATGTCTTTCTCCAAGGACCAATCTTTCCCGGCCATGTGTCTATAGTAAGTGAGGTGAAGCGTCAAAATCTAGCCTCCAAGGGAAGACTGTACCCATTTGTTTTCTGGGCAGTCCATGGTATGTTCAAGACTCTCCTCCAGCACTACAACTCAAAGGCATCTATTCTTCTGCTGTCATCCTTAATCATTGTCCACTCACTGAAGCATAACAAGTGATTGAAAAGACCATGGCCTGGATTAAGTACACCTTTGTATCTAGACTGACATCATTGCTCTTCAGCACTCTGGTTATCAATGGCAACCCTTTATATCAATGACAACCCCCTCTGTATAAAAAACAATAAGTGTGGGGCTACTCAGGAAAGTCAACAAGGTGACTTGACTATGAACAAAGTCATCACTTTAAAACAGTGCAAGACTACAGGGATTAGAGCTGTTGAATGAGATAGAACTTCTACTGTGTTGCAAGCATATCGGACTGGAAAGGAACTGGCCAATCCTGGGAATTCATGGAGAGATGACAGGAGACACTGGGGGACCAGTATCTCCTGGCAGCCTGACTTCTCTTGCCATTATAATAAGTCTTCCTCAGTGACCCCCTGGTTAGCTTATTTTTGGCCTGGTTGCACGTAGTTTTCATGCCTTCTTTGGGGATGGAAACTCCTCCAGTTGACAGTTTCCTAGAACCTTCTGGGCCCCAAGGCTGATTTTCCTTGCCTCAAACAGGATTTAACAAGCTGAGGAGGCTTTCACTTCTGTTGCTTTTTTCGGCATCTCTTCTTGTTGAGGTGCCAGCAGGTCCCAACTTTCTAGGATTCCAAGCGTTGGTTTCTCTGAAGGCTGATGTAATGGTTCTGAGCCTCAAAATAGAAGACACATTTCTGTATGATCTCTCTTGTCGGCCCATATAGCCATCTCCCTCTCTTACCAACTTTTCTAAACGTGTTACCGTGATCTCCCGGCACCTAGAAGAACTCCTGCTCCAGGATTCTTCACTTAAGCTGCCTTGGTAAATTGTGTGGCTTCCTCTAACGCCTTTCTCTAAAAATACTCCGAAACACCAATTGCCAATTTCATATTCACCCATTCATAAAACGCATCTTCGCGGTGTACTCTCTTTCAGATCCTGTCTGTCCTTGGCAGTGTGCTCACGACAAGACAGACACAGGCTCTGCCCTCATGCGTTTCCATTTTTCCAATCCAGTTCTTCTGTCGGTTTAGGCATTTAGACTTAAATACACCTCAAACCTGGATCTAAGTCCGTCTGGATTAGTTACCTTTGCCATCACCGCCCTTCAAGTCATTCACTCTAGATTGAACCCCAAGTGGTCCTTCACTCCATCCTCTCTTAACATCACACCTGAACATGTCATCCAGCTTTATGAATTGTGCCTCCTAAAAACTGTCCTTATTTCACTCTCTCCCACCTTCCCCACTCTTCCCCTCAGCTACTGCATCTCATCATCTCTTACTTGGACAACTTCTGCAGGACAATGGATTGCCTTTTCTTTATGGTCTCTGTGGACTTGGGTGTGAAATTTTGCTAAAAAGAATTCATTGGGTCACAGCCTGCACTCTGGTCTGTTTCACACAATTTTCAGGGATTGGTTGATTTGCTATTCAAATAATTGCTTGAAAATCTACCCAGTAGGAGATTGGTTAGGTCATGGTCCTGCTAGAAGGGCCATGCTTTAAAACAGATAGAGTTTGCTTATATAAGCAGCCAATCTCACAAAAGTTTTATGGAGCAGAGAAAGAGAGGAATGGAGAACTTCCTAAAAGATGTGTACCTTGGGTCAAAGACTGCCTTGGCTGTAAGATCTCCTATCCTGAAGAAGGCAGGAATGTTCTCTCTGTACTCTGGGGAACCTTTAGGACCTTACCTATGTGCGTCCTGATACTGACCCCAAGTTACTATTGTCACTTTCAAATTGATCCTGATCTTGAACTGTAGCCTATTACAATCACACAATTCTAACATCTGTGGGTTTTCTGTGGCTATTGCAATGAATTATCACACCAAGCAGAGAAGTGGAGGGTGGTATATGAGGGCGAGGAGCTGCTTGTGTCAGAAATAATAAAGAAATTGTAGCGTGGAGGTGTGTCTGACATCTACCTCGTGGGAACCAGATTTATGCTGATGCTGATTATTTTTTGGGTAAAAGGCTTCCTTTAGAATAGCATCTAATGCTGCATTACAGCTTGTCAAGGATGCCAGTGTAAGAACTAAGATCTTTACCTTGATTCAAGTCATGGCATTTTCAGTTGTTTCATATGTACGTGGAAGTTGGACAACAAATAAGGAGACCAAGAAGCATTGCTGCCTTTGAATCAGGGTTCTGGTGATGAATATGGAATATACCATGGACTGCCAAAAGAAGACATGAAACTGTGTTGGACAAAGTGTGACCAGAGTGCTGCTGAGAAGCAAAAGCTGTGAGATTTCATCTCCTTTACTTTATAGAAGCAAACATTTTGAAATTTCGTCTTACATACTTTGGGCATGTTGCCAGTCCTTGGCAAAAGGACGTCATGCTTAGAAAGGTGATGGTCAGCAAAAGAAGGGAAGGCCATCGAGGAGATGGATGGACAATGGTGGCTGATTGTGAGGATGCTGCCAGATCTAGTAGGTTCCAATCTGTTGGACCTAAGGTCACGGTGACTTGAAGTCGAGTCAACAACAGTACCTAGGAAAAACCACAATCTTTTGCTCTTTTTCTTCTTCCTTCACCCAAAGTTATCACAAACATTATTTTCTTTTTTTTATATATAAAATAATGGTCCATGCTTCCAATATCTTGAAGAAAAACTACAACTCTGGTCTCTCATTAGCATGATGTGTTTTAACTTGACATTCTGAATATATTTGCAAGTTTCTCCCAGGAGAGCTTCTCTGGAAAAGAAAAAAAAAAAAGAGGAAGAAGAACAGGGAAAAGGAAGAGGAAGAAAAGAGAACAAGGTGGTTCAGACCTATAGGAACTATTTCTTGAACATTTACAATGTGCTTTAGCAATTGTACTTACCATTGTGCTTATGCAATGTATATTGCATTGTCTAAGCTTATGTAAAATATAAAATGTACATCATATAAGCATCATGTTACATACTAGGGCATTTTTTTAAAAGAGGAAATTAAAATTCTGCAAGTTTAATAAACTTATCCAAAGTAAACAAGACAATAGTAATTACTAGCGTGGATCAAGCCCTGTTAAGTGCTTTATAAATGTTCGCTTCATCATAATTCTCTGAAGTAGGTACTGTTACATAGGGTGAAGAGATTGAGATTGTTGACAGCTTTAGTCTGCGTGGCTCCACAATCAACACTCTTGGCACCAGCAGCCAGAAAATTAAAAGACATATTGCGATGGGAAAGTCGGCTGTTACGGACCTCTCTAAAGTACTCAAGAGCAACGGTGTATCTCTGGAGACTAAGGTGCGTCTGGTAAAGTCTTTGCAATCACTTGTTATGCATCAGAGAACTGGACAATGACCAGGGAGGATAGAAGGAGAAGTGATGCTTTTGAGCTTTGGTGTTAGAGAAGAGTGCTGAGGGTGCCATAGACTGCTAAGAAAATAAACAGATTCATCCTGGAGAGGGTTAAACCAGGCTGCTCCTTGGAGGCAAGCATTTTGAGGCTTTGTCTGACATACTTTGGTCATGTTGTAAGGAGGGATCGGTCCTTGGAGAGGGACATCATGCTTGGGAGGAAGGAGGACAGGCACAGGAGGGGAAGGCCCTCTGGGAGATGGATTGGTTCGGTGACTGGGGCAATCGGGATGAGTGTGTCAGAGACAGTGAGATTGGCACAGGACAGAGCACAGAGTTTAGAGCTGTTGTACGTAGGGTCGCTATGAGTTGCAAGAGACTCGATGGCACATAACAACAACAACAACAACAACAACAACAGGTACTGTTAGTATTCACTGTGAATGCCCTGTGAAGTAGGTACCATATCATTCACAGTTTACAGATGGAGAAATAACTGGGTATCAAAAGAGTGTAGCCAGCCTGAGGATGGCTAAGTCTGACTTCTACTAACTCCACAAAGGAAAACTGTCCCCATCACAACAGCCACAATAGAAAACTCATTCCTGGCAAGGTGAGACATGGGTCCTCACTACTCCTACACTTACTTCTACTAATCTAAACACAAACCTTGCTCTGTTAGGTCCAAAATCTGTTGCAATGACCACATAGATGTTGCAGAGCAATATGTATGGTTATGGGGCTTATTAGGGACATTAGCAGCAAGATACAGTTTCTCAAGCGTGGTCACAGTCACTTTGACATTCAGACTCATGGCTTAGGTCATTGTTAGAAAGTTCACTTAGTCTTGCCAAGTATGGCATTTTCTCTCAGTCTGCTGGTAAGCGTGGGTTAAGGTGTCGGCTCTGGCTCTGTGGGGCAGCAGGTCCAAGTCATCCATGTCTGATGTTGCTCTCTGCTTCTCTGCTGAAGGTGCTGTTGTTCTTCATCTGTCTGGCACAGGACTCTTTGGTCCCAAAGGACACATGCCACTTCCTCTTCCTTGTTGGTTTTGACATTTCCAACTTCTGCTGCTGAAACCACTCTATTTAAGCGAAGTGGGATGGTGAGACTAGCCAATTCCCTTGTGGATAGACTAACACACTCTATTTGTATGTTTCTATCCATCCACATGGCAAAATCAAAGACAATAGCTATGAAAGTCATTTTGAACAATAAAACTTTGACATGACACTGGGGCTCAGAGAGGTAACAATACAGATTCTAGACGCCATGCTGTGGAACCATTTTGTGGCCTTTTGTCTGCTTGTTTTCTTATCATTGAGACAGACACATTGCCACCAAAGGAAGTACAACCTCGAAGCAAGAGTAGCACCCACTTCCTGAACAACATGCCTCCGGAAACTCTATGAACTTTGATAAATGTCGATAGCTATAGGAGGCTTCTGGCCTTTTGTTCATAGGGTCGCTATGAGTTGTGCTTGACTTGAAGACAGTCAACAACAACAGCAACAACAACGTAATAACAGAAAACAACAAAAATCAAGTAAACAACAAAGTCTTCTATGAGAACATCACTGTCATTGATGTACATATAGGGAAACCCTCAAATAATCTCAAAGATAATGTCTATCTTTCTCCCAAGATTTCACTGGACTTGACTGGTACCCACTATTTCTACTTGTCTCTCTCATTACTCTCTCCCCTTTCCCTCTTTTATGCCTTTTCTATGGAATATCCATCAAACTTTTCCTTGCCTGTATCCAATTAGCTTATGTGCTGTTTTTTAGTCTTCTGATGCATTTCATTTGCTAGCAATTTTTAAAAAAATAATTAGCCAACTTTGAAAAAATGGTGAATTTAATTTCAAACCAACTTCCAAATTTTTGGCTTTCTCTTGCCTGATTTCTAGACTAGTTACTGTGGGTTTGCACCACCATTCACTTCTCAGGATTTCCCCACCTGGTAACATTCAACATTATGCTTATTTCTTGGTCTCCTTTACTGATGAAGAAATAAAAGAGAGAAAAGAGATAGCATATTTGATTTAGTTTGTTTTTGAGATAGCATATTTGAAGACACTATTTTTTATTTTGAAAGCAAATAATAATCCTCTATGTTTGAAAGATAATGTAAAGGAAAGGATAACATGTCTTTGAAAAAAAAATAGAAGCTTGGCTGCTTAATCATACTTTGGACATGTTGTGAGGAGAGACCGGTCCTTGGAGAGGGACATCATGCTTGGTAGAGTAGAGGGACAGCGCAGGAGGGGAAGGCCCTCTATGAGGTGGATTGATTCAGTGACTGGGGTAATTGAGATGGGAGTGTCGGGGACGGTGCGATTGGCACAGGACAGAGCGGAGTTTAGGGCTGTTGTACATAGGGCCGCTATGAGTCGCAAGCGACTCGACGGCACATAACAACAACAACAACAACAACAACAATCATTTACATATTACTGGGAGCTCTGATGGCCTAGTGGTAAGAAGTTGCACTGCAATCCCGAAGGCACACTGAACAAATCTTCCAGCTGCTCTGGGGGAGAAAGATGGACAGTAAATCCTGTGTGATTTAGTACCTCTGACAACCTGTTGGAGGGTGGGTCAGCTCCAACAGGTACAGAGCAATTATGTAACAATACACCCTTCAGGTTTTTTTTAATGTTTAGTATAAAAGTCTCCTTCTAAGACCCAGCCAAAATCCCAGATTAACAGAACAACAAAAACGCCAGCTGAATACAGCAACCACTTTTGAAGGGGAGGAGAAAAGAGAGAAGGAAGTTACAGGTTCTATGTTGATACTTCCACCCTCTACCCATCATAGTTGCAAACGTTAGAGCTCTCCTACATAATAGACAAACACACACAGAATTTCTTCCTAACAGAAGTTGCCAGCTGTTGAAAAGTGTTCTAGGTGTCATTTGAATTTAAGTAAAATGACTCCTTTGGCAACTACCTGGCAGCCAACAGCTTTTACAACGTGTGTTCTAATAAAAACGGTTTTACAAAGAGCTTGTATCTTTTTACCGCCAAGCATTACATTCTGAATAGAAAACTTAATAAGATTTTCAGCAGAGATTTTAAGAGGCTCCATCATAGGACTTAACAACAACTGTGATCTATTCTTTTTAGTGCAGGAGTAAAGACTTGAGAGAAACAGCATTTTCAGCTTGGCTTTATGGCCCCCTGAGTTGTGTTCGAGCTAAATGAAAGTTAAAAATTGGTACTGGGGAGGGAGCAAAAGTGCTGCACTCAATTTGGGGTCTGAACTTCACTGCTGCTGCATTAGGAAACATTGTGCACTGGGCAAGTCGGTTAACTAATTTTTGACATTGTTTTCTCATGTATTGGAAGAAGCAAGCCTACCTTATGGGATTGTTGCAACCAAGTTGAGTCACAGCTGTTAGCTTCTGTCACCTCTTGGCAACCCCACGCACCATATTCTAATCAGTTGGAGATTGAACTATTATGATTCAGTTTTTTGAGAGTAGATCACCATGCCTTTCTTCCTTGCCTGTCCCAGGCCATGAACACCAGCTCAGTAACATAATAACATAGCAGCAAACCCTGGCAGATAGAATGGTGGCTACATATATGATACATCAGCCTGGAATAAAATCCAGATCTCATCCAGAAAAGTGAGAATTCTAGCCCTGTATCAACCACAATGCATCTGACACATAGTTGTTATTGTGGATAGGTATCATGAGTACAATTCATAGCGACCCTGTGCACAGCAGATCTGACCCCTGTCCTATCCTGTGCCATCCTCATCCTCTCTGACATACTTCTGTCCATTGCTGCAGTCATGGTGTCAATCCATTTCATTGGGGATCTTCCTCTCTTTCACCTGATGCCTCTTTCTAAGGAGTAACCTCTCCCAACAACATGCCCAAGTATCGGCGAGAGACCTTCAGCGTCTTTGTCTCCAAGGAGCACTCTGGCTGTACTTTTTTCCAAAACACATCTGTTTGGTTTTTTAGGTGGTCCATGGGATACTAAGTACTCTTCTCTAACACCGCAACTCAAAGGCATCAATTCTTCTTTTGGTTATATGTTTTTAAATGGGCATTATTCTACTTCTCACATGCTCATAAAGAAAAACAAACAAACAAACAAAACAACAAACCCCTGATCACTCATTAAAGTTAATAGCTGAGTTCAGGCTAGAACCTAGGTTACTGGTTCAAAACTAAGACAGTTTCAAGTAAGAACCCTGGCTCTCTCTCTTTAGACCTCATCCAGACGTCTCTGAGTTTGTTTATTAATCTGTAAAATGGGCATCGGCTTGTAATGTCTAAATGAGACACTGCTTTATAGTGCCTAGCATGGTGTCTGACACAGAATGGAAAATAAGTACATTCCAGGCACTGTTGTAAGACCAGGCCCCCTTGTACATTTGGTTCAGGGAAAAGTGAGGGGGAATCTGTGCTGTATTGGTATGAAAACCACCTTAGATTCGAGTCCATCAGATATGACCATAAAACGCTTAAATGGTTCAGGTTCTGGGACGTTGGCAGCATAAACAGACCACTGTTCTGACTCTCTCCAACAACCACATCAGTACAAGAGAGGATGAATGCTCAGACGTGAGGGACTGAATAGGAGAGCAGAAGACAGCACTGGGGAGCTGCAGCCGAGCAAGAATCAGGACATGGTGAGCCCCGTACTACAGGAAAACCACTTCTCCCTCGGTCCCTGCCCCACTCCAGAACCAACCGGTCTCCAACTGCGTTATGGGGAAGCAGCCTCAGCAAAAGAGCCCCCTTCGCTCACCGCCTCTCCTCTGACTCTAAGAGATGGCTCTGAGTGTTCACTCGGAAACCAGTCAACAAGGCAGACCTTCCCAGAGAACAGAGGAACATATTATCATCTCCCTCACTCAGATACTCATAGTCACTTTCCAGTATCCTAGTGGACAATATTGTTGTCGTTGTATACAGTAGCTGACCCTCCAGTGGGTTTTCAGAGGCAGTTAATCGCACGGGAGGAGATTACCCACCCTTCTCCTGTGGAGCAGCTAGTGGCCTCAAACTAATGCCCTCGGGATTGCAGAGCAGCTTCTTGCCACAATATTATGTTGTAAATAAGCCTCTCAAAATTTGCTTAAATAAAAATAAATGAAGGTTATTGAGAGGTGGAGATGGTCAGACTAAGGAAATGTCCAGTGTCACTGAATAGAAACTGTTGGAATAGAAACTAAAGGTTATGGACTTTGTAATTGAAAGACCACCAAAAGACTTAGAGACAGGGCATCTGGAGGCCAGAATTGGGGAGTGACAGGCCTATATAAGACATATGACTGATCAAAGGTACTTACCATTCTGTTTATTACAAGGTAGTCCCAGGATGGCGGCAGGACCTGCATTTCTTTGTAGCCTATTAGTAAAATTGCTTCCTTATTCATGTCTGCTTTCTAGAGGTCAAATGTAAAGATTTATCGATAATGCTGTATCTCATCCATTTGTGTATAATGAATCAGATCCTTTGGGAATAAATTGGATACTTTTCACCTGACAGATCTCAGAGGAAAGGAATGCTGTCCTTGTGGTAAATGGCCAGATTAGCTATCAAGGTTACAGAAACTGCTGTTTAAAAAACCCAGCATAGAATACATACTCGTATCAGGACTTTACAATGGCGTTTAAGCTCTATTTTGTTTTTAGACTGCCTTGCTGACACACAAAGCAAGTGCTTCTGACTTTAGACTCTCAGATAGATTCATAAAGTTTTCTCTGGTTGGTTTTCAGGATAGATCACCAGACCTTTCTTTCTAATCTCTCTCAGTCTGAAAGACTTCCCTGCTGAAATCAGTCTACCCTGGGTGGCCCAACATAGTTTTGAAATGCCCCAGTTTGTGGTGTAACATCCAACATCACAGTAAAAAGCAAATCATCACAGTACCACAAGCTAACAGACGGATGATGGTGATAAATAATAGTTATTGATATTAGGCCTGTTGTCTGAATTATCTGCAGTGTCATCGACAGTGGTTGATGTCTGCTTTCCATTGGAGTAAATAGTTCATCTTTCTCATTCATATATTTTAATGCATTTGATTTTCAGATCTCATCCTATAAGAGGTATTGGATCAGATAAAGGCAAGAGCTATTTAAAAGGGATATATGATTAGGCATTATTTGTGTGACAACAGTTCAGAATAAGAAGTGCATTGCAAAGGGGACTGAGGGAGGGGGAGAAAGGAGAAAATTGTGCAACAATAAATACATTTTTTTTAAAGTGAACTGAGGAGGGAGGAAGGAAGGTGTGTAACAATGAATGAATGAAAATCCACCTTTTCTGTAAACTTTCATTAAAATAACAATTAAAAAAAATTGAAAAAAAAGATAGGTGTTTGTTATTCTTTATTTGTAAATAACAAACCTAAATAAGCTTTTGGAAAGTTAAGAAATTTGTATAAAATCCTATAGGGAGTTAGTTTTCAAAACCAGGTTCCAAACCTGTATCCCTTAGCTTTCAATTCAATTGCTTTCCACTGTGCTGAGCCGAATTCAACGATCCCATGGGTTTTACATGGCCAGTGACATGAGCACCGTGACCCTGGCACTTGTGAAATCAAGGAGTTCTCTTTCTTCACCTGGAGATCAATTCTGATACTACCAGAGGATTTTCCGCATCATATATTCTTAGGGCACTATTACAACTAAAATAATGGAAACGTGTGCCGTTGCTCAGGGCTTCCTCGAGAATATGGTACAAATCTCTGAGAGTTTGGAAGGAAGGGCTGGAAGCAGAATTCACCTGGTCTTCCTGAGCCCGGCCCGTGTTCATCACTCCCAGCCCCGGGGACTGAATGTCTGAGGTTGGTTGAATCTTGGGGATGGGAATGGGCTAGGTGTAGATTCTCCCACCCCCACATCCCAGGGGTGACTGGGCTGCTAGGGACACTGGGGAGATGTAGTCCATTAAGGAATTACCTCAGCACTTATGTTTTCCACTGAGAAGTACTATTCCTCTGGGGTTTCCTGAGGAGTAACTGAAAAGGTTTCATTTCTATTCATTCTGTTCTCTGGATTCCTTGCTTTAATGAGGTTTTTACTTTTGCCTTTGACAAATGCTCTCTCCTGTGGAGACTAGCTTTCAGCTGGAATTTGAATAAGAAAGGAGTAGGGAAAGGACAGGAGCAGAAGAGCCAGGAGGTGAACCCCTTATGCTTTGGAGGGTCTAGCTGTGGCAGGCGCCCTGTCTCTGGCCAGCCCCACCTCTGCCTGTCCTCCCATCTTGTCTTTGGTGTTTCAGAACTTCTCACCTGCTCATTCAACTGGTTTCAAATCTAGAGAGGAATTCTTCAGGGATACAGAGTTTATTAATAGTCTGCTCACTCAGACCCATGGGGATTGGCATGAATTTACATTTTCAGACAAGATAACTAATATAATGGCTGGGACTCTAACTACCTCACTCACTGTAATTCTTTCTAAGCTCTGTGCTGACCATCAGATATTGGCCCAGAGATCCTAGCAATCCCTGGGGCCTACACTGCCTAAAAGGCAACACTTGAGGCATGTAAGTTCCACTCAATGTATACTCCAGTTAGAAAACTAGGCCTCCAACTTGATTGGCCATGCTTGATATCCTAGACCTCTGGTGGCTTAGTGGTAAGAAAGTGTGCTGCAATCCCCAAGTATGCAGTTCAAATCCACCAAATGCTTCAAGGGAGAAGGATGGGAAATTTCTTACTGAGCCTCTCTGCCTCTGAAAACCCGCAGGAGGATCAGCTATGGGTCGATTCTGATTTGACAGCACACAACAACAACACCACCTTTACCTTCAAACTCTACACCAAGTCACTGTTCGAACCTCATTAACTCTCGCTACTCCCTGGCCCTAAAAGACAGAGATCTTCCCATTTTATAACCACAGCTTATTCGATGCCTCAGTGATTCCACTGCCGACAAGATTTCTTGCTAAAGTTCCCTCCGTGATTGCTTGCTCATCCTTTGTAGATGTCTTTCAGGATTAAGGTTGAGAATCGTACATAACTCTGTCTGCATCATCTAGTCTCCTGTCGTGCCAGGCCAATGTTATCTCTTCCAGACCCAATTTTTCCTCTATCTCCCTATATCAATGGATATCAAGGAACTGATTTTATTATTTGCTTTGCATTTTTACTTTAAATAATACATTCCTTCCTATCTGGAATTGATGGGTGAGTTGTAGACAAAAGAAACTCATACTTATTTCTGAGAAGAAAATTCAAAAACCCCTACAGACACTTTCCTAGACATATTTTGCTGTAAATGAGACATTAAGCTTGAATAGTCGTGCTATAGTCTCCCCTGTAACTCTGCTTACTATATGTTGTTGTTGAGTACTATCAAGTCAGAACCTACCCACAGCAGACCCTCCAGCAGGATTTCTGGGGCAGTAAATCACGTGGGAAATTGCCCATCTTTCTCCCACAGAGCCTGGGGGATACAAACTGTGTGCCTTCAAGATTGCAGTGCAGCTTCTGACCACTAGGCCAGAGCGCTCTTGCCTCCCTTGCTTATTTTATACATACAACAACAAATACATCTACATCTTTCAACATCTATATACACATGCACACACATACACATATTATATGTATAATCTGATAGCCAGTTTGTTAAAAAACATAAGTGCACAGAAAAACCTAGTGTAGAGAATATATTTACTGTGAGCAGATATGATTTCAATTGAGCAGTGTCAATCTAAAGAAAAGTCTGGCATCATTATTTTTGGAAAACAAAAGCAAAGGAAACCCTCATAACTCAAATGAGAAGCCACTAGGTATTTCTAAAAAGAACTACTGGCCTATAGAGAATGCGATCTAGGGCTTGGTGGAGAAAACTCCGTTAAGGACGCTTGTTCTGGTGTTGTTGGATATGTGAGTAAAGAAAAGAACACACAGACCTAATTAGTGACCAGGCTAACTAATCAGGTTGGAGACACCCCCCCCCCCAACCTGGTTCTGTTCTTCCTGTGACTTCAATTGATGTGGTTGAAGTGGCTGCATGGCCTCCAGCAGAGGCCCTGGTGAGTCTGGTTAAGGGCTTGCCGTGAATTGAGGGCAGGCATGAAGGACTCGATGGGCCACTCCTAGAAGAACCCAGGCTGATCATTTGGTGACATCACCATTTCCAGTGAAGTTACACCCTTAGTTCTATTTCCCGACATAAAACCCTTTCAGAAATCTCTCTCAAATTGTTACAATAGGAAGAAGCTATAGATCTGGGCTTCAGAAAAGACAAAATGAGCCATTGCAGAGCCTGCCTTTTTTGAGTGCAACGATCCAAATTCATTCTTTTTACAAAGTTAACCAGGAAAGAAAACCAGCTGAAAATAAACCTTGCAAATGAGGGCAATGAGCAGAGAGGGAATTGAACATGGTGTAGGAGGTAAAACATGCTAATGGCCAAACAATGATCAATTAGCTCCCAGAGTAGAGTAACAACTGGGTTTGCTACCAACCATATCCAAGTGAAAGCACTTCAGGGACACCCAAAGGCTGTCAGTCCTCAGAATAAAGTTATATGAGGCTGTTGATGCCTTTGGCCGGTTTCAGTGAGCAGATGTTGCCTAATGTAGTCCTGTTTCCTCTTCACGCAAGTAGCCCAGACCCTGCCCCAGGCTGCCTTTGAGCAAGTGCCTTCCCCAGAATTCTTAGTACTTTAGTTCCAGGTAAGAATGGATGGAGGCTGCCAAGAAGCCAGCTTCTTATTGGGGTGTGAATAAATAAGCCATCTAAATGCTACACTGCTGTCTTTGCTAGCACAGTATGCACTGCAGTTTCATTCTTTTCTGGTCCAGTATACAGAGTCTTCATTCATTCATGGAAAGTATTTATCAAGTCATTTCTTTACATCTACATTGTGTAGATACTAAGGATGCAAAAGTGAGCACAAAGGGTAAGCTTCTTGCCTTCAGAATGCTTATAGTCTAGAAGGAAGACAGAAAAGCAAGTGAACCAATGAAGAACATAAACTTAAAATAATACAGGAAAACAATACAGGGTGGCTTAAATGCCAACAGAAGTCCATGTAAGTAGCAAAATGAAAAATAGATAAATTGAACTTCATAAAAATATAATATTTTGTACTAAAATGAACATCATCTACAGAATGGGAGAGAAATATATATATATACACACATATATATATAATACTTTACATATAGTCTTCTCAGTTGCTTACTCTGCACCTGAGAGCTGAACAATGACTAAGGATGACAGATCAAGTGCCTTTGAATTGTGGTGCTGGAGAAGAGTCCTGAACAATCCATTGACTGCTAAGAGAACAAACAAGTCTCTCCTGGAGACAGTGAAATCAGGTTGCTTCTTTGAGGCAAGGACTTTGAAGCTCCATCTCACATACTTTGGGCATGTTGCCAGGAGAGACTAGTCCTTGGAGAAGGCTTGGAAGGGTAGAGGGTCAGTGCATGAGAGGAAGACTCTGGATTGAAATGAAGTGATTGTGACAATAGGGTCATATGTTTCCAAGACAGTGAGGTTGGCTCAGGAGATAGTTAATAGGGCCCTTGTGAGTCATAGTCAACGTGACGGCACATAACAACAACAACAGCAACTTTCTCTTGATATATATATATTTACTTATGTTGTTGTTAGGTGCCATCGTGTTGTAGACAACTCATAGCGACCCTATGAACAAAAGACCTGAACACTTATATAACTTTCTTTGTTTCTCCAAGTTCATAGAGTTTCCAAAGGCAAGCTATTTTGGAACTCTACAGAGGTTTTGATTTCTGGTTCTGGGGAGACTCTGGGTCATTGTTTACTGGCCTTTGACTGTGAGTTGATTGTATTCAGCCTCCTATTTAAAAAGGCATTTCTTCAACAGTAAGGGTCTGGAATCCAGGTGGGGGATATTCTGAAGCAGCCTGATTCTACAGAAGTTTTGCTTTCTGGTTCTGGTGAGACTCTGAGGCGTTGTTTTTAATTGTTTTTTGTGATACTGATGTGTTAAATGCGATAATGGTTACTTACTACTTAAACATAAAAATGTTGTTGCCATTGTGTCATTGAGTAACCACAGGTTACCTCTATATGGCAAGTGGACACACCAGAACTGTTCAAAAGGAATATATGGTTAGGTATTATCTTCATGACAAGAGTCCAGAATAAGAGCTGCATAGTAAAGTGAACTGGGTGCGTGGGTGGGGGTTGTATAACAATGAAAAAAAGAATTTTCTTTTCAAAGACAAAAGACACTGGGGGGAGGGGGTGGGCATGGAGGGAAATGTGCAACAATAAATGAATGGGAACCTAGTCTCTATAAACTTTCACTATTTAAAAAAAAACAACTCACACAAAAAACCAACTGGGAAAGATTTCAATGAGTAAATTGGCTTTTAACATAGCTAAATATTATTGATTGAATTGTGTCCCTCAAAATATGTGCTGTAAATCCTAGGCAGACCCTAAATTGACTCAGTGACTGGGGTAATGGTGGTTAGGTGTATCGGAGACAATGAAATTGACTTAAGTTCAGAGCTGTTGGTAGGGTCCCAAGTAGTCATAGGCAACTGGATGGCACATAGCAACAATAACAACATGCCTGTGGTTAATATCCAATGTGAGAATGGACTGTATATTATATTCATGATTCAGGATTAGTGTACGGTGTGTTTTGGGTCAATCTTTAACAAAACAGAACAGTAATAAATGAAACCAGCAGAGATGAGGGGAAAGTAGATGCCAAGCCGCACTGAGATCTCACAGGAACCAGGAAACAGAAGTTGATGAGCCAAGGGCCTTCCCTCAGAGCTGAGAGGAGAGGAAACCTTCCTTTAGATTTGGTGCTGCAGATGTGGACACATAGTCTTCTAAACTGTGCAAAAATTCAATTCTGTTTGTTAAAGCCACCTATTTATGGTACTCCTGTTATGTTGTTTGTTGTTATGTGCTGTCAGTTGCTTGTGACTCATAGCGATCCTATGTACAACAGCCCTAAACTCTGCTCTGTCTCTGACACACCCATCCAGATTACCCCAGTCATTGAATCAATCCACCTCATAGAGGGCCTTCCCCTCCTGTGCCTGCCCTCCACCCTCCCAAGCATGATGTCCCTCTCCAAGGACTGGTCTCGCCTTACAACATGACCAAAGTATGTCAGATGAAGCCTCAGAATCCTTGACTCCAAGGAGCCGCCCAGTTTAACCCTCTCCTAGCAGCACTAAATGACAGACACTGATTGTATACTTTATGAGTGATGGAGACTGGATTTTCATTAATAGAATAGGGGTTATCCATAAGACTCCAAAGAGAGAAGAGTCATACATGGCACAGAGGAGAACAGTACTTTCTCTTTGCAATTTCTTCTGAGTTAAGTTTTCCATTGGCTGTCAGGAGCTTCTATCTTCTTGGGAAGTCAGTGTTCAGGTAGTTGGCCACTGTGTTCTTCTCCCTCATTGCTGTCATTTTCCATCATTCATGTCTCTCTGTAGTAGCATGGACTTGAGCAAATGACTAGGCAGCAGACAAGGCCACACACAGTTCCCGAGGAAATGACTTCTTTTGCTTTGTTTTTATTTTAAATTTTCTTATCCTTATCTTGCCCCAGGCATTGGAGAATTCTCACAAGCACTGTACTATTAAATTCTTGCAATGGAACAAACCTTGGGAAGTAGAAATTGTAATTCCTCAATCTGTCTAGGAAAGGGCCTGCGTAAATATACCAATCTGTTTGTAATCCTTTGGATTTACACTTGGAAATATGTAAGGCTTGTCACATGGATTGTGTCCTCCTGTTTAATGCATATGGAAGCTGAAGGTCAGAGATGCTATGACTTGTGTGAGTTCCCATGACTTTCTAATGCAGAACTTGACAAGCATTTAAGCATGTGAAAAAGTGAGAAATGTAGATGGAGGAACATCATTTCTTTAGACTCTGCCTCTTGCTTTTCCCTATAATTTTGTACCATGAGCCTGAATTAGATAGTAATCATATTTCTTAGAATTTTAGAGTTAATTGTATGAGAACTTAGAGATTAGAACCAACTGTATCCACTAATTTATGTCTATTCTAAATGTGAGGAGAATGTTGTCTACGTTGATGGAGACTGGTGAATCGATTCAACATAGAGCTGTCGCATGTGATAGAGTAGAACAGATTTATAGAGTTTTCTAGGCTGTGACTTTTGTAGACTCAGATGACCAGGTCTTTCTTCTGCAGAGCCACTGGATGGCTTCAAGTCACTAACCTTGCAGTTAGTACCTGTGGACATAATTACTGATTTACATTACATTTAAAGCTGGCATCTGTTTATACTCACTATTTCATCTCCAACATGCAGCTTTTTCTTCTCCTACATTGGCACAACTGCTTCCTTTCCAGCACAATTATTTCCTGTATTCCATATGCAACCACGATTGCTGCCGAATTGATCGTGCCTTGTGGAAACCCCATGTATTTCGGAGCAGAATGATGTGCTCCTATGGATCTCCAAGGCCTCTGTGAATTTTCAGAAGTGGAGCATGAGGATTTTCTTCTAAGGCAGCACCAGGTAGAATCAACCAGTTCAGTTGGTAATCACGCACTTAGCCCTTTGCACCATCCAGAGATGACGCATGACCAGGAACCATACACATGACACGTTGTATGACCAGAAACCAGACAAAGAAGACAGAGCGTAGCACTCATACTCAGTGCATTATGGAAGTTTAAGTGAAGTCTCCGAGCTGATAAACACAGCTTTCTAAATAGGCCGACTTCCTTACACTGCTCTGATGAAGAAGGGTTTGTCTGGGAAGGTCTCTGAGTCCACATCTGTTTGATGACAGCTGTCCAAATAGAAGAGGTGCTATGCATTTGGAAAATGAAGTTATTTGGCTGAATTGATGATGTGTGACCATGAGTGGCAGATGTCTGCTTGTGTGCTGGGCACTGCACCCTGGTTCTTTTGGTTTCCAAAGCTGACAAGTTGAAGACAGATGGATTTGAAGCAAACACTTTTTTTAATAGAAAAGAACAACATTATTTCCAGAGTCCTAAGTGCTGCCATGGGGGGGTGTCGTGTGGTGTGTGTGTGTGTGTGTGTGTGTTGGTCTCTCCAATTCTAAAGCTTATCTTCACTTTCCTCCTTTCTAATGCCCTACAGTAATATTTCCCCCTCCTTTGCCAGTCAGATCATATTTTCTCTGAACCCTTCATTCTTTGTCTTTCCAAGGTGGAAATTTCTTTTCAGGACTAGCGTATCTTCTATAGGAATCTTTTCGTGGTGCATATGGTTAAGTAGTTGACTTTTAGTTGAAAGGTTGGCTGTTCAGACCTAATCAGAGGCACTTCATAAAACACACTGGCTGATCTTCTCTGGAAAAGTTACAATTGTGAAAGCCCTGGGGAACTAGCTCTACTTTTCATGCATAGATTCACCATGAATCAGAATAAATTTGATGGCAATTACCAACAACACATATCTACTGCAGGCGTGGTCTGACGTTAGGCAGAATCAGCAGATAGTTTCTTCTTTTTTTAAATAAAATTATTTATTTTACTCTTTTTGTGTGTGTACCGTCAAATCGGATCTGGCTGGTACAGGAGGGGATTGCCCCTCCTTCTCCAGCAAAGCATCTGGTGGATTTGAACCATGCACCTCTGGGATTGCAGTGCAGCTTCTTGCCACTAGGCCACCAGAGCTCTCTAGAGAGTTTCTTCTTAAAGGAATTGTACATGCAGCAGCACAAGAGACACTGGGCAGTGGGAAAGCAAATGCTCCCGGTCTTTATCATCAAGGCTTGTGCCTATACACACGGCAAATCTTTCCGACAAAGTATGGACTTCGTACTTGACAGCTTTCATTTGCACAACAATGATATGAAACTGCTAAAACAGGTCCATTGAGAGAAAGAAAAAAATGAAATCTTTTCCTGTAGATCAGAGATATCCAGAAGTTCTTGCCTTACAGAAACATAAAGGAGAGAAGTCTGTAGTTATACGTATGTACGGCCTTAATCATTCAGTGACTCTGTTCACAAGACATTTTGATTTAGTCATAGACCTAGTCCTTGGCTTTGACTCCCAACTGTTAGCATGTCTCCTTTCTACTGAAAAATGGGTTGATGTATAGGAGAATCCTTTCTTTCCTACCTGAGCAAGCCTCACATTCCTCTCTCACCTCTCTAAGTCTACATTGGAATGATAATTTTTTTTTTGTAAATAGGGTACACATAAACTTTAGCAGTAGCACAAAAGGAGAGTGTCGTCCATCTCCTGGGTTGCATCCCAGAAAGTCCTGCTAGATAAAGTACAAAGGGGACCAAGCTAATTTACACATAGAACACTTTTTAGAACATGGAAAAGCATGCTCAGAAGTGAGTGTAAACACAAGAAAAGAACAGAAGTCAATACCTTAACTCAGTAACTCCAAGAATTAAAAAAAACAACACCCACAACACCCCACAACAACAAACAAACACATAACCCACTAAGCAGACCTGCAGTCCACAGAAGAAAGAAAATAATAAAGAAAGCAGCATAAATAAATGAACAAAAAACCCCCAGGAAAATGACAACACTCACATGGTAGCAACACTCCACTTTCTGGTTTTTCTCATTTCCCTGAGGTTTTCTATCCTACACCTTCCTGCCCACGGAGCTTTATCCTTGGGCAAATTCTGCCTTTATATTTTGTAAGGTTGTTCATTCTAAGGAGTAAGTACCTCCCTGGTGTTCCCTAATAAGCTTCTCTATTGTTTGGATGAAAGTTGGGCCACAAGGGTAAGTTTTATTCCAGGTTGGAAGGATGACCAAGGGCTACAGCACCTAACAACCACCATCAGACCAGAAAACATTTGGAATATTGTTCCACATTTTTTTTAAATCCCATTATGTCCAGTCAGTACCTTCCACTGTGATCTCTTAGATCACAGTGGCCTGCAGTGTTCACCACTAGACCATGGGGATCTCTGGTTGCATATTTCATAGAAAGTTGCACTAACCTTAGAACTTCACAACCTTACAACTAACCTAAAGGCATTTGAATCTCAAATCCACCAGGGCTCCAAAGGAGGAAGATGGGTAATCTTCCCATGAGATTTATAGCTTCTCACTGGAAGGTCAACTATGAGTTGGTTCTGAGTTGACAACGCAACATCAACAACATATGTATAAATACATGATGGAAGAATAGATAGATATATAGGTATATAGATATAATATTCAGTCACAAAGAGAAATATAACATGCTACTACAACATAAATGAAACTTGAAAATATTTTACCATTCAGTAACTCGCAGAAGAACAAATATTATTATCATCCCACTATATGAAATACCTAGACTAGGCAGATGTCTAAAGACTAGAGCTTATTGGTGGTTGCCAGAGGCAGGAGGGAGGGAATAAGGGAGAATCATTGTTAGGAAGCTTTTAATGATGATAGTAAAATTTGGCAACAGATATGAGTCATAGTATATAATTAATGTCACTGAATTATACATGTAAAAATCAGTGTCACTGAATTGTACATGTAAAAATTGTTGCATTTGTATATGTTGTATTATCTATATTTTTATCAACACCCACTTCCCACCCTCTCCTCCACACATGCACACACACAGTTACACATGCAAGCCTGTTCCCAGAGAACCATCTCAGTATTGACTGAATAGTTTCTGTAGCTGAGGGAGAAGGAATTGTTTAATGCTTATGAGTGCCTGGCTTTAATAATAGTGCTCAATGAATGAAAGAATGTAGATAATCAGCCTGAGAAAGAAACAACAGAAAGTATTGCTCTCTCCTTCCCACTCACTCACTGTCTGGCCTTCTCCTTATTCATTTTCATCTGTTTATACAAGCATTCATTTACACCAATAATTATTGAGCAGCTACTACATGAAGAATACTGTGCTGGAATTTGTGGGCGATATTAGGTGAGTGAGGAAAGCACAATTCTAGCCCAAAAAAGAGAACACAGACTGGGAGTTTAAGATGGGGTCCCTGAAAAGTCACCTCTATTTAAAACATGACTCTTTTGTATCAATTGAGGGTTTTATTCCCCTTCAAAGTTCCTATAAAGCCTTAGAAACTACCAAGGTAGACTTCAAAATTGGCAACAATGACTTAGCTTCTCGGCTGCAGAATCTTTTACAGATTCTATCACATACACAGGTCTTGTTTGAACTGCACAATTTGTAGAACTGAATTTGGAAGAAGTAGGTCAATTTGCAGAGTTAGCTGCTATATGATTGTGCAAACAGTTGTCTTAACCAGAAGATATGCTTGCTAGTGGGGAAAAAAAGTCACAGATACGCCTTCTGTAAAGTATTCTACAAAGTGGTTCTTGATATTAAATTTTTTAAATATTTCTTTTTTTTTTTTTTTAGTTTCTGTACTGGCTTATTGGGATCTAGGTCATTTCTCCCACAAAGTTAGTTAACATTTGTAGAATGTGGATTCTTTCTTGCTAGGGTTCTTGTGAGGGCTTTTGATAATGCCTGTTCTGTTATTGCTTGAAAAGGCTGCTACACAAATAGAATTTTAGTTCTGGTTGGTTTTAGGGGAGATCTTCCCCTGTGGATGTTTGTCCACTATTGTAGCATTAATACTTTTGAAAATGGCTTTTATGTCCATTGCCTTAACCCCCTTCAGAGGCCTGGTTTCCAGCTGCCTCAACTACAGACACATGCAGTGTCTTTTACAGCGGTGAGGCCAACATAAGAGGGAGAGCTGACCAGACTCACCAGACTGCGGCAAGGAGTGGCCTGATGGAGCCCTGGTGCCAGAGCCAGAATTCAAGGTTCTGCTTGCTGGATGATTGAAGGAAGAGCTGTTTTGTGACTGCTATGAGACAAAACTTACAGATGGTGGAGGAAACCAGAGGCTACTTGCATTTGTGTTTTTGAACTGAACCTGAACTTTCACTTGCTGGCTGATAAGCTTTCTGAACTCATTGAGGAATTGTGTCTTGTTAATCGAGGGTGGGACTGCTGGATTAAACCTGGACTTTGAATATGTTAAAATTTTTTTTTGTTTCTTTCACCTTCCCAATCTATTTTTCTAATAAATAGCACAAGTGTGAGCAGAGTTAAGGCTGTGAGTCAATTTGCAACAAACACCAGACCCAGTGATTTGTAAAAGTAGGTACAGAATCATGGAAAGGGCCATGTCTGATCTTATAGATTTATTTATTTTGTACTGTAGATGTTATTGATAGGGAAAGTTCCACTTTGTGGAGTTGTTGGAAATCAGACTTGTCCACTCCAATATTGTCTTTGCTCCCTATAATACTTTTGTGGTTTTGTTTTGGGGTTTGTTTTTTTTTTTTTACAATTATCTTCTCAAGAGTGTGTCCACATTTAACCTAGAAATTCTGCCTGTGTCTCACTTCTCTGGTGGTGAAATCTATGATCTAAAACATAAGTAGCTAAATTAATTTCAACTATACACTAACCTTAGCTATCCATACATTTCCCTCCCTGGCTTTTTCCATTTAAAAAGCAAATTTAAGTAGTTGCAGCACAGACCCTATGTCTTGAAAAACCTCAACTATTTATTATTTTGTCTATTTTATATAAAAAAAATATATTTTACTAGCCTTTAAGTCAGTTCTCCTATTGCCTTTTTTCTTTTTATCATGATTTGAATGAAAGTTTACAAAGCAAATTGGCTTTCCATTTACTAATTCAAAAACATTTTGTTTTATGATATTAATGTCCTTGATGTAATTATACTCATCGTGCTTCCTTTCTGGGAAAGGAAGTCCTTCTAACCATCCAGTCATTCCTTCTGGAGCTTTGTCTTGGGTAAATGCCACCTTTTTAATGTGATTTGCTTGATTATTTTAAGGAGTGAGTACTTACCTGGTATTATTACTCACCTAACTCTCACTCACTGCTGTTGAGTCAGGACTGACTCATGGCTGGCCCGCCACCAGGTTTTCAGTGGCTATTAATCACATAGAAGGAGATGCCTGTAGCTGGGAGAGTTGAGTTTGTTACAGATTCAAAGGATGACTAAGGACCATAGTCACAGGGCTTCCATTAAACTCTGGGCCCCTGAGTTTAGAATGCCAATGATTTGGATCTATCTACCTGCTCGTGGAGACTAGTTGTAAGGACATGCTTAGAGATGGTTGCTAATAGCATTATGAGATGATAATTCTAACTTGCCTCTCTTTTTTCATTCTTGAGCCCTATGAAAATACTAGAGGGTATCAAAGGCTCCTCTATCTAAGAAGAGTTATTTTATCTTGCTTGTGTGAAGCAATATAAACCTATAAATAACTATAATACAAAAATAAAAGTAGTTAAGAGAAGTGCAGAGAAAAATACTTTAGGAACTCAGTGTGGGAGAAACTGCTTTAGACTTAGGAGAACAGTGGAGAAAAAGGGTTCTAGAAAAAATTCCATTTTATCCCAGCTTGATGCATTAATATCTGAACAACAAGAACCTTTTGAAAGGGTCATAATAAATATATAGGGCCTTGAGAAAAATCACCTAACATCTTGGATCTTCTAAATCCATCTATCTTTGCACTCAACCAATATGGTTCATTTTCTACAAAGCTGTATGCACCAAATTAGATCCTGGGTGGGATGCAGAGATAAAGAAAGTAAAATTGCTAAGTAAAATGGAAATCCAAACACAGCAGTTCAACTCATCTCCCTTTCCCCCCTTGATTTCTAGGATCTTGCCCAAGGGATATACAAAGAGGGGAAAATACTTCATCTGAATGGGAAAGTAAGGAAGATGGCTTATATAAGCTGTTGATTTCATGGACTCTCCTAGAATGAGAGAAGCTAGGAACTTATTTCAGAAAGGTAGTAGAGCAGCAGAACCACACAATTTGTCAGATCTGGAGAGGGGAATGGCCAAAGGAGAAGATGATACAGATGGAAAGGACTATGTGCCAATTTCATTCATCCATCAACAAGCAGCCACCTGCATGACAGTCACGTCCAACAGGAAGCTGGTCAAAAGCAACACCCCCATGATACATCTTCAAGGATATGTACATGTACGGCCAAGCACAATCAATAAGAGTGCATCTGAATTCCAAAATCAATCTCCATAATAGTCTATGTGTTTCCCACTGCCAAAGGGGCCTTTTAGAGTAGTGAGAGAAGATCTTCACCCTGAAACCCACAGCGTCCCTTTTCAGCAGGAAGTAGCTAAGAGAATACGCCGTCCCCTTTTCCTTATGACTCAGGGTGAAGTCTCTCTCAGGGAGGAGTGATAGGGAATGGCAAAGGACACACTGACAAAGAAGATTAATCAGAACTGGCTTTGACAAGCACTGTGGCATTTGGACAAGAACAAACTGGGAGGAGGGTAGAGAGAATAGTGCAACAATGAATGAGTGGAAGCCCAAAATCTCTGTAAATGTTTATGAAAATTAATAAAATATAATTATAATTAAAAAAAAAGCAAGTTCTCCATAACATAGGAGGGTATTTCCCCAATACAGTGGGGAAACAGGACTAGGAAGGTCAATTGAGTTCTGTAATCTATTTAGAACACACATTGAATTTCCTGGACTTGAAAATAAATTTACATATACTCAGAACTCAATAGCGTCACTAAAGTTGAACAAGCAATCAGACTGAAATTTCCTATGGCTCCAGGCTTCCTAAACAATCTAATCCATAGATAGAGTCTGTTATATCCCTTGACTCAGTGGGGGGGAAACACCCTACATGTGCCTCTCCTCTTCATCACTATAGAAACATCGAGGAGGACAAGTGGTGATTTAAAGAGAACCTTCACACTATCATTCACAAATATCAGGCAAGAACCAATGTTATCTTTAATCAAAATTAAGAAATAAGAAAGAGAAATAACTTGACTTCCATGAAATGATAGGTAACATAAAATAAGGGATAAAATATGATATTCCAGTGAAGATATCTTAGGGGAAAAGAGAAACACATTTTACGTACAATGTATTTTCTGCTCTCTGTGAAGTGAAAGTGGAAAGGGTATTACATCACTGAAGAAATGTTGTAGCCTTAAATAAAGGGGAAATATAAATCTATAATGAAGGGAAGAACTTAAATTGCATTAAGTAACTGAATCGGCGGTGTATGACTCAGAGACGGGAGAATCTAGGATGCAGAGCACAAGAAAAAGTGAATTGATGAAAAATGAATTGTTGTTGTTATGTCAACTATAACTCATAGCAACCCTATGACCCGCGACTCAGAATTTGCACTGTCCTGAGCCATCCTCACTGTCTCTGACACAGCTGACCCCATTGCCACAGTTACAGTGCCAGGCCACCTCATCCAGGGAGATCCTCTCCACCCTCTACCCTCCCAAGCAGGGTATCCTTCTCCAAGGATGGGCCAAACCTGACAAACCTGAAGTATTTGAGATGTTGTTGTTGTGTGCCATCAAGTCCTGAGCCAATCTCACTATCTCTGACACATCTGCCCTCATCACTCCAGTTATTGTGTCAATCCATCGCATCTGGGGTCTTCCTCTGCTGCACTGTTCCTTTACCCTTCCATACATAATACCATTCTCCGCAATAGAGCACACTTGTTATGTGAGATTAGAGAGCATAGAAAATAGAGGTTCATGATTATTATATAACATTTACTCTTTTCTCCCAAAGATCCAAAAGAGAAAATGTAATATAATCCTGCTGAATTGAAGAAATAATCAAACCCACTGATGTACAGAGCTCAACTAGTTGAGGGCAAATTTAAAGGAGAGAAAAATCCAGTCTAAGTTACCTTTATCTTTACCCATTCCTCCCTGCTTTCCTATTTCTGGTAACTATCCAAGAATTATTCTTTCTACATGTAATCTTTTCTCAAGCTTTTTATAATCATGTTTTCACACAGTATTTGTAATTTTGTAAGTAGTTGTTGTTGATTGCCATTGAGTCGATCACAACTCATAGCGACTCTGTGAATAAAAGACCTAATGCTTTTCCGTAACTATCATTATTTTCCCAAGTTCATAGAGTTTCCATAGGCATACGGTTTAGGAAGTGGATGCCACTCCTGCTTCCAAACCTGTTTTACAGCTGGGAGCTCCACCAAACACTGTCCATATGGAGTGACCATTATAATATTTGATACCCTAGAGGCACAAGGCTGAGCATCACAGCAAACCCAGACTACCTCAGCACAGTAAATTGATGAAGAGTGATGTACAAAGTAGAAGAATGTTCCCGCAAATATAACACCAGTCTCAGCAGTGGTGTCATCAAGTCAAATACAACTCATAGCAACCAAACATATGAAGAAAAGACCTAAACTCTGTTCTAAAATGAACATAATTTCTATGGTTATAGGGTTTATAGAGTTTCCAGATCGTCCCATATTTTTTCTCCCACTCTGTCCAAGATCCTCTACTGTGATCTTTTTTAGAGTACTCAGCATAATCTAATTCTTCCAGTTTCAGAATTAAGGAGGTTGAAGTTTATGTTGTCCATTGGTCCTTTGGACTGACTTCTTTTCTTCTCTCTTCTTTATTCCAGGCAGGGAGAGAGCCCAACAGCTTAACCTCTGATTGTTGCTCATAGTCTTTTAAGATGCTAATTGCTACTCACCAAAGTAGGAAGTAAAAACTATGTCTTTGTTATACTAATTGACTCTTTGTCTGTGTTCTATCTATAGGCTTTGATGTCCCCAGAGACTATTGTTCTGAGGCCCTTAAGTGGTTTTTGGTTAAGATTAAGAAGTTTATGTAACTTTGCTTTATGTTTGCTCTCCGGTATGCATAGATATATTTACAGCATATGCAATATAAATGTAGAAATGTCATCTAGTTTGCAGTGAATTTTTTAAGTGCTCTAATTTCCCTTTCCTCCTTCCTTAAAAAAAACAATAACAGTAACCTACCCAGTTTGGAGTTCACAAACACACTAGATAAAACTTTGTTAACTTTTATGCTATTTAAATATCATGCATTTTTCCGTCCATCCATGTATTCTTTCTTTCATGCAACACATATTTATTGATTGCTTGCTTTATGCCAAGTATTAGCCAGTCACTACAGATAGATAAGTAAGCAAAAGCAACCAAGCCTCTGCATAAATGTTTGAAAGGGAAGTAATGAGGTACATACAGATCTTTCCTAACTCTTGTCACACCTATTTTATTTACCTTTTCCCTCCTGAATCCCTATTCCCTAAAGTTACATCTTCCTATTCCATATACAACTTCTATGCACGTCTGAACTGAAATTCTACATTCAAAACAATAATTGTGCTCAAATGTTGGTACTAGATTCTTACCATCTTCACTGCTGGGACTTTTCTGATGGGGACATCTGTGCAAATTTTATTGACTCCCACTGTCCTCTCAGATTTGCTCTTTCTACCTGAAAGTGGAAATATATTAGGCAGTCTTCGAAAGGATAGTTAGCCAATTCTCCAATAGTTAAAGTTCTCATTGACTCTGAATTTAGGGAAAAAATACTGAATTTACGAGGATGACATTCACTCTTTTTTATGTATTCTTATTTCCATGAATCAACATCAACAGAATCCTAATAAAATATTTGTTAATGAGTCTAGATCCACTTACTCTATAATTAAATTAAATCAAATCCAGGCATCTGATTTGGGCTTTTGACATTTTACTTTATTTTGTCATTGTTTTTGGTTGTTGTTTGCAGCAACTTAGTCTAGTACAAGTCATAGTGATACTATGAACAACAGATCTGAACCCTGTCCTGTCCTGTGCCATCCTCATCACCTCTGACACACTTGAGGTCCTTGTTACACTCACTGTGTCAATCCATATCCTTGGTGGCCAGCTGTCCTCTCTTTCATTGACCCTTTACCTTTCCAAGAATAATGTCTCTCTTCAAGGAATGGTCTCTCCTAACCACACGCCCAAAGTTTGTGGGGTGAAATTTTGTCATCTTTGCCACTAAGGAGCACTCTGGTTGGACTTTCTCCAAGACACATCTGTTGGTTCTTTTGGAAGTCCACGTGATATTAAATACTCTTCCCCAACAGTTCAAAGGCATCAAGTCTTCTGTCATCCTTATTCATTGTCCAGCTAGCAGATGTATAACAAGTGATTGAAAAGACCATGGCCTCAGTCAGGCACACCATAGTCCTCAAACTGACATCATTGCTTTTCAGTAATTTGGAGAGGTATCTGACAGCAGGCTTTCCCAATACAATACATCTCCTTACCTCTGACTGTTGGTACCAAGGGTTTATTGTGGATACAAGTAGGATGAAGTTGTTGACAATTTTAATCTTTCTACATCTCTCATGATGTTTCCTATCTGTCCAGCAGTGAGAGTTTTTGTATTCTTGACATTGAGATGTAACTCCCATTGAAGGCTGTAGTTTTTAATCTTCTGCAGCAAGCACTTCAAGTTCTCCTCACTTTCAACATGCAAGGTTGTGTTGTCTGCACAACACCGGTTGCTATTTAATCTTCCTCTGATCCTGATGCCACATTCTCCTTAGAGTCCAGTTTCTTGAACGATTTGCTCAGCATACAGATTGAATACGTATGGAGAAAGGGTACAAACACTTTAGGATGATCTTCAAGAATATTTTTCTTGCGTGTGATATCAACGTTATTTGATAATTTTTCACATTCTCTTGGATCATCTTTCTTGGGAATGGGAATAAATATGAATCTCATCTGGTCAATTGGCCAAGGAGCTGTCCTCCAACTTTCCTGGCCTAGACTGGTGAGCACATCCAGGGCTGCATCTGTTCATTGAAACATGTTAGTTGGTATCCCATTGATTCCTGGGGCTTTTTCCCCCCAGTGCCTTCAGTGCAGTTTGAACTTCTACCTTCATTACCATTGGATTTTGTTCATATGGTACTTCTCCAAAATTTTCAAGGTCAGCCAATTCTTCTTGATTGGTGACTCTGTATATTCCTTCCATCTTCTTTTGATGCTACCTGGATCAGTCAAGATTTCGCCCATAGGATCTCTCACTTTTGCAACTCGAGGTTTGAATTTTTTGGTTCTGTCAACTGCCGAGCAAATTCTTCACTTTATTTCCCAACTCCAGCTCTTTGCACTTTTCTATTATAACTCTTTGTTTTGTCTGTCAAGCTGTTGGGCATTAGACATTTTTAGTTTAGTTTCATTTTAATTATTTTCATTTAGACTTGGGTATTAGAAATGATGTGTTCCACCCTTTAAATATTTATCTTCACAGTCTTCATGTTTTGCAGAGAGAAGTGGCTATACCTGAAGCTGTTAGCCACTTAGAATGCTAAAGCAGACATTATCAAGATTGCTGGTAATGCATAGCAAAATTGTAGACGCGCTTTCGCTACACTCCTACACTTGGGGCCATGACAAGGCAGCAATTATCGGTACAACAGGCGTTTACAGCAGAATGAGTTTTCAAAACAATAATTAGATATACATGACTAATTAATTAGAGAACATAATTTGGCCCACTACAGTTGCAGTAATATCTCAATTCTGCATAAACATACAGGGGGAAAGCTCTTGTGCAGACTAGATACACACACTGGCACTTGCTTTGTTTCAGAAGTTGACTATTTTCAACATGTTGCATTATTTTGCTTTTATTTAGTTGTATATAATTTAGGTATTATTTAGTTGAAACTTCCATTTCCAGGTCATGGGTGAAACATGAATCCAGGAAGTAGTTGGATATATGAACTAAAAAACAAGTAAGTAAGTATTCAAGCCTGTCTTTAATTTTCATTTGATATTTTAGCATATGATTTCATCTAATTATAAGTAAACCATTAATATTTAAGTCTGTTCAGGTTAAAAAAGGAGTCATTATAAATCTAAAGCTCTTAATTACCATAAACTATAGAAGCTAACCTTCATGTAGATTTTTTTTCAATTTAATAAAATATTCTCCTTTCACTGACCCTCTACTTTTCCAAGCCTGAAATAAACTTGTTGTTGTTATGAGCTGTCGAGTTGCTTGTGAATCATAGCAACCCTGTGGATGATAGCTCTGTAGCCTGCCCTGACCTGAGCTGGTCTCACTGACTGACTCCAACACACCTACCCCCATTGCCCCACTTACTGTCCTAGAGAAATGTTTCTTTGTTGGGTGCCATCAAGCTGGAAGTGACCCATCGCTGACCCTCCAGTGGGTTTTCAGAGACAGTTACTTGCCCGGGAGGAGATTGCCCATCCTTCTCCCTCAGAAGAGCTGGTGGCCTTGAACTACGTGCCTTTGGGATTCCAGCACAGATTCTTGCCACTAAGGCCACCAGAGCTCCACTAGAGGAATATATTACTAAATATTCTGTATTAAATTCTATAAAAGAAGGCCTTTTTAAAATAGCATCGGACCAATATATTGCTATGCTCAGACTCAGTGATGGCTGACAGGTATATGAGGTAGTTTGTGACCTGGTTGTAGCAGATTCCAGAAAGAAAGTTATTTATGAGAAGTTTTCCATAAAATTATGTAGTGAATAGAGAAACAGGTTGTATATGGTTAACTTGACCCAATATCTAGGTGTAGAATTTGTAGTTAAGCATTGCTTGGGGATCCAGAATGATCCTTATTGGCTCTATGAATTGATTACTAGGGTTTCAGTAGAAAGATCTGAAAGAGTTATTTCATCACTATTTACAAAACAAGGTGGCATTGGCAGCATCTTTTTTTATCCTATTTATAACAGAATGAAAACCAGAGAAGGTGTGTATGGGGATATTGATACATTTCCAGTCCTGATAGAGTTGAGTATGATGCATTAACAAGTTATCCTCAAATCTCTGTCTTTTATAACAACTGATGTTTGTTTTTCCCTCTGTTAAAGTGATTGTGGGTGTTACAGAGAAAGAAATGTAGCAAACTGGACACTGTTTCAAAGCTCTCGCTTCTAAACAACAATTTACTTGTGCTTCCATTTCATTGGCTCAAGAGTCATATGATAAATCTGCTGTCAGTGCAGTAGGATGATCAAAGAGTAGCCTGATTAGTCTGACATCAATGTCTAATCCCCCCTACAAGGAGGTGTGGTTGGGAAGAGCATGGGAATATTTAATAGCAATAATACAATATAATGCTATGTCACCCTAAAGACTCTCAAGCCCCAGTCCGTTTGAGAAATTGCTCTCTGACCTCAAAGCCAGCAGGGCACAGTGCTTTGCTGAAAGTCCTGTATTTGCTCTTCCCTTTCGGATGTGAATTCTCTGCCAGTAGAGCGGCTGTTGGCTGCCACGGCAGTGCCAGACCCCACTGTGATGGACAGCTCCTCTGTTCTGCTTACTCCTCCAGGCAGAGTGAGAAATTCTTCTTCTGATCAGGTTTATAATTTTTATTCTCGGATGCAGCAACCCTGCTAATGAACGATGCACAGGAGTTAGCAGGGAAGGTGCAGGATACTGTACTGGTTCTGCCTTTACTAAGCCTTCATTCCTATCTCCCAAACACAAACCGAGTTCCCGAGTGTAGTATAGATAAAGCGAGGGAGTACATAACAGCCTTGGTTAATTTGTTCACAGTTTATACTAATCAGGTTAGTATACTCTGTCAAGTCCGCGACTGAATACATGTGGGCTCAAAGGCAGAGGGAGGATGGCGTTTGGAGGGAGCCATGGAGATGGATCATTGCACAATCCTATGATTCCCAAGCAGTAAATGGAAGGGACCTGATAGAAATGGTGCTCTCAGCTTTGTCACCAAATCTGCAGGAGTAATCCCAGGATCAAACGCAACACACAAAACATACCTTTGGAAGAAGTTTTCTTCAGGATTAGACTTGGTTTTTTCAACAGAAAACACGTGGAGGTCCACTAATCCACAGTCGCAAGTAAACTGTGTTTTTAGAACAGGATACAATGAGAATATATTGTTCCAATTGTGTTTGGCTCTGACTAACTTAGCTTCTGCAGGAGCTATCTTTATTAAATATTATGTGACCTGAACAAAGACTCATTAGAGCTATTTTTATGTCAACATACTTTAAGTATCCCCCTGCTAACAAGTTGATTCCAATTCACAGCAGCTATAAGTCTTTGTGAGAGGAGATTGCCTGCTTTTCTCCCACAGGGAAGCTGGTGGATTTGAATCATTGACCTTTTAGTTAGATAGAAGTGCAACACAGAACAGACCATGTCACCAGAGTTCCTTGGTTTTAAGTATAGCAGGTACAAATCTCAGCACAAAAACTTGAAGGAGTGTATGTGTGTGTGTGTGTATTCCTTAAAAGCAATATCTGTCCATAAGACCAGAATCCTCCAAGGCTGTTGTTGTTATGTACCATCAAGTTGGAATCAACTCATAGCTGACCCTCCAGTGAATTTTCAAAGGTGATAAATCACACAGGAAGAGACTGCCCATCTTTTTCCCATGGAACAGCAGGTGGATTTGAACTGTATGCCTCCAGGTTGGCAGTGTAGCTCCTTAGCACTAGGCCACCAGAGCTCCAATAGAATCAGAAACTTAATTCCACTTTCTATTGGGGAGCAATCCTTCACTCCTCAGTCCCTGTGCCAGTCAAGTCAATTTTAATGCATGCGGACTCCACACTTAACCAGAATGAAATTGTTCTCCGTCATGTTTCCAATGGCCTGTTTTTCAGGAGGAGATCTCCAGGCTTGCCTTCTGAGACAACTTGTCAGCCAGTTAGCAGGTGAATGCATTAAATGCACCATCGGGGACCAGCCCATCCCCCAGCATATGGGTTTTGGTTTATGCCAACTAAGGCATCAGGTGCAGGGTAGGGCAAGGTTAAGATCTATTGTTCATACAGTTGCTATGAAGAGTAGTCCATGTGACAGCACCTAACAACAGCAACCATGAGGTATCAGCTAGATTAATTTGGGGTCATTAGTTTCTGATCTGTTCACATTGGTACTGAGGTGTTTCTCATGAGAGTTTCTGGATTCAAGGACTCCCTACTATTTTGTTTTCATGGTTGGAGTGAGGTTTCCTGGGCTCACATGCCTCGTCACACCATGAGGACATTGCCTGTTTGGAATTGTGCTATTTTTCTGGTGGTGCAACCTGAAAGCATGATGTAGCTTCCCTCCCTCACGTACACTCATTTTTTCCCCCTCTGACATCTCCCTACCTAACCTAGAGAAAGGGCTTAGATTAACTGAGGAATACCTAGCAAGCACACTGGGGTTTTTATAAGAAAATGCAGAACAGGAAGATATGATTGTAGGTTTTCTATTCAGATACCATCAGACTTACCTCTATGAATAAAGAAAAAGAAAGGAGAAAATACACACAATCCCAAAATAATAGATTAAGTGCATGACCAAACCAATCCCTTACCACTGAGTCAACTGAAGCTCTTAGCTTGTGGTGATTTCGTCACAGGGTGTTAACTGCTGCTCCAAATGGTCTTCTTGGCTGTGATCCTTGCAGGAGTCCGGTGGGACCTAACAATTGTTTGGCTGAGTTGAGCACGGGTGTGACTTCTGTTCCAGATTCAAAGGACCTGTAGTCTCAGGAGTTCCATCAGTCTCTATCACACCAGTTAAGTATGGCCTTTTGTCTATTTTTGAAGTTTTCCCCAAGTGTTTAAATTTTGTGTTTCTCTGATTCCTTTCAGAGTGCTCAACAGTGGTAGCCAGGTACCATCTGTCAACTTGAAAAGCATGTCTAGGGTCATTCATAAGATAATCCTAGTTAAACTCCTTTAAGAGGTAAAGTCTTTCTTTGTGGACAAAGTCCCGTGTTTCTCACCTTGCATACTGGGCTTTGCGAAGGATAGATAGTTAGCTCCTGCTCCTTGTTTCCTTTGCTCTTATCGCATTAACTCCTTTCCATTTCCTCAAAGCATTCTGGTCCTTCTTGCCTTTGGGCTTTTGCACATTATGTTCCCTTTCCTCTATGTTTGTTTTCTGATTAGCTCCTCTTCTCCCTTCACTTACCTACTCAAATACCAATTTTCCAATGAAATATTGCCATGCCACCAAACTCAAGAGATGTTTTCTTGTTAGTGACCTATTGTTTTTGCTCTTAGTACTTAAATATATTTATTTGTATTGTGTGTTTTGATTATCACCCACCGTATCCATTAGCTTGCAGTCTCCATGAGAACGGTGTTGTGTAATCTCTTTTCTCTATTATTATGCTCTTAGGGGTAAGCATAGAACCTGGAATATGAAAGATACTCAACAAGTATTTTAAAAATGTATGAATGAACTTTTAGACCATCTTGTTCAAGTTAAAAATATTCATGACAGAAATTGTGGAATCTTAATCCAATTCCATTTGTTGTGTAGCCGTAGGGGCTCAATAAATATTTGTTTAAAAATATGTCAACTAGTTGACAATTTGCAAGCAGGAATGGTGTCCAAACAGACTTGCTGCCCTTGGCATCTCCTTTCCAATTCATCAATTCAGATACAGACATCCCACAAATGTTAGTATCCACCTGCATCCTATGATCCTCAGATGTGTTCTAAATTTGTCTTCTAAACCTACTTTCTTTGTTTTGCTTTTTCTGTATTGCTAATTATTGACTTTAGTTATCTTTTTTCCCCTCTATATACGCTTAGTGGGCCTAATGAGTCAGGGATTCTATTCCTTTCTTCCACTTTCTGCATTAAAAATAAGCTTATTCTACTCTGCGATTCTGATATCAGTTCTTTTTTATGTGTTCTGGGATTTCAGAACAACCCCACTGTCTTTCAAGGTGATCTAGTCTTTTGACTGCAATCCAGACCAGAGCCTTCCGATATGACTCAAAATGGGAAATCATTCTCCGCTGTGTTTATAATCACTAAGACTTTTAACTGGCTAGAATTTAGAAATGAGAACACAGAGAGTGGCCTGTATTTTAACTACGTAACTAGGCAGAGCACTAAAGGCAGGCATCTATTTCTGACCAGATGGGCTATCTGTGGATTGGTTACTTTGGCCATTGGCTACTCCAGGCATTGGCTGTTTATCCTCTTCCAAGAGGCCAGGTGTGATGGTGGCTTCATTTCCTGGCATGGTTTTGGCTCTGGTTCAATTCCTGGAGTTACAGAACGTCAGAGGCCAGAATCTATCTGAGTAATAGTCCTTCAAGCATGTTGTCAGGATGCACCAGTCCTTGGAAAAAGACATCTTGTTTGGCAAAGGAGAGGGTGATCGAAAGAGAGGCAGACCCCAAATGAATTGCTACTGCAGTGGTGGGCTTGTGCATGATGGGACTGGTGAAGATGGGCCAGGAGAGGGGGAGTTCTCAGCGTTGTTGAGTTCCGACAACTCAAGGGCGGATGAGCTAGTTACCTCAGTGACACCGAAGAGCAACACTCTCCAAGGAGTAAGGACATGTCATGAGGTGGTGGTTAAGCATTTAGATACTTGCAGTTCTAACCCACTCAGCAGTTTTGAAGGAGAAGAACTTGGCACCTCAGCTCCTCTAAAGATTTCAGTCTAAAAAACCCTCTGGGACAGTTCTAGTCTGTCAGGTGGGATCAATATGAATCAGAATTGAGTCAGTGACATCTAACTACAACAGCAATCTTCCATGGGGTAAACTGGCTAAGAGCCTATATACTCTTCTTGAGGTGAGACTTTTTTTCTGTACGAAACCTTCTTATCAGTTCTTTATTTTGACTGTAATGAAACAGGCATCAAAACATCAGTGAAAAGGAAGGCTAGGCTACCACAAGATATTTCCCTTTAGGGAATTATAGGTACATATCGGCATGGATTACAGAAGGTTGCCTTAGGAACTAGTTCTTTGACAGGTCCACGAGAATGACTCATCCACCAGATTATCAGACTTAACACTGAAAATCTCGAAGTTGTATTATTGGACTTGTTTAGATTACTGTCAAGCACAGGCATCTGTCAATAATAATGATATTAATGATAACGACAGCTATCATCTTTGGAGTGGCAGGCATTTTTAGGAAGCTCTGTACACTGTTTCATTGGTTAGCAAAGATTTTAGGCTTTGTGGTCCACATGGAATAACCCTGGCTCCCACAAAAGGTTTTCATTCCGTTACTAACGTAAGAGTAGAAAGTTCAGACTCTCTAATAAGTACCATGGAGGAAAGTCCTGGTGATCTGTTTCCATAAAGATTACAGCCACGTTGTTTCTAAGGAGAGTTCTACTTGATAACACATGGATTGACCATGAGTTAGAATTGACTTGACAGAAAAAGGATTGATTTTGGTTTGGACCACATGGTTCTGAGGCAGCAGTGCAAGTCTGTCCATGTATCCACAAAAGCAGTCAGAGATAATATGACGCCCAATGGGCACAGATGTAGTCTAATAAAATGTTCTTTACATTTAATGTTCTTTAAAATGTCATTAGCTGGGTTTGTTACACAAGCCATCACCTGCTAACTCCTAAATACTTTTCATTTGGCACTCTTAATGGTTTTAATGGATCCTTTTTTTAAATATTTTTTTATTTTTTTTTAAATTTAATTTAATTTTTTTTTAAAATAGCATTCCGTTTATTACAAATATTTCATATTGGCTTCCCATATTTCCCCCCTTTTGTTTTTATCATAATTATGTTATCATCTAGATGAGCATCCTTTATATACAAACAAAAAAACCATAATAAACTCAAAGAGATACTTTCAAAAATCTGCATATGATCAGAAGGATTCAGGTTGAATATTCCTTGAGAGTCTGTTTTAATTGTCCCATTGCCACAGTGCTTGCCAAAGCCAGTTCTGATTAATCTCCTTTGTCAGTGTGTCCTTTGCTATCCCTATCACTCCTCCCCGAGAGAGACTTCACCCTGATTCATAAGGAAAAGGGGATGGCGTATTCTCTTATCTACTTCCTGCTGAAAAGGGACACTGTAGGTTTCAGGGTGAAGATCTTCTCTCACTACTCTAATGGGCCCCTTTGGCAGTAGGATACACGTAGACTATTGTGGAGATTGATTTCAGAATTTAGATGCACTGTTATCAATTGTGCTTAGCCGTACATGTTCATATCCTTAAAGACGCATCATGGAAATGTTGCAGCCAGTAATGTTAAAACTCACCCATGGCTCTTCTGGAGGTTTTAATGGATACTTTTTCTGTTTGCCATTTTGTAATTGAAGGAAGTGATTCTTGGAAAGGTTAATGAATTTGTACGGGAATCATAGAACTAGCAACTTCAGGAATGGCTACCACCTCCAGGGCTGGGGAAGCAGAGTTTGCATTTATTAAAAACGTATGAACTTTGAGGAGGGTTGCCATGGGACTAGGCTCCAGGTGCTGGAGAGGAGCACTGTCTGGCTGGCGCTGGTATCTTTGTAGGTGGGCTCTGAGGCTGGAAGAACGGAGCTCCGGTGGCATAGTCCATTGAGTGTTGCACCGTTAACTGAAAAATTGTTGGCCTGAATCCACCAACTGCCTTTTGGAAGGAAGATGACCAGTCTCCTCTCCAGATTTAAAGCCTTAGAAACCCGGTGGAGGGTCACTATGAGTTGAAATTAACTTGACTGCAGTGAGGTTTAGATACCCATTATGTAGAAGGACGGACTTCTTTTACTGAGCCTTGAAGAAACCTTTTCCTCTCTGGAATCTGTTCAGGTTATGGATTTATTGCATGTTCCATGTGTCCTCTTTGATTGATTGGTGCTGAACATCTCAGCAGCAACATTACTAATTATCCTCAGGATGTAATATGGTTGAAGAGTCAGAGTCATTAAGGACTTTCTAAATTTGGAAAACAACCACAGCCAAATAGAGGAACTCTCTTCTTGCCTCAGCCAGGAAGAGAATGCAGTCAAGTCCCAGGAGCTCTCTTTGACTCAACTTGAACTTCACTGTGTCCTGGTAACTCCAATAAGTAAGAGCAGTCCCCTAATTTGTCCAGGGACAAAGAGCAAGAAGGATTCTGCTAAAGCGTCCAAATTTTACTTTTCCATTTCTTTTACTAGTATTTGGTAGGTTTTTATTTCTTGTACTGTATAATGTGCAATCAGGTGTGTGGATGTCATTGGCATAATTTCAAGACAGAATAGTGCGATTTGAAGGACTCACCATTCTTCTATAAATTTGTTCCTGATGCTGATATTCTATTGTTGGATATACAGCACCCTGTAAAATTGGGAATTTGTGACCTCATCCCCCGACCCAAATTCTCCTTGTAAGGTCATACACATAGTTGCTAATTGTTCATAGGTATTTTCTGTTTACAACCAAGATTCATGTGACATCAGCAATGATAGCACTTATTCCAGAGCTGCTTCTGAATCCAGCTTGAATTTCTAGAAGTTCTCTTATGATATACTGATGGTGAGTCTACCTGTTTTTCAATTATTATAAAAATATTTTTAATAATCTTTCTGAAAGGTCCAGTCATTGCCAGGGAGTCAGATCCAAAGTCATTGCCAGGGAGTCAGAGTCAACTCCTAGCTGACCCTCCAGGAGTTTAAGAGGCTGTTAATCACACAGGAGAAAACGGATCTTCTTTTCTCAGAAGAGCAGCTGGGGGACTCAAACCTCCAGCCTTTAGGGTGGCAGTGTACCTCCTTACCCACTAGACCACCAGAGCTCCAGTCACACCAGGACTAGAGAAGTGGACAGATGCTTCTGATTGTACAGGAAGATTCTCAAAGGTCAGTGAACCAGAAGTGGGTTTAGATAGGACTTATAATGTGGAGAAACAGGGACCATGTCTCTTCCCCCTTTGTGATAAGGCCACATTTTAATCAGAATCTAGCTCAGTTTATTTTATGCAAAGAATTTAATTTGGGTAATTTCCCTTACTTCTTGAGCAATACATCTAAAACGTTAGAATTTTCTGAGTGCTTAAGGTGCCTTTATTATGTTTAAAGCATAGGACTACATCTGAGAACTGGTGCAAATGAAGACAAGTTGACCTGGTCCAACACAATTTACTAGCCCTGTTTTCAGTCAATCTCTGGAAGAATTGCACGATCTAATCAATCATGCTGAGATTAGCCAGTAGTTAACTTTCTGATCCACTTCTTCCTTAAAAACTGATTATAAATGGTCTCAGACAAGGTTTCCTGTTTTTCTGAGCAAAAGGTCTCACTATATGCATATAGATGAACTACTTTATGAAACCGTATGCCCTTTAATTCTTTTTGTGCTTCAATTATTTTGACACGTAGAAGACTGTAGACTAAAACAGGTGTGGCAAAAATATCCTCAAAGACTGAATACCATACTAAAGAGAATTAATATAATCCTATAAGAAATGTGGGACAAAAAAAAAAAGAAATGTGGGAATACGCCATCCCCTTTTCCTTATGAATCAGGGTGCAGTCTCTCTCAGGGAGGAGTGATAGGGAATGGCAAAGGACACACTGACAAAGGAGATTAATCAGAACTGGCTTCGACAAGCACTGTGGCAATTGGACAATTAAAACAGACATTCGGGTGGTGGGAAGAAGAACGAGCTGGGGAGGAGGGTAGAGAAAACAGTGCAACAATAAATGAATGAGAACCCAAAATCTCTGTAAATGTTCATTAAAAGTAATAAAATTTAAAAAAAGAATTGGTTTTTAAGCAGAAACACAAGAGGAATTTTTGTTTATAAAAACATATATTTTGATAGTGAAGGGCAGAGGTTGATAGATCCGTGAGTCAGATCCAGGCCTTATACTTTTTTATTAAAAAAAAAAAAAAAGACTCATGACCTTTAAAGTAGTTGGAAATAAAAAAGACAAAAGACACATTTTGGCGAAGTAAATGATGTAAACTGTAAATTACCATGTTCATAAAGTAAATTGTGGTGGACTATAGCCATGCTTGTTCCTCTAAGTCCTGTGTGTGGCTGCTTTTCTGCTACTGAGAAAGCCCAGGGCCCTGTAGTGGCACAGTTTATAGGCAGTTGCACTGCTGACCTAAAAACGTGGCACCTTTGTGGACACTGGAATTCACCAGCAGCTCTGAGGGAGAAAGGTGAGCAAGACCCTCCTGTGTGATTTGCACCTTCTAGAAACCTGCTGGGGGAGGAGGGAGATACGAGTCAGTTCTAATTTGATGACAATGATTTATGTGGAGACAAGCTAGGTTCTACTGCGGAACTGAAAACACAGTACATGTGATTAGCAGAAGCGACTCCGCCTCTTGCCTGCATTTAGAGCTGGACAAGTATAGATGTCATTTAAAAAAAACAAAAAAAAGAAAGCATCTCGTCTTGATGCCTCTGGACTGCAGTTCTGATAGGTTGCTAGGCCATTGTTCTGTGCAGGAAGCCACTTCTGTCCAGGTGTCCCAGAGCTGAGGTTTCACCTATCAGAGTCTTTCAGAGTACACTGTGCTTAAACAACTTGAGGTGCAAGCTTAGGCTATGAAGTGTTTCATCCTTGGATTAGCACCCTGCTGTCCTCTAAAGTCTCCCTCAAGGGTGTAGCCAGTCAGAATTGAAACATTTCATCTTTAGATCTAGGCCTCAAATAGCATTAACACACTATGACACTGGGCTTGATAGAGAATCTTTGGTTTAGTGTTTTAAGTCTCTAGGTCCTTTACACCTAGCATCCGTACTCATCATATCTTGCCATGTTGGCCACCAGAAGCATGGAAATTAGAACAAAGTGATCGCACTTTTACACAACTTGCCCTTCCAGCCAGGCATAACACAGCAAACCCAACCATCTATGGCCAAACATGACGGAATCAATTGATGTTCTTTCAACATTTTAAGTCACCTAAAGACTTGTGCTCCTAATACTTATGAACTTCTTTTTCTTTTTCTTTTTAAATTTCGTTTGTTTATTTTTCATTTCAATGAACATCTACAGAGATTTTGGAATTCCATTCATTCATTGTTGCACCCTTCTCCCCGCACAACCCCCCCTCC
>NW_006399936.1:5056117-5083711 GCF_000299155.1 Elephantulus edwardii | reverse complement strand
TTATTTGCAACTTTTTGAGAAAGCGCCACAATGCTTTCCACAGTGGTTGCACCATTTTACACTCCCACCAATAGTGAATAAGGGTTCCAGTCTCTTCTTTTAACTTTTAGCATTGTATACCTTTATGGAAACATCTCAGTTGATATTCTGTCAATTTTTTTTTCTCTCTACTAGTGTATTTACAAAATTCGAATACAAATTTGAACAAATTCTTTCCATTTCCCTCACCCCCCTCCATCAAATTGTACAACCCAATGATTAATCCCCTCTTCCCCCTGCACATCCACATTCCTCTGTTTCCAGCCTCTCCCACCCCTCCTGGATCCTTATACTCCTTCTACAATAATAGTTTATACAATATTTATCCTTGTGGGATTGAGTTCGTTCACTCAGCATAATGCTCTCCAGTCCCTCCCAAGTTAGGTAATAATTTACAAAGTCATTGCTCCTGCGTAGTGTTCCATTGTGTGAATGTACCATAATTTCTCAATCCATTCATTTGTGGTTGGACATTTGGGCTGTTTGCATGTTCTTGCAATGGAGAGTAATGTTACTATGAACACTGTTGTACAAATCTCAGTTTATGCTTCAATTCTCATATTCTCAGGGTATATTCCAAGTAGTAGAATAGCTGGGTCGTATGGAATTTCTATGTTCAGCTTTTTGAGGAAAGGCCAAACTGCCTTCCAGAATGGTTGTACCATTTTACAGTCCCACCAACAAACTTTCCAAACTTAGTTCTATATTTCTAATAGTATGGTCATAATAAAGATATATTTAGGTTCAAGGGAATCAGGGAGGTGGTGACAAGACTCATTATGGGATGTTGGTGCATATGTATGCCCTCTCTTCCTTGAATTGCCATCTTAGATCACTGTTGGGTCACTAAGTCCTTGTTATGCATGTGTATAACCCAGTTCTATCCAGTCTTGTTTGTATTCCGAAGAATAACTTATTAGATGTTCAAATAAGATCCATGAGCTATTAAGACAATATCTATTAACAGCAGACACTTGACGTTTCTCATAAATTTGTAAATTTGTTTATGCAAATGCCTAGCTAGGTGTGTGTCAGTAAGTGTACAAAAGTAGAAATGCTAGAATTTGTGTGTGTAAACAGGTTTATTTGACTTTTCTCCTTACTTTCTTAATTCCTAGATCATGTAAGCAGACTTATTTGGACCATTGATTTTGCTTGTTTATTTGTTTTGTTTTTTAAACTTCAACCAGATGGATTGAAACAGTCAGTGCAAGTATGTGAGAAACAATGAGGATGGCACAGGATGGGACAGCATTCAGATCTGTTGTTCAAAGGGTCTAAGATTCAACTCCGAAGCACCTAACAACACCAGCAGTTCTCATTAGAACTAGTGACCATTCTCTCTAGACCTTAGAATTTGAAAGATACTGTGGAGCTCTGGCTCTGTCTCTAAGTTCATTTGAACCCACTGTTGTTGTTGCTGTTATGTGCCGTCGAGTCGTTTGCGACTCATAGCGACCCTGTGTACAACAGCCCTAAACCCTGCTCTATCCTGTGCCAGTCGCATTGCCTCTGACACACCCATCCCGACTACCCCAGTCACTGAATCAATCCACCTCATAGAGGGTCTTCCCCTCCTGCGCTGTTCCTGTACTCTACCCAGCATGATGTCCCTCTCCAAAGACCTGTCTCTCCTTGCAACATGTCCAAAGTATGTCAGACGAAGCCCCAGAATCCTTGCCTCCAAGGAGTAGCCTGGTTTAACCCTCTGCAGGATGAATCTGTTTGTTTTCTTGGCAGTCCATGGTACATTCAATACTCTTCTCCAGCACCACAGCTCAAAGGCATCAATTCTGTCCTCCCTAGTCATTGTCCAACTCTCTGATGCATAACAAGTGATTGCAAAGACCATGGCCTGTATCAGGCGCACCTTCGTCTCCAAAGAGACACCATTGCTCTTGAGTACTTTAGAGAGGTCCCTAACCGCAGACTTTCCCATCGCAACACGTTCTTTCATTTCCTGGCTGCTGGTGCCACTAGTTGCCCTGAAAGAGAATGATGGGCAATTTACATGGAAGGGTCTGCTATGACTCCTTTGTGACCCCTTGGCAAAGAGAATGAGCCTCCTCTAGAACAATAGGACACTTGACACCAGTGCCCTTGTCATTAACATAACAAATACCCCAGACCTAACTGGTGCTAGGCTGGTGGGGGAAATCATCTCTTCTGGCTCACACACTACCTTGTGTTAATAAAACAACATCAAAACCAAACCAAACCTTTCTAGGTTTGACACTTTTTGTTTTATCTACACCAAGAGAGAAAGATGGGCGATCTCCTCCTTTGAAATTTACTGCCTCTGAAACCCCCCTGCAGAGTCAGCTCAGAGTAGATTCTGACAACGACAACTACGAAAAGTCTTGTGTGATGATAAAACTTGACTGTGTATCAGAGAATACTTCTTAAACATAATTAAGCAGTAGTTTCTAGCGCTGTGTTAAATCTTGGTAATTCTCACAACGCTTAAAGATTTTACCAAGTTCTATGCTTAGTAGATTCTAGTAGGGTAAGCCTAGCTTTTATCTGCACTGAGAAACCAAAAAATGTGTGTGACTCATACTTTTTGGTGCTGTTTGCTTTATTTTGATAGTCTGACACCAAACTGAGAGGGATGCCTGTATTGTGCTCCTGAACTTAGATTAATCTTACATGTTCAACAAACTTTCCTCTTAATTCTTCAGTGCTCATCTCCATTCTACTTTTTTGCTCTCTTGACATGGACACTTAAAGAGGAGAACTCAGTACATAAAGCAAATACTCCCCACCTCTCTGTGGAAGACAAAATAAACTCTGTGATTTGAATTGTAAGTATTTTTTAAAAAATTCATGGGAGTGTCTTTCAGTTTGAATTAACATAATTTTAAAATTTACAGGCATTCAATGCTTTTTTATACGGTTTCTTATAACAGATGGGTCAAATGTCAAGTTTCAAAAGGACTTCATAATTGAGTTACAATTTCCTCTGGGTTAAATATTAGAGACTGAGTGTGGGAGAGAGGCAAGAACAAGGCATTCCTTGATATCCATATTAATGCAAGATGAATGTAATCTGGAATAAACACTTCTTACTTTTCTTTTTCTGATTATGTTTAGTCATACTTGCTTTTTAGAGTCATACCTACTTTATAGAAGAACACTTCTTTCAACTTACAACTGATTTCCAAATTATTTGTGCATATTTGGGTTTCTACCAGGTCAAGTTTCTGCTTTAATCTCAGAGATGGCAAGAAGGGGACTGGTATTTAGAGAATATGAAGTTGGGGGATAGAAATGAGGCTGTGGATCAAATGATTGAATTTTATGCAATCAATGATGTATTCATTGGAAATATAATTTATGAAAATCATAAACTACACACATGGATCTCACCTGATGGGGCCTACACAGGAGTGAGATTGACTACAGCACTGGAAAGAGTCAATGGAGAAGCTCAAGGTTAGCAAATTTAGTCAAAACCAGCCCAGGAGCTGACTGTGGAACACATCATCAATTACTATGGTGCAAGTTCAAATTGAAGCTGAAGAAAATGAAAACTAGAACATAACAGTCAAAATAAGACCTGAGTCTATCCCAAGTAAATTTAAAAATCATTTCAAGGATAGATTTGATGCATTGAGCACTAATGACTGATGACCAGATGAGATGTGGGTTGACATCAAAGAAGTCTTTGAAGAAAGCAAGAAGCCATTACAAGTACAGGAAAGAAAGAAGATACCAAAGTGGGTATCAGAAGAGACTCTGAAACTTGCATTTAGAAGAGTAAGAAGCTAAAACAAAGGGAAGAAATGCTGAAGTAAGACATATTTAATAGACAATGTCAAGTGGCAGCTCAAGAAGACAAAGCAAAGTATCACAGGAAAATGTGTGAAGAGCTGGAGTTAGAAAATAAAAATGGAAGAATATGTCCAGCATTTCTAAGGCTGAAGAACAAATTTATGCCCTGAATTCTGATACTAAAGGATTCTATGGGGAAAATCTTAAATGGTACAGGAAGCATCAAAAGAAGATGGAAGAAATATACAGTCACTGTACTAGAAAGAATTGGTTGACACTAAACTATTTCAGGAAATAGCACATAAATCAAGAACCAATGGTTATGAAAGAAAAAGTTGAAACGGCACCAAAGACATTAGCAGAAAAGAAAGCCCCAGAAATTGATGGAATAACAAATGACATGTTTCAACAAAAGGATGCAGCCCTGGACGTGCTCACTTGCCTATGCCAGGAAATTTGCAAGATATCTACCTGGCTAACTTATTGGAAGACAGTCATATTTATTACCATTAAAAAAATGGTGATCCAAGAGAGTGTGAGAATTATCATTAATATTACATGCAAGTTAATCTTGTTGAAAATGATATTAAAATTATTGGACCAGTAGTTTATGTACCAGCAGCTGAATTGTCAGAAGTTCAAGCTAGGTCTAGAAGAGGCCGTGGCATCAGGGACACTATTGCTGATTTCAGATATATGTTGACAGAGAGCAGAGGATATCAGAAAAACATCTATTTGTGTTTTATTGACTATGCAAAGGCATTTGATTGTGTGGATCATAATAAACTATGGCTAACGTTAAGAAGAATGGTAATTCCAGAACACTTAATTGTGCTCATAATAAATCTATACTTAGACCTAGAAGATACTGTCTGAACAAGAAGACATCTGAATAGAATAAAGGAATGCTGCATAGTTTAAAAATCAGGAAAAGTGTGTGTTAGGGCTGTATCCTCTCTCCAAACCCATTCAGTCTATATGCTGAGTAAATCATTAGTGAAGCTGGATTTTATCAAGAAGAATGTGGCATTAGGACTGGAGAAAGGCTTATCAACAACCTGCATTATGCAGATGTGACACAACCTTCCTTTCCGAAAGTAAAGAGGATCTGAAGCACTTGCTGCAGAGGATCAAAGACTGCAGTCTTCAATATGGATTATATCTCAACATCAAGAAAATAGAAATCCTTTCCACTGGACCAACAGGCAACACCATCATAACAACTGGAGAAAAGATTGAAATTGACATAATTTTCATCTTGTTTGTATTCACAGTCAACACCCTTGGTACCAGCAGTCAGCAGATCAGGAGATGGATAGCATTACGTAAGTCTTCTGTCAAGAACTTCTTCCAAGTCCTGGGCAGCAAAGATGTCAGTTTGAGATCTAAGTTGCCCGTCTTTCCAATCACCTGTAATCCGTCTGAGAGCTAAACAAAGAATAAGGATGATGGAAGAAGAACCAGTGCATTTGTTGAGGTGTTGGAAAAGATTACTGAATATCCCATGGACTACAAAAATAACAAACAGATGAGTCTTGGGGAAAATTCAACCAGAATGCTCTCTGAAGGCAAGGATGGTGAAGCTTTGTCTTATATACTTGGGGCACGTTAATAGGAGAGGCTATTCCTTGGAAAGGAGCATCAGGCTTGGAAAGATGGAGGGTCAGGAAAGGGGAGGAAGCCCCTCAACAGTACGGATTGGTACAGTGTCGGCAGCCATGGATACAGGTACACCAAGGATAAAAAGGATGGTGCAAGTAAGACAGGGTTCTGATTTATTGTTCATAAAGTTATTATGAGTCATTCTCAATGGCACTTAACTACAATAGCAACCACTTATTGATTTATTTAATAACTTAATATTTCAATATATACTTGTAGAGATTTAGGTTAAAAATCCAATACTATTTTTACCCACCTTATTGCAACTGAGTTAAAACTGACTCAGAGCTGACCCTCCAGCAGGTTTTCAGGGACATCTCCTAGTCTCCTGACTGCTGGTACCAAGCAGTAAATAACAAAGGAGGAGACTGCCCATCTTTCTCCCGTGAAGTGGTTGGTGGATTTGAACTGCCAGAGAGGTGCCATCTTTAGATTAACAGCACAACTCCCTACCCAGTTGGCTACCAGAGCACCAGTACTATTTTGTGAGTATTATTGGATTGTTGCTTAGATTGTTCCAGGATTAGTCATGGGATCCTCATTCAGGTTGGCTCCTTTCAGGTTGGAAATGCCTTCTGACATTTCCTATCTTTCGACTTTATTTATCTAAACCTTTCCTTACTTTTTGCCACCCCAGGTTTATTTTGTATTTTTTGTATGTTTCCATTCTAGAACCAGGTGTTTCTCTAAGCAGTGTCTTTCATTGACAAAGCCTATTTAGAAACCAATAACGGAATATTAAATGTACTCATTGCTAACTAGGTGTCACTGGCTTGAAACCTTCTGAATGAACAGACATAGGAAATATTGTATTTATACCAACTCAGAAAGACAAGTTTATTTAACTATCTGTGTGTATATTAAGATATACATGCACTTAAATTGATTTCTCTTCTTCTAATTTGATACCTGGAAGCAGGAGTGGCATCCTCTTCCTAAACAACATGCCTCTGGAAACTCTATGATCTTTGATAAGTGTCGATAGTTGCAGAGGGGCTTTAGGCCTATGGTTCATAGGGTTGCTATGAGTCGTGCTCGACTCAAAGGCAATCAACAACAACAAATTGGACACTATAGCCTCAATTCTAGTCTCCCCTCTTTGCTTATATGCAACTTACTCTCCGACAATGAAAACCTAGTTACCAATGCACACAATTGATTTACTTATTTGCTGAACCCTGGTATGTATAGACTAGCTAGCCTGTGCCTCTGTGGAATTCTCTATTTTTTGTTTTTGTCTTCACTAAGCTGACTCCCCCCCTTTTGCATGTATTACAAAAATAACAGTGTTATTTTAGGTGGTCAAATAGCATCTTTATCCGTTTTGTAACGGTTAATATTAAAATCCCTTTGATAGCTTCTACATCTAAGAGACAAGACAGAATTCTTTATTTTTCTACATAATGGAAAAGGACAAAAAATAACCAAGATAATTTTTGAAGAAAATGAAAAATGAATATTCATACTACTATGTATAAAAAAAAAGTATTATCAAGTTGTGGCCAGTAGAAGACCGTGTTATTGGCTCTGAGTTGACAAACAAATCAATGCAAACACCTTTTTGTGAAAACCTGGGTTGGAAAGAAAGCATTAAAAATCAGTGGAAAGAAGTCTATTTAATAAATAACATTGGGAGAACTGGATATCCATTTTGAACAAGGGAAAAAAATCACATCCCTCTCCCTATCTACACAAACACAGCCAAGATAAATAAGAGATATAAGGATGAAAAGGAAAACTTTAAAATTTTCTAAGAAATTATGGGAGATTAGCTAGTAAAACATCTCTGTGGGACAGTCATAAACAGTATTCAGAAACATACATCACCAAAAAGTGATAAAATGATCTACATTTTAAACTTCCTTTAATCAAATGATGACACAAAGAAAATAAAAAGAAAATGTAGCCTGGAAAATTACTTAATACACAGAATATGTGTCAGAAACTCATACATAATTTGAAAACATTAGAAAAAATTGAAAAGTACTTTGTTAATAAGCAATTAACAAAGGAGAAAACATTGATAGCCTGTTATTATAAATGTTATTTAGTTTCCTTATTAGTTAAAACTGAAAATTAAAAATCAGATAATATTCCACGTCCCTCCCATTGTTATTTTTAGGTACTGTCAAGTCAATTCATAGTGACCCCATTCACTGCATAAACGCTACCTGGTCTGTGTCATCCTTCTAATTGTTGTTGCTGAGAGTACCATTGAGTTGGAATTGAACCATAGCTGACCCTCCAGTGGGTTTTCAGAGGCAGTTAATTGCATGGGAGGAGACTGCCATTTCTTCTTCTGCAGCAGTGGGATTTGAACCCGTGCCTTCAGCATTGCAGTGCAGTTTCTTACCACTAGGCCACCAGAGCACCCTTCTCATAATCATATAATAGTATATGAGTCAATTGTGATAATCCATCCTATTGAAGGTCTTCCTCTTTCTCACTGTTACACTAGGTCCCCTCCTGATAACATATGCAAACTACACGAGACAAATTATCACTATCCTTACATCTTAGGAGAATTCTAGTTCTATTTCTTCCACTAGATGTTTGTTCACTCTTCTGACAATCCATGGTGTGTTCAATATTCTTCACCAATACAACAATTCAGAGACATCGATTCTTTTTTAGCTCTTCCTTATGCCTTGAGTAAGGCATAAGGAAGAGCTCTGATGGCAAAGTTCATAGAGAATTGTGCTGCTAATCCAAAGCCAGCATCTCTCTGGTGGTTCGAATCCATCAGCAGCTCCAGGAGAGGAAAGATGAGCAATCTCCTTCTGTGTGATTTACAACCTCAGGAACCTGGTGGAGGAGCAACTGTGAGTTGATTCCAACTCTACAGCAACGAGTTGAGTTGTTATTCATTATCCAGCTTTTACGTGCATATGTTGTTGTTGTTGTTGTTGTGTGTCTTTGAGTTAGTATCGACCCATAGCTGACCCTCCAGTCAGTGGGTTTTCAGAGGCAATAAAATGCACAGGAGAAGACTGACCATCTTTCTCCCATGTAGAGCTGGAGGGTTCAAACCACATGCCTTTGGGATTGCAGCGTAGCTTCTTATTGAGTCAGCCACACCTAGATCCTCAAGGACAATCTTTATTTTAGGACTTTAAAGAGCTCTTTTGCAGCCGATTTTCCCCAGTGCCATATACATCCTTTGATTTCTTGACTGCTGCTTCTACGAGCATTGATTATTGATCCAAGTAAGATGGTATTTTGGATTTCCACTTTATTGCATTTCATCCCCATTAGATTATAAAAACTGTCTCCTTACTAAAAAAAAATTAATAATGTGGTGGAAAAAATAAGAATTTGTTGTAATCCTATGGGAGGAAAAAAGTCACTATCTGGTAAAACTAAAGTTATGTCACTAAAGAACTCAGTACTACTTGCTAGTGTCTACATCAGAAAATGCTTACCGTGTACACCAGGAGATGTGTATAGTATTACTTACCTTGTTTGAAATCTCACCCCAACAATGCACACATGTTCCCCCACTCCTGTTCCATAATCACACTTGCTTGCAGGTTGCTGAGAAATCAACTATGCACCCAGGATGAAGCAAAATGAGGAGGTGAACAGATTTGAATGATCTAATATTAATAATAATAATAATACATTTCATACGTTTTAATAACTAAGCTAGTAATATGTTTCATAGCGAAGAATTTAAAAAATGCCATAATATGTAATTGAATTAACTCTCTCAATATAAAATAATTACCCAGCTTTTAGTTTTAGTAACATCCATCCTTTATTTCACCTAATTCTTGCTACAGAATTTTGAATTTTAGACTTATTATTGTTTCTGAATTACTATTTTAGTATTTTATCTTTTCCTACCAGCAACATATTCTTTTATATTGGCATGTTTTTAGTTCCTTTCATTGTTCATTCTAAACCTTTCCTTGTCTTTGAGTATTTTTATCTATCTCTTTGTTTTCCAAAAGATCTTTGAGTAATCTCTCTTGATATGAGAGGACCCACTTTGAGCTTGGGTTTAAAGAGAAAATTTCGATTGTTACTTAACATTTTATATGGATACTATAAAGACCTTTTTCACTCTTCCTGGATGATACTCTTGATATCCTCCCACAATTCATCTGGTCTTCGCTCATTGGTGTTCAAGGCCTCAAACCTGTTCCTGAGATAGTTTTGAAATTCAAGTGGGATAGACTCAAGGTCATATTTTTGTTCTTGTGGATTAGATTTAATTTTCCTTAGCTTCAGCTTGAACTTGCATATGAGTAGTTGGTGGTCTGTTCCACAATCAGCTCCTGGCCTAGTTTTCACAGCTGATATTAAGCTTCTCCAGTTCCAGAGATATAATCAATTTGATTCTTATTCATACCATCAGGTGAAATCCATGTGTATAACCTGCATTTTTGTTTCTTATAAAATGTATTTGCAATGAATAAATCATTTTTTGTGCAAAATTCAATCATTCTCTCTCTAGCTTCATTTCTGTCACCCAATTGGTGTTTCCCAAGAAGAGAAGAAGATCTTCTCTGTTCCCAACTTTTACATTCCAGTCACCTATTATTATTAATGCATCTTGATTGCATGTTTGATTGATCTCCGACTGTAAAAGTTGGTATGTCTTCTACTTCCTCTTCTTTGGCTCTGGTGTTGGTGCACATATCTGAACGACAGTGGTATTCACTGGACTTCTTGTATGCGTATGGATATTACCCTGTTGCTCACAATATTGTACTTCAAGACATACATAGAAATGACTTTTTTTTTAAACTATGAAAGCAACCCCATTTTTCTTCACCTTTTCATCTCTGGAGTAACAGATCATATGATCATCCGACTCAAAATGCCTCTTGCGAGTCCATCTCATCTCAGCAATATACCTAGTATATCAATATTTATGCGTTCCATTTCTTCCTTAACAATATCTAATTTTCCTACATTCATGGTTTTCACATTCCATGTTCCAATCACTAGTGTCTGCTTACAACTGTTCCTCTTCCTTTGTATTTCCATACTTGAAAGCTCCACCTCAGTTGCCCTATCTGTTAGTCTGTGTGTTCTATTGTACAAAGGGTTTTCAGAGTCCTGCTATTTTGGAAGTGGATGGCCAATCCTTCTTCCTAGTCTTTCTTAATCTGAATGCTCAGATTTAGAAAAGTATCTGACAGACAAGCACTTTACGGAAAAAAGCAGATGAAAGATATTTCCCCAATTGTGGAATTAACCATTAGTTTCAGTGTTGTCCCGGTCCTTGACACAAGTGGCTTAACCCACCAATTTCCCTGCTCCACCAACCACCAGCATCCCCTTCCACTCCCACCCACTCCCTTCAACACCTATCTCCCGTTGTCCGGCCCTTGATCTGATAACTTATATCTCAAGCTTTACAGGCTTCTGTGATTCCAAACACTGCAGCTGCTGACAGTTTCTTATGATGTGGCCAGTATCTCTTGAGTTTAGGGGTAATGTTTCCCAAGCGAGGGTGATGTGTCCTGTTGATCTGGTATATAGATTGTTTTCCTGGCCCGAGGGCCTATGGCCCTTGGGCCCCAATGATTTCTGGCTTTGCCTCGACATGCCAGGCCTCTGGCTGTTTACCTGTTGGGTGGGGGAACATGAAGTCCCCACCTACTGGCGGGTTTATATATATCTAGGATTTTACCCACAAAATCTCTATTAAATATCTTTCTAAGTACCTGGACACTCAAGTCTCAATCAAAATTTCCTTTTATCCAATTATCATGTAATCAGTTTTGCCATCTCAGCTTTTCCTGTAACCCTCAGCATCCCTTTTTTTCTGAAGCAGAGAAACCCAATTTGATCTGGACTCCTTGGCATGCAAAAGAGGGTCCCTCAAATGCTCAGATGACCCCCAGGTTATCAATATCTGTTCTCCTTATATTGTGTACCACTGAGTCAGAACTGACCCACAGTTGACCCTCTAGCAGGTTTTCAGAGGCAGTTAATCACATGGGAAGAGATTGACCATCCTTCTCCCAAGCAGCAGCCGGTGGCCTCAAACAGCGTGCTTTCAGGTTTGCAGCACAGCTTTTTGCCACTAGGCCACCATACGGTGTAAAAAACAAAATTAATTATGTCTCTCCAAAATATGTGTCAACTTGATCAGGTCTTGAGTCTTAGTGGTTTGGCAGTTTTTTAAACCCCCTGATGTGATCTGATAAAATCCACCAATATGTTGTAATCAGATCAGGTGAGATACAAACCCTTTACTCAAGTCACATCCCTGATCCTATGTAATGGGATTTTCTCTAGGGTGTGACATGAATCACCTTTTATCAGACAAGAGATAAAAAGGAGAGAGAAACAACTAGAGAAAGAGGGACTTCCTGTCACTGAGAAAGAAAAGCCAGGAGCAGAGCACACCCTTTTGACCTAAGTTCTCTGTGGTGAGAAACTGCTAGATCCAGAGGAAGACTGATGACAAGGACCTTCCGGTGTTACTAATTGGTATTCTGAATTCAGACTTCTGGCTTCCCAAACTGTGAGTTCTGTTTGTGAAAGCCAACCATTTCTGGTATTTTTGTTACAGTGGCCCTAGATACCTAAGACAGAAGGTAAAAGATAATCATGAAGAAAGTGAGAAAAGTCACAGTGAGAAAATCATTGATTCATATGTTGATAGGCGTCTTGAACATGGTATCCACTTATATGAAAGGCATAGGTCCTCCATCCTTTCTGCAATACACAGGGACCAGAACTTGACAAAGGCTTTCATTATGTAGTTCACACTCTACAAAACACAAGAATAGGCTCTTTTTGGTCAAACCATAGTTAGGTCTAAGTAAATAAATAATGAAACAACAGTGCCAACAGTACACGTTTTCTATGAGAAAATGAAAAAGTGCAGTAATGGAATCCTTCATAATAGATAACACAAATATGAAATACATTTTTAAAAACAATCAATTTGTTGTTGGGTGATTGTTATTGTTGTTAAGTGCCATCAAGTCGTTGGCGACTCATAGCGACCCTATGAAGGAAAAGTCTTCAACAATTGTGTGACTTTCATCCTTTCTCCAGGTTCATAGGGTTTCTGGAGGCAAGCTATGATGGAAGGGGATGCCACTCCTGCTTCCAAGAGTTGGGTGATTAGAAAAGAAAATATAAAAAATACATGTAAAAACAGTATATAGCTCTAAGTGAGGTGGCATCTGACCTCCACTAATTTGACAAAGAATCAAGACTCTCCAGCATCTAAACCAGTTGGATCAATAGTTCAAAGCCAAGTCTATTAGGTCAAGACATTTTCCCTCCTCCCTTAAACCATTTCTACCAATTCTGATATCCTCCTTCCAACAATATATTCTACTTCTCTGTTGGTTTCAGTGACTTCGTTAACAGGATCAGCACGATTCCATACACATTTCTTCAATTAGGACAGTGTCTCTCCAGGTGTGCCTTAAGGATGCCCTCTCTTTGGTGCTTGTGCTCACAGCGCTGGCCTCTGTCTTGCTCTGACAAGTGTTACAAGACTCTTTCAGCTCAGCTGGTATAAGTGCCAGTGGTAACTCACTTCCCCAGTGTCCTTCCTGCTCTCAGCTCCATAGGCTGACAAACGTCCTTACAAATATCTGAAAACACCCAATCTGAACTGAGACTCCTTCCCTGGAAGCACTCAGCTCTCTCCATTTGTGGACTGCGAAACTCGGAACTCTTGACTTTTGTTTTGTCTCCTCTCTGTGTCACTTCTGCTGCCTCTGTTACTACTGTCTTCCCCCCGCTGCTTACTGCCACTCAGTGGGACAGCTCTGTATCTCATGAGTCTAGGAATTCCAGTGCAGGTGTCTCAGGTCCAAAGGACATGCTCTCCTCCCTGCTCTCCATCGCTGAGGGCAATGAGATTTCCCTTTTCTGCCTCTGGGATGGCTCCTTTTAAGGCTGGTAGAATGGCAAAACTGAACACGTTGGCAATGTACACATCTTATGGCCCCAGCCCACAAAGAATTTATATATCATTTTCATTATTAGCAAACTATTCAACCTACTTCTCAAAAACCTGAATGCCTCTGAGTCATAGCCGACTCATAACTGACCCTCCAGCAGGTTTCCAAGGATGTAAAGTGCACGGGAGGAGAATGTCCAGCTTTCTTCTGCAGAGGCTCTGGTAGATTCAAAGCACCGCAGGAGTATGACCTGTGGATCCAGCGTAAGCTCCTATTCCTCCAACAAAGTAAGATGGGACATTTCCCTTTCGATTTACAGCCCTGGACACAGTCGAGTCAGTTTTGACTCCACAGAAATGAGCCATCAGTCATAAAAATGTAGAGGTTTGTGGTCAGTCCCTTAGTGGACAGTCCCCTCAGTGAATAATCCTCTTAGTGGACCACACACTCTTCACTTTTGCCTGACTGATGACACATTTCTGTCCAGTTGTAAATGACTCACAGTTAACTCTCCAGTGGGTTTCCAAAGTTCTAAATCGTGTAAGAGGATATTTGTATCTTTCTCCCAAAAGCTACTGGTGGTTTGAACTCCTAGAATGGCACCAGTTTTGGATTGGCAGTGCAAATCTGTACAAACGATGTCACTGGAACTCTGAAAGATACAAAGAGTGTGGTTGAAGAGCCACATGAAATATTTTACTATACCACTGTACTCATAGATTTAACAGAAAAGTAAGTAAGTTTTAGAATACAAAGGGACATCATACTTGGGAGGGTAGAGGGACAGCACAAGAGAGGAAGACCCTCAATGAGATGGATTGATTCAGTGACTAGGGTAGTAAGGGTAGGTATGTTAGATACAATAAGGTTGGCACAGGATTGAGCAGGGTTCAGGGCTTTTGTACACACGTTCATTATGAGTTGTAAGTGACTCGACGGCCCATAGCAACCACCACCACCACCTCAACAAATATGGAATTTACAAATTTTCTCAGATATTATGAGAGGTACTTTTCAAAGTGAAAGTGCATGGCATCTATCTGTCTCCTACATATAATAATGAGCCTCTATCTTGACGTGGCTTGCTGCTCAGTTTGTAGACATTTTACAAATACCATTGACACTATCAAGTGAAAACCAGCAAGACTGCTGGAAAAAAGTTACTAAGAAAGGTCACATGATCAAAAGAGAAAGACTTACAGCAGTGAAAGTGGCAAGAGAATAATGATTTTGACATGATTTGCATGAATTATTTGAAAATATGAATAATTTTGAAGTGAAAACGAATTGTCTAAGATGAGAACTGTGCTTAAGAAATCAACCATATTTAGCAAGAAATAAAGATAAAAACTATCTGGCTAAATGAGGAAAAACAAAACCCCAGTCTCTAGCAACAGGATCAATACACCCATCTGTCTAATGTTAACTGTTGTGAAGATCTGATATGGAGAATTACAGGAGTAAGTAGATTATAAAAGAGCTACTAATGAGTCTTTTGTCTCATAGATCATTCCCACCAGGGTCTAAGGCATATTTGAATAAGTACACCATCAATGTGAATGGCAAATTGGTACATGTGGACTTTAAACCGCTCTCAGATAATATATGACACGAGCAAAGATTGTACAGCAAGAGACAAATACCTGCCTGAACGGATTTTCAAGGAAAACAAAATTTACCTGTTTGGAGAAAATGTATCTAGAAGAAAATAGATGTGTGAGAAATAGAAGAATGTGCTTGCCTTTCTATCTTCAAAGAAATTGATTAACATTCCTGGTTAAGCATAAATGCAACAGAGACTGTAAGCTTAAATCTGCCTTAGTTTCTCTGGACTTAAAACATATGGATTTACAAATGTCTTTTTAGAACCCAATCTATTCCAAAGTATCGACTTGTCCTAAGTAACTATTGTTCATGGCTTGATCAGCACTTGTTTGCTTTTATAAATAAAAATTGAATCACACAATAAAAATAATTTACAAAATTCATTTCACTGTAAAGATTTAAGTAACATTTCCATATCAGCACACACATATCTCCTCAGTTCACTTTAACAAATGCAGAGCATTACATTAAATGGAGGAAAAACAAAAAGATAAATACTTCTAACTGAAAGGTCAGTGGTTTGAACCCACCAGTTATGCCTTGGAAGGAGGAAGGGCAGTCTCTTTCCATGAAGATTTACAGACTTGGAAACCCAAGTGTGTTCTTCCTTTTTTATTTTCTAATTCCAGTTCTTTGTACATTTCATATAGTAATTTGCTTTGTCTTCTTGAGCTGCCCTTTGATATCTGTTCAGCTCAACATTCAGGTCAACATTCCTTCTCTTTGTTTTGCCCTCTCTCCATTCTAGGGCAGGTTTCAGTATCTCTTCTGACATCCAACTTGGTCTTGCCTTTCTCCTCTGACACCTGTAAAAATCTTTTGCTTTCTTCATGGATGAGATATCCTTCATATCATCCCACAAGTCATCTGGTCTTCGGTCATGTAGTGCTCAATGCACCAAATCCATTCTTGAAACAGTTTTTAAATTTAGTGGGGATAGAACCCCGGTCACAGGTTTTGTCCTCATAGATGTGTTTTTATTTTCTCCTGAGCCATAGCTGACCCTCCAGCCGTTTTACAGAGGCAGTCAGTCGCACAGGCAGAGATTGTCTTTCTCCTGCAAAAAAGCTGGTGGCCTCAAACTGTGTGCCTTCAGGAGTGCAGCACAGCTTCTTGCCACTAGGCCACCTTGCACTTGGGTAATTGATGGTCTGTTCCGTCAGGCAGCACCTGACCTGATTGTGACTGTAGATATTGAGCTTCTTCACAAGACTTTTCCACAAATGTAGTCAATGGGATTCCTATGTAGTCCATTAGATGAGGTCCATGTATATAATCAGATTTTATGGGTTGTGGTTTTTTTTTAAATAGAGGTATTTGCAATGAATAAATAATTGACTGTACAGAATTCCATCATTTGCTTTTCTCCTTCATTTTACCAGGTCCATCATTTCTGACTACCTGGCTTTCTTTGTTTCCAGTTTTGGCCTTCCAGTCACCAATTATTATTAATGCACCTTGACAGCATGTTTGATCCATTTCAGACTGCAACAGTTGGTGGAAGTCCCTCAATTTCTTCATCTTTGACTTTAGGTGTTGGTGTACATATTTGAATATTAGTTGTATTAACAAGTCTTCCTTGTATGTGTAGGGATTGTATCCTATTACTCACAGTATTTTACTTCAGGATTGTATCCTATTACCCACAGTATTGTACTTGACTTGGATCAAGTAAACCTTAGCCTTTAAAAATGACATCCTTGCTTTGGAGAACTTTGGAGAGGTCCTACACAACAGATTTTTCCCAAATGCAACATGCTTTTGACTTCTTGACTTCTGGTACCAAGACTGTTGAGTGGCAACCAAATAAAATGAAATAATTGATAACGTCAATCTTTTCTCCCTCTCTTATGATGCTGCCTATTGGTCCAGTGTTGAGAATCTTTTGTTTTCTTGATGTTGAGATGTAATTCATATTGAAGGCTATGTTGTTGTTGCTTTTTTCTTTGGCAACAAGTGTTTCATGTTCTCTTCAATTTCAATGAATGATTATGTGAGCAAAATATTGAATGATGCTGGAAACATAAAAAAATAATGAAAGAATAAACCGAGTCACTGGACCAAAAAGAATGTGTAGAGATCCAGCAATTTCAGAAAGTAGCATCTCATCAAGAACCAATGGTAATGAAAGAGGTGCAACCTGTAGTGAGGTCATTGATAAACAGCAAGTCTCTATGAGAGGCTAGACTATCAATGGAAATGTTTCCATACAGAGATACAGTGTAGGAGATGCTCATTTGTTAATGCAAAGATCTTGAGGAACACTTACCTGGCCAATGGAATGGAAGAGATCCGTATTTGAAAGAACAGACTATAGAATATATGGAGGAATATCATTGATATCACACACAAGTAAAATGCTGAAGATAATTAAAAACAGTTCAGTAAATTGACATAGAGCTGCCAGAAGTTCCAGATGAATTCAGACGAGGACATGGAAGGAAAGCCATCATTGTGCACATCACATGGATTTTGGCTGACACAGACAATATCAGAAAGGGGTTTACCTGGTGTGTGTTCACAATAGAAAGGCATTCAACTATGTGGATCATAACAAATTATGGATAAAATGAGAAAGAATGAGACTTCCAGTACAACTGTGTTCATTCAAAACCTGGTTGATGAACCCATGAGCAATCCTGCAAACAGAACAAGGGGATACTTCATGGTTTAAATTCAGGAAAGGTGTGCATCAGGGTTGTTCTGTCACTGTACTTATACTGGGTTGGTAAAGCATAATATAACTGAGCAAACAATCTGATAAACTAAACTAAACAAGAAAGAATGTGGCATTAGCACTGGAGAAAAGCCCATTAACCACCAATAAAATGAAGAGGATACAATCTTGTTGACTAGTGATAAATAGACTTGAAGCAGTTATTAATGAAGATAAAAAAATACTCTAGCCCACAGTACAGATTGCACCTTAGTATAATAAAACCAAATTCTCACAGCTAGATCAGTAAGCAACACCATGCTAAATGGAGAAAAGATTGAAGTTATCAAGGATTTAATTTAACTTAAACCTGCAATTATCACTCATGGAAGCAGCAGACAAATCAAAAGTCAGACTGGAGTGGAAAATCTGCTGTAAAGGATTTCTTTAAAGTTCTGAAGAGTATGGATGTCCTTTGAAGACTAAGGTGCCCCTGACCTAAGCCATGTTACTGACTTGAAGAGATTTTTTAAAAAAATCTCTTCATAAGGGAGTTCTGGTGGCTTAGTGGCAAGAAGCTGCACTGCAATCCCGAAGGCAGATAATTTGAATCCACCAGATGCTCTGCTGGAGAAGGAGGGGCAATCTCCTCCTGTACCAGTCGGATCTGACTCGATGGTACACAATAATAACAACAACAACAACAACAAAAGAAAAAAAAATCACCTCATACATATACAAAAAGTTGGACAACAAATAATTAAGACCAAAGAACAATGTATGCCTTTGACTTGTGGTGTTGCTTAAGGATATTGAACATACTATAGACTGCCAAAAAAACAAACAAATCTGTCTTAGAAGAAATGAAGCTAGAATACTCCTTACAAGCAAGGATGGTGAGATTTCATCTCACATATTGTGGGAATCTTATTAAAAAGAGCCAATCCCTGGAGAAAGACATCATGCTTGGTAAAAACGAAGGTCAGTGAAGAAAAGGAAAACCGCTTCTGAGATAGGTTGGCATAGTGCATGCAACAATAGCTAATGCACGGATGGACACTTGGGTTGTTTCTATCTCTGCTATTGTGAATAATGCTTCAGTAAACACGAGTGTGCCTCTATCTGTCTGGGTTGCAGCTCTTACTTCTTCAGGGTATATTCCTAGTAGTGGAACAGCTATAACAAATGGTACTTCTATCGTCAACATTTTCTTAGGAAACTCCAAACTGCCTTCCATAGTGGTTGCGTCATTTTATATTCCCAACACCACTGTATGAGAGTTCTGACCTCATTGCACTGTCGACAGCATTTGTATTTTGGCTGCATTTTTGAACTTGGCTGTTGTTGCTCAGGTGAGATGATACCTCATTGTTGTTTTGATTTGCATCTATCCAATCATACGGTGGCTGCAGCAATGGGCTCCAATACATCAGAAATGGTGAGGATGCCACAGGATCGGACACAGTTCAGGTCTGTTCACAGGGTCTCTATGAGTTATACCTGACGGAACTTAACAACAGCAGCAACTAGTAATTTTGAACATTTATTCTTGTTTTGTTGGCCTCTTTGGTGAAGAGTCTTTTCATACTGGCTGTCCCCATTTTGTAGCTGGGCTATTTGTCTTTTTTCTTGTTGAGATGCTGAGTTTTCTAGAAATTTTAGACATGAACTCTTTATCAGATATATCATTACCAAATACTTTTCGAAGTCTGTGAGTTTGTTTACTCTTTTAGAGAATTTTCTTGTTTTGCTTTTTTTTGTTTTGTTTTGTTTTACAGAAATGTTTTGATGCACATAAGGATTTAACATTGACCTGCAATGGTGATAATAAGCATTCTTGTCTGGTCCTTGTTTGCAGGGGAATGTCTTTATTCTCTCTCCATTGATGGTGATAACGGACTATGAATTTGTATATGTTGTTGTTCTTGCTAGGTGCCATCGAGTCGAGTTCTAGGCAACTCATAGCGACCCTATGAACGAAAGGCCTCGACACTTGCATGACTTTCATCCTTTCACTAGGTTCGTTGGGTTTCCAAGGCAAGCTAATTATAGAAGTGGATGCCACCCCTGCTTCCAAGCTTGTTCTAATCGGAGAGCTCCACTAAATACTGTCCACCTTGAGTAACCATTATCGCATTTGACACATCAGTGTCACACTGTTCAGCTTCACAGCAAATATGTTCTTAATTATAGTGAAGAAATTCCCCTCATTGAAGCACTTACATTTGCAGTTGTATCTAAGGTCTCTGATGATGCCCCATATTACGTGTTGGGATTCTAACCACCTGCCGTTCTGAGGAAGTTTCTTCCCATAAAGGTTAACAGCCTCGCAAATCTGATAAAGACTTGGAATGGCCTCAACAGCAGTGAGCTGAGTTTGAGGATATGATGGAAATTTGCTTGCTGAATATGAAGATGTGAAACACTCTCTACAGCCTTCAGTAGGGATTATGCTTCAATGTTGTTGTTATGTGCCGTCAAGTCAGTTGTGACTCATAGCGACCTTATGTACAAGAGCTCTAAACGCTCTTCTATTCTGTGCCAACCTCGCCATCTCAAACATCCTCATTCCCACCACTCCACTCACAAAATCAATCCATCTCATTGAAGGTCTTCCTCTCCTGCACTGTCCCTCCACTCTGCCAAACATGATGTCCCTCTCCAAGGACCAGTCCCTCCTTGCAACATGCTCAAAGTATGTCAGATGAAGCTTCAGAATCCTTGACTCCAAGGAGCATTCCGGCTTCACCTTCTCCAGGACAAACCTGTTTGTTCTCCTAGCAGTCCATGGTATATTCAACACTCTTCTCCGGCACCACAGCTCAAAAGCATCAATTCTCTTTCTATCATCCCTATTCACTGTCCAACTCTCCAAAGCATAGGACGTAATTGCGAAGACTATAGCCTGGATCAGGCACACCTTAGTCTCCAGCCTGACCTCATTGCTCTTCAGTACTCTTGAGAGGTCCCTCACAGCCGACTTTCCCAATGCAATTCATCTCTTCATTTCCTGACTGCTGCTACCAAGAGTGTTGATTGTGGAGCCAAGTAAACTAAAACTGTTAACTATCTTAATCTCTTCACCATCCATACTGATGCTGCCAATTGGCCCAGTGGTAGGAATCTTTGTTTGTAGAATGAACAAATATATATGGCAAGAAGTACAGTGAGAATCATTTTGGGAAATAAGATGATACACTTTCATCTCATACTTTGGACATGCTTTAAGGAGGAGCCAGTCTCTGGAGAAGAACATCAGGACTGATAAGTAGAATGTCAGAGAAAACGGTCTTCAGTGACTTGACTGACTTGACCCTGTGGCTACAACAATAGACTGAAATAAATATATCAGTGATTGTGAGGATGATGCCGGATCAAACAGTTTTTCATTCTGTTAAACACGTAGGTGATACACACACACACACACACACACACACACACACACACACACACACGCCCTGCCAACTGCAACAGAAGACACATGGGCAGAAACACATTCACAATAGGAAATAGAATTTTGAGAGCATTCTACATAGTAAAAAAAAAATTAATAATTTCCCGTCATTTATTCAGCTTTGTGAAGGGAATTCTATTATTGGTTTATTGAAAGCATTTGAGTCAACAGTAAAAAAGAAATTGACAATATGTATTCCCTAATTTCTCAAAACAGAAAATACATCTATTTTATAAAATGGATACAAATACAGAATAGAAAATGTGCACTGGTGGCACGGTGTGTTACATGTTGGGCTGCTAAAGGAAAGGTCATCTGTTCAACTCCCCCCAGCTGCTCTGGGGGGGAAACATGGGCACTCTCCTCCCATAAGGATCTATGGCCTCAGAAACTCTTTTGAGTCAGAATTGACTCGACAGTTGTTGTTGTTAGGTTTTGTTAAGTATGGCTCACCAGTAGTGGGTGTTTTGTATTTTTTACAGGATAGACTGCATGTGTTGTAGTAATAAGCAACCTCCAAGTCCTAGGAATTGAAAGGAATACAAGTTTCTATCTCAATCATAGCACATCCCATCAGGACTTTGTTATCTGACTTTTTTCACAGATAAAGGTTGAGTCTCAACTCCCTTCTATAATTTGTAGGCTTGGAAACAGAAGGTGGCAAAATTCTGCTGTCTCCTCTACCTTCTGTCTGAAGGAATGTAGCTTCTGCCTATGTTTTATTAGACAAAACAAGTCAAATACTTAGATTTAAATTTCCCCTGCTCTTAAGGGGAAGTGACAGTTATTTGGTGAACAGCAGTAATGACCACCATATACCGTCCTTTAAGAAGACTATTTCTAACAAATAAAAGCAACACAAAGCAAAAAGACAATATCTGCTTTCTATATTGCTTATTGATTTTAAAACATGTCTTCACTTATCATCAATATTTCTAGTAAATTGATCTAAGACACATAAAAGCCTGTATTAAAGTTAGCCAGAGTTAGTTTTTGCTGTTTTAAAAATACTGTGAGAGTTGTTAGGTGCTCTGAACTGCATTTTATAGGCTGTGAACTGAACTATTTCGGAAAGAGAACTTTTCCAGCTCGTTCATTGGCTGGGTTTAAAGAACTGGTACATACATGTTTTCAAAGGATAATATTGTAGCAGGAAAAAGAAGCATGGCATAGAAGGAGTATTTACAGCCAGATAGTAATTGTTGTTGTGAGGTACCACTGCGTGAACTATGACTCATCATGACCATCCTCCTCATCCCCGGTGGGCTGGAGCCCGTTAGTATAACAATCACTACACCAGTCCGTTTTGTTGGGGGTTTTCTTCACTTTCTCTAACCCTCCGTCTTTCCTGGCATGACGTCCTTTTCCAAAGACTGGCCTTTCCTGACAACCTGCCCAGAGGATGTGAGATCAGGTGTCACCAGCCTTGCCTCTAGGGCACATTCTAGCCACACTTCCTCCAAGACCGACTTGCTTGTTCTTTTGGAAGTCCGTAGAATACTCAGCACTTTTCTCCAACACCACAACTCAACTCAAAGGTATTGATTCTTCTGTCATCCTGACTCACTGTCCAACTTCCTTTTTTTGCCACTCTTTAATTTATAAGGTTTATTATTATTATTAATTTTAATGAAAATTTACAGAGACTTTGGATTTCCATTCATTCACTGTTGCACTTTTCTCCCTGTCCACCCCTCCCCTCCAGTTTGTTTTTCTCTTTGAAAAATAAAAGAAAAATATTTTCATTGTTATACAATCCCTCCCCCCCCCCATTGTCCAACTTTCAGGTGCACAGGATGTAATTGAAAAGAACATGGCTGAATGGAAATCCAAAGTCTCTGTAAACGTTCATGAAAATTAATTTTAAAAAAAGGACACAGCTTTGAGCAGGTGCACCTTAGTCTTTACACTGACATTGTTGCTCGTTAGCACTTTGGAAGGTCCTTGACAGCAGATTTTCCCAAGGCAGCACATCTTTTGGTTTCTTGACAGCTGTTACCATCAGTGCTAATTGTGAATCCAAGGAAAATGAAATCTTTGGCAATGTCAATTAAACTCTATCTATCCTGATGATCCATCTATTGATTCAGGGGTGAGGAATCTTGTTTTATTGATATTGAGACATAATCCATATGGAAAGCTGTAGTGTTTGATTTTCTGCAGCAACTGTTTCAAATCTTCATTTTTAGCAAGCATGGTTTGTGTCATCTGCATAGTGCAGGTTCCGGATGAGTCTTCCTTAATCCCGATGTCACATTCTACTTCATATAGTCCAGAGAATTAATGATTTGCTCAGCATGCAAATTGAACAGGTAGGGAGAACTGATACAATACCGACGTGCACCCTTCCTGATTTTAAACCATGCAGTGTTTCTGTCTGGACAACAGTTTCTTGGTCTAGGTCTAGGTTTCACAAGAGCTCAATTAAGCGTTTCTGGGAGTCATCATATAGTAAGCATGGAGCTAATTTAACTTCATTCTTTATAACAATATAACTTGAGGTGAGTTTTATTACCCCAACTTATACTTCTAGAAACTGAAATCCAGGGAGGTGAAATACGTATCCCAAGCCCATTTATGAAGTAAATGGGAGCTTGGTTTTAGCTCTACCAACTAATAGTATGGAGATGTAGCCCAATAATACATTCTCTATATTTGGATAACAAGTGCTGATTGGTTTACGACTGTGAGAAACATGAAAAGTGAGGGGCGGGTGTGTCTTGTGTCCAAGTTAACACATGACTTTGGTTGCCTTCAAGTTGGAGCTGACACGTATCTGACCTTATGGTGGGTTTTCAGAGGCTGAAAATAGTACAGGAAGAGACTGTTTATCTTTTTCCTTGAGAAGTTGCTGGTGGATTTGAACCTGCCACCTTTAGGTTAGCAGTGCAACTCTTTATAGACTGTGCCACCAGGAATGTATTACTTAGTCAGGTCTCTTGAGTCAGGAAGGGCATCAGTAGAGGTAGGAATGACTGAGAAGCACTGCTCTGTATTGCTGTTTGAGGAGCACAGCAGCAAGGCACGCTGAAAGCTTGGCCAGTGGGAGGCACGCTGTGCGCAGCCAGAGGGGCCTGAACAGGCATGGGTGCAGGCAGTGCACAGGGAAAGCATACTCTTTAGAACCTCCAAATTGATGGGGAATTTCGGAGTGATCTCTGTCCTCCTTATATAACTCTTACTTTTCATTGTAGGTTTCTCAACCTTGCCCTTGTCCCCAGGACAAGTCTGCATCAAGTTTCGAAACAGACAAATGCCTAAGTTAAGAAATCCACAAAACTCCTGTCCAAAAAACATTACTTCCTCCCATCACTTGTGGAATCTGACACCTAACTAATTCTCCTTCTTTCGAGAGGCCTAATGGGTAAGGAGCTTCACTGCCAACGCAAAGGCAGGCGAATCCACCAGCTGCTCTGTGGGAGTAAGATGGGCAATATCCTCCCTTGTGATTCCTAGCTTCTGAAAACCCACTGGTGGGATTTCACGGATTCACTGGTCCATGAGTCGGCTCTGACTCGATGGCAATGAGTTAGTGAGCGAGCATTTGGAGGCTGGGAGTCTCCAGGTGGTGCAGGGGGTTAACACACCTGGCTGATAACTGAAAGGTTGGCAGTTGGGAGTCCACCGGAGCCTCCCAGAGGGGCCTGTCCAGAAAATCCTGGCAATCTATTTAAGACACAGCCATTCAATGGGGCAGCACTGCTCTACAGTGACACACATGGGGTCACTGTGCGTGGTGGCTGACTTGATGACAACAGTTACAGCTTCTTTTTTGAGAGGGGAGAGTGATGTGTGAGGAAAAAGAATATTGGGACATTTCCTTATTAGCAAGATCTAAGCAAATCATAGAAACCTGTAGGGCAGTCAGAGTGGGCAGCATGAAAGCAGGGTGCATGAGCTCCCTCCAACCACAGGGCCAACAGTGGCTCCTTAGCTCCAGCCGAGGGACCCTAACTTCTGGAATCTGCTGTAATCCAGACTCCTTCCTCCTCCCCAGAAAGTTGCTGTTGTTATGTGTTGTGAACCGACTCACCCTCCAGTGGGTTTTCAGAGTTTGTAAACCACACTGGAGAAGACTGCTCATTATTTCTTCTGTGGTGCGACCTGGGGATTCGAACTGTGTACCTTTGAGTTGGCAACATAGCTCTGTACCACCAAGTCATCAGAATACCAGCTTTATATCATGCTGCATTGAAAAACAAGGAACTCATGAACTATTGAAAATGGATGACCCTGGAGGACATAATGCTGAGTGAAATATCTCAGTCACAAAAGGACAAATACTGCATAGTGCCACTGTTGTAAAACGGGACTCACATAGGGGTTAGGGGAGACTGAGAAAGATGGGATAAATTATGTCTACTTCATTGAAACAGATGAGAGAGAGAACTGTTTAAAAGGTATATATGATTAGGTATTATTGTCATGACAGGAGTCCAGAACAAAGGCTGCATAGTGGAGTGGACTTGAGGGGAGGGATTGTATAACAATGAAAGAATTTTTCTTTTACCTTTCAAAGAAAAGAATGAACTGGAGGGGAGGCGTGGACAGGGAGAAAAGTGCAATAATGAATGAATGGAATTCCAAAATCTCTGTAAATTTTCATTAAAATTATTAATAATAAAAAAATACTAAACACATGGGGAAAATGTTGCATCCTGTTTATATTTCTTAATAGGCTGAGTTCCCAGTTTGCCACATCAGGCCTAGATCTTCTTGAATTTGGGACATCTTGGGGAAAAAGTGGATTCTGAGCAGAGAGTTTTGGCTGCAGAGAGTAGATGAAGAAGTTGGAGTATTAAGTGTAGGTTATGGGGAGTCCCTGCTGCTACCTCATGGTGGGCGCCCAAGAGTCATAAGGGAGACAGGCTATAGCAACCCTAACGTCTGCTGTGATCCCAGCCGCCTGGTCGACCCCATCCCGGAGCTGGGCAGAACTTGGGTTTCTCTCTGCCCTAGTTGGTCCCTTCCCATTAACATTCCAGGAATGCTATTGTGAGGGGTTTGAAAAAGCATCCCTAGTTACACGGAATGATTTACACGACACCAGCCTCTGCATTTCAGAGGTCTCCAGTGAACCATAAAAAATATATTATAAAGGAATAATCTTTATCTGAACTGAAGCCGCAGTAAAGCAAACCCATGTCCAGCTGAGAGCAGCAGTGAGCTTCTGTTCATTCAGGAAAAGTCTGTGTTCTTCATGGGATTTGATTAACATTTTTCCCCTCTTCAGCACTAGGTAAGTAGTTACTATTTAGACTTTACATACATCTCCCTCCCCTTGCCCCCCAGCTGTGGTTCCTATCATGTGTTCAAACACCAAGAATTCCCACCGCGTCCACCTTTGCAAGCTGGCAGAGCACTGTGACCTGGTAGGCACCTAACAGAGGGTTGCCTGGTAAACTGGGGCTCATGGAGCTGGGAGGGAGAACCGGCTGTCCCCATCTCCGGGAAGCCGTTTCCTGGAGTGCCTCCGTTGATTATATGGGCTCCTCGCGTCTCTTACCTCCCCAAGCAAAAGGCAACAGAAAGCACAGTCTAGTTTAGTTTTAAATCTTGCAAATCCTTCAGATGTTTACCGTTTCCCCCCCAAGGGAGAGAGAAGTGAGGGATGGCATTGCTCTGTAAAGAAAATACCGTAAAAGGAAAAAAAAAAAAATCAGCGAGACTTTGCACAGACACTCTGCGACCCTGCTTGTTTCTGATGGTTAGATCTTTAGGGTCCAGAGAAACCTCAGCTGCTGTGGCGGCGATGCTGAAGGGACACAGGTGTGTGTGCACTTGTGACTGAGGAGGTCTAGGAGGGAGGAGCCTCACCTCTTGCAGAAGAAAAGCACAGACAGAGGCAAAGCTGCCCGGGCAGGTGCACTAGGGCTTTGGTGGCAAAGCACCACTCTCCAAGGGCTTCAAGATAAGGTGAGGAGACTGGAAAGGAAGACGTGAAAAGAAAGATCCCCGCACACCAGAGACCAGAGGCAGGGCTCTAAGCGAGGAAGAGCAAAGGCAGGTCAGGGGGGGACCGAGCTTCCCGAGTCCCCGGGGAAAAGGGGAGACGCAGGGGCTCCTCACCCACTAGCCCTAAGTTCCCGAGAGCGCGGAGGCATCAGTGGCTGGTATTGGGGTTGAATGAACCTGAAAGTATTAGGGGATGCAATGGGCGTCCCAGGCCCTCCTGGGGAGGGGAAGCACCTGAGGCTGGGCAGGGAACCCCTCCAGCACTGAAGGGCAGGATCTGGGATCTCCTGGGGGCCCCGGCGCCAGAGCACGCCCCCGCCACCCTCCCCCCCGCAGGCGCGAGCGAGGCGCACCCCCTCCCTGAGCGACGGCGGGCGCGCGCGCGGCCCCTTCTCCTCCCCTCGGCGCGCCTCCTCTCTCCAGGCAGAAAGTTAGCAGCGGGGAAGGAACTCCGGGCCGGAGCCACGCGCGGCGGCGGCGGCGGCAGAGGCTGGACCCCGAGCGGCGGCGGCCCGGGAGCGGGGGCTCTGCGGACGGAGCAGGTGCAGCCGGCGGCCCCGCGC
>NW_006399936.1:5026006-5055758 GCF_000299155.1 Elephantulus edwardii | reverse complement strand
CCGCCGCCGCCTGGCGCCTCTGCTAAGGGGCCGCCGGCGCGCAAGCTGCTCTTTATGTGCACCTTGTCCCTGTCGGTCACCTACCTGTGCTACAGCCTCCTGGGCGGCTCGGGCTCCCTGCAGTTCCCGCTGGCGCTGCAGGAGCCGCCGGGCGCCAACGCCGCGCCCCAGCCCAGCCCGCTGCCGCCTTCCCTGCCGCCTCCCCCCGTGCGCCCCGGCGCCCCCTCGCCGCCTCCGGACAACGCCAGCCTCGGGGAGCCACCCGCGCCCCCGGAGCAGCCCACCGTGCCCGGGGCCGACGGCTGGGGGCTGGCGAGCGGCGGCGGCGGCGGCGGTTCCTCCCGGGACGCCTGGCTCCGGACCCCGCTGGCGCCGGGCGAGATGATCACTGCGCAGGGCGCGCTGCTGGAGAGGGAAGCGCAGGAGTCCAGCACCACGGACGAGGAGCTGGCAGGCCGGAGGGCGGCCAACTGGAGCAGCGAGAGGGGCGGCGCCGCCAGCACCCCAGACTACGGGGAGAAGAAGCTGCCACAGGCGCTGATCATCGGGGTCAAGAAAGGGGGGACCCGCGCGCTGCTGGAGGCCATCCGCGTGCACCCGGACGTGCGGGCGGTGGGCGTAGAGCCGCACTTCTTCGACAGGAACTATGAGAAGGGGCTGGAGTGGTACAGGTAAGACCCTGGGCTGGCCGGGATGGGGCTGAGGAGTGTGTGTGTTTGTGTGTGTGGCATTCGGTGGAGGGAGAAGCCACCAGCGTTTGGAGATCCAGGCAGGTCTGTGAGATCACTCAGTCCCAAGAGGTCTCTCTGGAACCTGATGGAGCTGTTCAAGGGGAGTAGTTGGAACGACTGGATGCCATTACTAGCTAAGAATCACTTGATTTCAGATCTGAGGCAAGGAGTGTCCATCTGTCTGTCCAGACTCCTCTTGCAAAGATGTTCTCATTTTTTTGGCCTGATTTCCCACCTCCAAACCGGGGAGTCTCTAGCCCTTGTGTCCTCCATGTATCCCCCCACAACGGCTCTGGCCCCCTCCCCACGGCTCTGGGGTGCTGCCTTTGGGATGTAACTGAGGAATGAACCCAGGGTCGCTAGACTGACTAAGGAGCTTTGAGATTCCCCCGGAGTCTCTCAAAGTCGTCCCCTAAACGCAGCAGTGTGGCTGGAATCCAACTTTTATTATCATCGAGTGGGAGGGAAAAAAAATGATTAGGGAACGATTCAAAACGCGATGCTTGAGAGTTTGAGCTTTCTAGTAAAGGCTGAGGGGCGATTCCCACCTCCCCGTTTTCTTGTCCTCCTCCACCGAGTGCCCACCGAGATGGTCTTGCCACAGGGGCATCGGTTTCTGCATGGCCGTTGGTGCCCTAAGAGTTTTGATGCCTTGCACCTGTACCCTTTCTTCCCTGTACTTCCTTTGCAACAGATGGGAGTCAGTGTCTGGTGAGGTGTTTATTTCTTTCCTACCATTGACTGATGGTGAGAGGAGGAGAGAAGAGAGGACTTGAAATTTAAATGCAGATAAAATTAACAACCTAGCTTTCTTGCCAGTCAGAGGACCCAGAACAGCACTACGATGTGGTGAAGATGTCCAAACTCCAGAACTCCTGCCCTTGTCTTTTTCTGTTTTCCATTGCTTGGGAAACAGATCTGGATGGATGGCTCTGTTATCAGTTGTATTTCAGTAATTAATTGCAATTGTCAAGCAGAAACACAGAGTTTGTCACTTACAGTGATGGTATCATCTTAACAGAACCAATAGGTAAATAAGGATTGCTCCCTGACAGGCTGCCTTCTTGTTCAAGAGCTGTGCTTTCTAAGTTTAAATTATAGCCTGAGCAAGTTTTAGAAAGAACTTCAGAAGTGTATAATGAGTGTGTGTATTTTGATTGATTTCTTCCACTTTTAAAAATATGCCTTATGCTTTAAAAGCTTGAGAGGAGTACACTTCGGCATAAACATTCCAGCACATTACATGGAAACAGCAAATGTGTCTGTTAATGCCTTGTCTGTTTCAACAGCCAGAACTAATTGCAATATTTTAAGAGGCTTCAAACAGCACCTTCTTATCAAAACATAAAACAGCAAATGCCTAATTTAACTGGAAAATCAGTATTTAGAACATCATAAGCCATGGCTTCCAGTTTGCGTTTATAATTAAAAAGGTGTTAGGATGATTAATGCAAGACAGCAAAATAAAGAAAGGGTATGATGTCTGGGAAGGTTTCAGTTGTTTAATTGTTGATTGGAAGAATGTTCTGGCTTCTTCTGTGTGTGGGGTAGCCTCTGATTTATAAAGGTGCCTGTGGCTTTTCCCAGTTCTAATTTTAAAGCTGTGTGTTTGAGGAGAAGTGTCAGAGGCTCTTTGAGGAAGAGGGACACATATATAAGGCTCGTTGCAGTATGTGTTTGGGTTGCTTTGTAACAGCTGTAAATAATGAAGAGGATGCTTTATTTGTCTCATCACTTTATTTAAGGACTTACAGTTGGTGGAGGCAGGGCGGAGTTCATGTCAGGAAACCTAGTTGTCAGGTTTGGGAATATTTCTGACTGAAAGGGTAGAACGTGCCAGATTTCCCCTTGAACTTCTACACTGAGACCTGGAAGGAAAGGTATGTAAATTACTTTGCTGTCAGTGTGTGACCTCTGAAGAGATCTTTCTAGCACTGTGACATTCTTTGTCTGTAGTTTCCAGCAAGCGGTTGTCTTAATTGGGCCCCAGTGCCAATTATTTGGTAGCCACTCAGAGAATGCGAAGCTGAAGGGCTATGGTTCTGGGCTGTCAGTCTACCACTCTAATGTATTGTACTTGTACCAACCAACCAACCAGTCATCATGGAGTCATTGACCGTATTGTGACAACCTCAAAGTGGAACTGTGTGCTTCCCAGTGGCTGGGGGCTGCTTGCTGGGGGAGTAGATTGCCAGGCCTTTCTTCAGTGATGCCTTTGGGTGGACTGGGACCTCTGACCTTTGATTTAGTGGGAGAGTTGCTGAACCACTTACAACCTGTTGCTTATGGCAGGTCCTTATAAAAACTCCGTTGGTGCTGATTAGAAGTGCTGGAGAAGAAACTCTCTTAAGAACCAGAAGCTCCCTGCATCTGTCTTACGGTGGATGCCGGACTGTTGGGGATTCTCTCAGAAGGTCCTTGCATTCAGAGTATGCCGGGACTGGCTTGGAACAGCATTCTAGTCTTAATGTGGATGTCAAGCCTTTGAGGGGCAGCTGTGACGTCTCCATTAGCTCCATCAGTTTGGGTTTTTACTTCCCTCCCAGGTGAGATAAAGGCATGGTGTTCTTGGTATTCTTCCTCTTTTGTAGAAAAGGAAACAGAAACACAGATTCAAAGTGGTGACAGCAGCCCTTTCCTCTTGGCTCCTGGCCCCACTCGGAACCTTTTCGGTGGTAGCCTCTATACGCTCTCCCCTCAGACCCCTCACAGCTAACCTGACATCTCATTCCACTATTGACCTAATTAAAGATCTGTAGGTTAATGAAAGATTTTAATATTTTTTTCCCCTCATGTGCTTGTTATTGTTTATTTTCAGTGTGTTTCAATAGCCTATTAATTTGGGCAAGTGTTTCTGATTCTAGTGTTTTCAGCAAAAGAGAGAGCAGGGAGAAATCAGAGTTGCCTTGTGCTTACTTTCTCTTCAACAAAACAGACCTCACGTTTTCATTTTCTTGGTGCCCCCCACCCTGAGGTTCCAAACCAGACCCACTGCCTTCCATTGACTCCAGTTCCTAGTGACCAGCAGGGCAGAGTGCAGCGTCCTCATAAGGGCCACATCTGTCTCTCTCAAAGCTGATGGTGGCTTTGATCTAATGACCTCTTGGGTAGCAACCAAGCTATTTAACCACCACAACCACTAGGACTCCTTTGATGACATGCCAGTTATCTCTGAATCCAGCCTTTGTTTTGCTCCTGTTCTGTTGACTTAAAGTGCTTTAAAATCACATTTAAGGTTAGCCCATGTACATCAGCTCAGGGATTAGGGTGTATGCTTAAAGCTATAGAGAAGCCTCACTCTGTGCTTTGGCACAGGGCAATGATTAATACGTGAGAGTTGAATAAACCTCTTTCCTTCCTAACTCAATAAAGAACAAAGTCCTAACATAGCTTTCCTTATTTCCCAAGTCACTGAGAGGGCTTCAAGGCTTCTGAGGGAGGAGACCTTTTGGCAGGGGAACTGATCACCCTTGTAGATCCCATCAAAGTGACAGTGACCATTTCACCTGTGTCCTCCCACTTGAGGCCCTGCCTTATACTGCCCAGTAGCTGGGACAACTTTACTTTGGAAACCACTCAGCCCGAAGGACAATGGGCTTTGACTCACCATAGCTTGAGGTTACTGTCTCTGTCAACAGTTAGAACACACATCCTTTTGGCTTGAAGAAAACTCAGGAAAATGGTTGCAACAGTAAACTGGTTCCTGCTGTCCAGAGGAAATGGGTCAGCAGCATTAGCTGCATATGGAATCTGGAAAGAGGAAGGAGGAAGAAGGAGAAGTCTTATCTTTTATGGAACTGCCTATTCTTATGGGAATTGGCACTTGCTAGATATATTATCACTTTGGAGTGTCATGGTCAGTCCTTGGTCTAAATAGCAACATTCTCATCTTATAGGGAGTCATCCTTGATTTGCCCAAGATCACTTGACTAGTGGCTCATCCAAGATTGGAATCCACATTTATCCAGTTTCAAAGTTGTGATTTCTTCTATGATATCAAATGACTACTCAGCAAAACCTTAAGCTCAGTGCCATCAAGCTGGAACTGACTCCTAGCTGACCCTCCAGTGAGTTTTCAGAAGCCATAAACCATGTGGGTGGAGATTGTCATCTTTCTTCCAGCAGCTGGTGAATTCAAACCACCTCTCTTTGGGTTGACAGACAACTTCTTATCCTCTAGCACACCAGAGCTTCCTTTGCTGCCCACAAATCCTAACTATAACATCTAATCCATGCATTCATCAAGTAATAAATAATGTGTGTCCACAGCAAATACTTAAATGTTTCCATTTTGGGTGCTGGGGATAAAGTATTGAATAGACAGATGAAACATTTGTTTTACAAGAATTGACATTTTAGTAGAAAAGAAAGGGAGATAGAAAACATAAAAAGAAAAAAATTAGGAATGAAAAGTCTGGTTGTCATAAAGACAATAAAGAATACGACAGTGAGTACTAGCCCTGTTAGTCCAGATCTCTTTGTCCAGTAGCCACTTTTCACTGATGACTTTCTCATTTGAAATATGCTGTTGAGTATATACTACACACCAGACTGTGAAAACTTGGTTTAAAAAACACCCTAGAATGTGACATTGCTCAGTAGTAATTTGTGTATTGATGATATCTTGAAATGTTAACATTTGTAGTGTTGTTACATGCATTTGAGTCTGAACCCACTCATAGTTCACCATCTAGCTGGTTTTAAGAGGCTGTAAATAACACAAGAGATTACCCATCTTTCTCCCAAGGAGTAATTGAATAAAAGTACTAAAATTAAGTGTAACAGGTTCTTTGAACTTTACTTAATGTGGCTACTTGAAAATGGGAAATTGTAACTGGTTCACACATTGTTATTGTTGTACCTGGTGCATACATTGTTATTGTTGTATTTGGTGTACGCATTGTTACTGTTGTAGCTGGTGAACACAATGTTACTGTTGTACCTGGTGAACACATTGCTGTTGTTGTACCTGGTACACACATTGTTATTGTTGTATCTGGTGCACACTTTGTTGTTGTTGTACCTGGTGCACACATTGTTATTGTACCTGGTGCACACATTGTTATTGTTGTATCTGGTGTACACATTGTTATTTCTACAGGTAGCACTTGTGTGGAGCAATGCTTTTCAGACTTGAAGTGAATGAGCATCATTTGGGATTCTTGGTTGCACGCAGAGTCAGAGGTAGCAACTCTGGAGTGGAGCATGAGAGTCTGCATTCTGCCTAAACGCCTCTGTGGTGGTGTTGATGTTTGTCCTTGACTCAGTTTTGAGTAGCGGGGTGTTAACAACGTGAATGTGTGTCTATACCCTAAACAACCCACTACCTGGGATTCCTATCTGACTCACAGCAACCCTCCATTGTGTGTTCCCCCTCCTTCCATTGTGTTTTAGAGGTTGGAAAATCTTAACAGGAGCAGTCTGGTGGGATTGACCTTTCAGTTAGCAGTGTAAATTCGCAATCCACTACAACACATGGCTTTCTCATTGTGCATGCACATGTGCTTTAGAAAATGAAAATGACTGTCTTACCAGGATTGGGAAATGAAGGAGAAGGGAATGAAAAGTAACCAACAGGTAATTGTTAGGTGTCATCAGGTTGACTCAGATTCACATGACCCTGTGAACAACAGATCTGAATCTTGCATCACCCTCAAAATTTCTCATATGCTCACCTTGTTGCAGTCATTGTGTCAGTCCATCTTGATGAAGGTTTTCCTCTCTTTCTCTGACCCTCCACCCTCCACCTTTCCCAGCATGATATCCTTTTCCAGGGCAAGACCCCTCCTGACAACAGTGTCTAAAGTATATGAGACTCAGGAGCACCCTGGTTGCACGGTCTCCAAGAGAGACTTACTTATTCTTTTATCAGTTCATAGGACATCTGGTATTCCAGCATCATGGTTTCAAGGCATTCATTCTTTTCTGTCTCCTTATTCATTGTCCAACTTAGAGATGCGTAGAGAGTGCTTGAAAAGACCATGGCTTGAGTCAGGAGCACCTTAGTTTTTAAATTGGTGGTGTTTCTCTTTAGCACTTTGGCAAAGTCCTTGACAAACTTACTGAGGCGGCGGAAGGGAGTGCTGGTGGTCTGCCGGGAGTTGTGTTACTAATTCAAAGGCCAACTTGTGTGGCGCTTTGAATCCACCAGCAGCTCCTGCAGGAGAAAGATTGGTAATCGCATCCCTCATGATTGACGGCTTTGGAGCCCTGCTGTTGGTTAGGAGTCAGTCTGACTTAATGGCAGTGGGTTTGAGCTCTGAGCTGAAGGTGGCTGAAGGGAAAGGCAAGAAGCAGTAGAGGGATGAAGGCTATGAAACAAGCTGTGCATGAGTGACTGAAAGAAAAGCCATTGTGCTTCTTAAATGTTAACGTGAATGACAATTTTGTAAAAAAAAAGTAAAAATAGAATAAATAGAATCATTAAGGAAGATGTGACTTAAATGAAGTGAACTTTCAGAAGTTGTTCTCAAGTAGAGGGAACAGTACGTTTAAAGGCTCTGAAATGAAACAAGCTTCATGGCTCTACAAACTTTATTTGTAATTCCCACCGTATTGTCTGTTAAACCCATAGGCCAAACTGGGTGTCAAAACCTGGCTTCGTTACTTAGTAGTTGGATAAATTTGATTGGATAATTTGTTGAACATCACTCAGCTATAGTTTTCATTGTTGTTGTGTACCATTGAGTTGCCTGAAACAGCGACGCTGTGCATAGTTGCTCTGAACTCTTGTCTTATTTTGAGCCCATCTTACTGTTTCTGACACACCTACCCCCATTACCACAGTTACTGTGTCAATCCATCTCATCCAAGGTCTTCCTTTCCTGCTGTCCCTCTACCCTTCCAAGCATGATGTCCTTCTCCAGGGAGTGATCCCTCCTGGCCACATGCCCAAAGTATATGTGATAGAGCTTCAAAATCCTTGCCTTTAAGGAGCAGCTTGGTTTCACTCTCTGCAGGATAAACTTGTTTGTTCTCTTGGCTGTCCATGGAGTTTTCAACACTCTTCTCCTTGCAGAATTGTTGGATGGAATAAATGAAATAATCTCAGTGCATGCGTATTCTAAGCAAAATGAGTATCCTTGAGGGAAAAAAAACCCCAAATAGATGCAAAGATTGTTTTTTAATTTCTTGTAGCATTTTGGTCCCTACATACCTTCCCTTCCACCACATCTCTAGGAATAATTACTAAAGAGTCTTTTATTTGGTCATGATTTTGGCACTAAATGTAATCATTAATGGCTTTAGAGTCTGTATTTGCTCAGCTTTTTAAAGCAATAGTTACAAATGCAGATGCTCTCAGGCCAGCGTGGGCCATCTCAATGACCCAGGAACTAAGTGACATTAACTCAGTGGTTGGAGATTGGGGACAGTCTCACTAAAGGGCAGCCACTGCTCACGTCCGGCATGATCTTCACCTCTCTGGGAGAAAACGGAAATCCAGATTTGGATCTAAATTCTGTAGATGTGCAATACTGACACTTGTTACCTTGAACTCTTCTGGACAAACACACCTGAGTGCTGTGTGCTAACAGGATGCTATTCCTTTATGACTCTGGTTTGAACTTGAAAGTAATTTGTATACACATTGCCATTCTCTGTTGCCAAAATTGTAGTGCACCTGGGTGTTGCATCCCTTCCCATTTTATAGGTTTTGAAACAGTATAGAGGATGTACCTCCCAGATACATTTTAACAGCAACAAATGAACTCAATGTGGATAGATACATTGAGGCAGAAAAAAAAAAATCATGACTATTTCCTTTCAGTTCCCAATTAAAATGCTCTAGAATGTGAGGTAAGATCTCCGTTGTCCACTGAGTAAACAGAAGTGCTTGTTTTGCTCTGTATCGGTGACATCGACTTATCAAATAGACTCTAGGCCAGTGGGTTGAGTCACATCTTTGAGTTAGGGAAATTGGGTTCTAGACTTTGCTCTGCCCATAGTAGTTCTGTGGTAATCAAGGTATTTAAATTGCTCTGACCTCTGTTTCTTAGGTAATGATGCTCTGTTATCTTCATGAGGCTTAGTCACCCATGAAATTTGCTGCATATTTCTGTATTAAATGATTCTGAAAGCAGAAGAGGGGGACCTGACAGAGTAGAAGCAGCAACACGCTTTAAAGCATGTGTTTACGTCTGTAAATTAGAATCTTCTGCATCTTGATTTGTGTCCCTAAAAACTCAAGTCACTATTGTTGTTAGGTGCTGTGAGTCTATTTTTTGACTCATACTCATTCCATGTGACACAGTAATATGTCCCATCGGGTTTTATAGGCTATAATCATTGTGGAAGCAGTTTGCTAGGTCTCTTTTCCCCATATCATGGCTGGATAGGTTCAAATAGCATCTCTTTATTTAGTAGCCTAAGGCTTAACCATTGTACCACCAAGGTGCTTTATATAGGGTTGCCTATAAATATGGGACAGAGTTCTAATATGTTGTTCATCGAGTCACTATGAGACATACTTGACTCGATATTATCCAACAATAGCAATATATAAGTAGGGAGCCTCTGTGGCTTAGTGGTAAGGAGTTGCATTGTGAACTCAGAGGTACACGATTTTAATACACAAGCTCCTTCTCAAGAGAAATATGGCAAGTCTTCTCCCATGTTATTTAGAGCCTCTGAAAACCCCCTAGAGGGTCAGCTTTGAGTCCACTCTGACTTGATGGTACAGAACAACATGTATATAATATTAGTGAACCCCAGTTTCTTCATCTGCAGAACAAACTTGATACTATCGACATCCCAAGGGTGAGTGAGATGGAATGGGCGTGATTGTGTGAAACACAAGTTGAATGAAAGAGAGTGTGAAACACAATGTACATGAGTTTTGTAGTCAAACCTTTATGAAGTAAAAATTTTAAAAAGAAGTCTTATCTGAAGGCCCTCACAGTCTGTAACATACTCAATTTCTCTTGCCTCTTCTTCTTTCTCTCCTATTGTTTCACCCCTTCATTCCACCCTCCCCACTTCTTTCCTTTCATCCTGCCCATTAGTCCTGAAGGCCCTGCAGAGAAAACTGTAATATATTTTTCATTTCAAGACACTCTTTTATTTCAAGATTATGTCTGAATGAGGGATTTCAAACCCTGAAGCAGTTCTAAGTAGCTCTCATGAGAATCCTCAAAACCTGATTCCAGAATCTGGGCTATTGTATGTTGAGCTGAAGGAGGAGAGAAGTCTGATTTCAGCTAACTGCAGGCAGAATTCAAAACCAATGGAGTAGGAGAGTGGAAGGGTGTTGAACTTGGGCTCTTGGTGTTTTCTTGAGCTTCTAGTGGGAATTGATCCCATAGGTCCTGTGTGGTGTTAGCTTAAAAGTTGGCTTTCTAGTCGTTACCTTAGCCCTGTCTGGTCTCCAGCTGCCTTAGCTATAGACACATGGTCTTGCAAATTACCAACAGCTATGGGACTAGGGTAAGAAAGAGAGTGCTTCCCACACTGGGCAGCAAGACTTGAGGGAGAATGGAGCGAGACTCTACTATGGGTTGAGACCCTGATGATGGTTGTGGAAAGACTGTGACATTGTTGTGGAGAATCTGTGGCAAGGTGTAACCAGAAGAGCCCTGAGATAAAGGTCACAGTTAAAGATTTTGCTGTTCTTGCCAGATGATTGAAGGAGAAGCTGATTTATAACTGCTCAGAAACAGACTTTGCTGGATGATTGAGGAAACCAAAGGCTTCTTGAATTTGTGTTACTGAACTAAAACCAGGACTTTTACTAAGTAAAGACTTGTGTTTTGCTGTTAATCTGGCTTTGGACTATGGGACTAAACCTGGACTTGGGGGTACTTTTTTGTTTTTCCCTCTCCCCAACCTATTTTTTCCTGATAAATCCCACTCTTGGTACCACAACTGTGATTGAAGTCTGTGAGTCAACAATGAATCATAAACTCAGTGATTGGTGGAAGTAGACGTGTGCCCATGAGGGAGGTGGTGTGTCTGACCTAGTAGATATCTGTTTGCTGCTAGGAATAATATGGTTGAGGAAGGTTCCCCTTCATGAAAGAGGCAGAAGTCAGACTCAGCCATCCCCACATTGCATCCAGTCCCTTTCGCATCCTGGATGTTGTTGAGGATCCTGTGGGCAGATCCGCCTCCAGTTTTTCTGCTGACCTGAAAGCATTTGAGGAGGCAGGATTGTTTAATAAGAACCCATGAAACTCTGCAGCTTAAGGTCTGACTGTTTTCATTGCTGCTGTCCAGTCATCCTAATACGGTGTGTATGTGTGTGTACACACCTCATACTTGGCTTTCCCCTCTTTTTTAAATGAGGCAGAAGAGAGCCCTCAATGCTTTAGGTGAATGAAAGATAGCTAGAGTTGTACAGTAGAAAGGTTGAAAAGTTTTGGTTTTGTGTAATGGATGATATCTCTGGAACGGATTGAATCACCACTTTGCAAAAAGTAATCTCTGGATTCTATTGGTTTCTGCAGGTTAGCAAGCTCCTGCATGGGGAATTTGGTCTGAAATGATACTTTATTGAGGGAGCTATGCAGACCCCGCAGTTGGTGAGAAGTTGGGCTGTGTTTTGTTCACTTGCACAAAGCGTGTGCTAGAGTCTAGCATATGCTAGAACGAAAGCTGCATAGTGGAGTGGTCTGGGGGGGGGTGTTGGGAATTTTTAACAATGAAATAATTTTTAATTTTTTTTTTTTTTTTACTTTTCAAAGAGAAAAGCAAACAGGGGGAGGGGTGTGCAGGGAGGAAAATGTGCACCAATGAATGGATGGAAATCCAAAGTCTCTGTAAACATTCATTAAAATGAATAAATAAAAAGAATTGACATCTGAAAAATAAAAATAAAACCAAAGCATTGCTGTGAGCTGGAACCAGCGCAATAACATCTAACAATAACAATCAGGCTGGCTTTTGTTAAAAATATTTTTAACCTTTACTTAAGAATGTACAAGATGTATTTTACAGGGATGCACAGCAGTGCATAAATTGGATATTTATTGTTAGTTAGATATAGGAGAAATGGAACTTAAACTAGGGAAGCCACCCACCACTCTCTTTTCTTTTGTCCAGAAAAGATCATTTATTAGCTTAGTAATTGGGAAGGCTAAGGGGTAACCGGCTTCAGGCAAAGCTGGATCCCAAGGTTCAGATAATGCCGCTAGGCCTGTCTCTCTCCTTCACCAACTTTGTTTTACCATGATTTATTCTTGAAGAAGTTGTACCACTGCATTGTAGGCAAGATGATTAGCAGTGGCTCTGAACAATTATATCCTATATTTGTCAGTTCTTTTGGAAAGAATTTCTCTTAGGAAAGTTGGAAATAGAACTACCATTTGACCCAGCAATTCCACCACTGGGAGTATACCCTAAAGAAACCAGAACCGCCACCCAAGCAGATATATGCACACCCATGTTTATTTTGGCTTTGTTCACAATAGCAAAGAGTTGGAAACAATCCAAGTGCCCATCAACAGATGAATGGATAGAGAAGCTGTGGTATATTCACACAATTAAATACTATGCTGCATTGAAAAACAAGGAACCTATGAAATACTATACAGAGTGGGTGACCCTAGAAGACATTTTGCTGAGTGAAATATCTCAATTACAAAAGGAAAAATACTGTATAATGCCACTGTTATAAAATAGGACTGACATTGGGCTTGCGGGGGGGAACTAAGAAAAAAGAGGATAAATAGTGTACACTGCATGGAAACAGATGAGGGAGAGAACTGTTTAAAAGGGATATAAGATTAGGTATTATTTGCATGGCAAGAGTCCAGAATAAGAGCTGCATGCATAGTAAAGTGGGCTGGGTATATGAATGGTGTGTAACAATGAAAAAAAAAAAAAGAAAAATGAACTCAGGGATGGTGTGTGTGTGAGTGGGGGGGTGAGCAAGGAGGAAAATGTACAACACTGAATGAATGGAAATAAGAAAAAGTGCCAGTTAATAAAAAAAAGAAAAAAAATACCCCTAAAAAAATATCCTGAGAGATGTCTTAAGCAGAGCATGGAGTGTGGATTATCTGCCACTTCCTAAGACAATAATTGTGCAATTTGCTAATAGGCCTGAACCATGTATCCACCAGTTAGGCTATGTGGTAGGATCTTGGCTCTGGTGGAAAAGCGAGGTTAGCCTCATTGAAACTATATGGAATAGTTTTCTGTGGAGAGCAAGCAGTTTGAGTAAGCGATGTATTGCTGTAAGACACTGGAAGCCAGTTAAATCAGAGATTTACTGAATATGTAAAAGTCCACTCTGCCTTGGTATATGATCTTATTAATCCAGGACTTTCACTGGAAGAGGTAGAGAGGATTAACTTGAGATTTAGTGCATTTATTATTGTTGTTGTGGTTGTGTGCCGTTGAGTAGGAACCAACCCATAGCTGACCCTCCAGTGGGTTTTCAGAGGTAGTTAATCACACGGGATGAGATTGCCCATCCTTTTCCCATAGAACATCTGGTGGCCTCAAACCCTGTGCCTTTGGGATTGCAGTGCAGCTTCTTGCCAGTAGGCCACCAGTGCATTTATTAGGAGTTATTTATTATAGCCCTTTATTTAGGAATTCATTTTTATTGTCATTCATTGACTTCCTGGTTAAATATATATTGCTTTTCAGCTCTGTTGAAATATGTTAGTATACGGCAGTCAAACCTGAAGGAGTTCACCAGGCAGAGAGTAGACATATAAATGATAACATTATACAATAATATAAGCCATAGCAAAGTGGGATTTATTCTAGGAATGGAAGGATGGTTCAATCTTAAGAAATCTTATAATGTGCTATGTAGTTAATAAGAACAGTGAGAAAAACCTTATGATTTATTTTATGCAAGTTCTGATAAAATGAAATGTCTATTCCTGGACATTAGGAGACCCTAACAATAAGAGATCATATCTCTGATGGTCTGCGGTTGAAGCAGACACATTAAATCTAGGATAAGACTAGCATGTCCAGTATTATGGTTAGTATTTACTGTTGTTTAGAAATTATTTGATATTGAGATATGATTTTTTTAAGAAAAAGAAGAAAAAGGAATATGGAATCATTGCTATTTTCCAATAATTGGTTTTTTTCAGGAATAACTAGTAAAATGTGCATGAAGATCCAAGGGAGAGATGGTAGGAGTAGAGGGGTGAGGATGGGTAGGGGGTAATCATAGGGTCACACAATCTGATGGGTAGAGGGAGGGATGGGTAAAGGAAAGAGGAAAGATCGAATATGAAAAGTAATACATATGAACTTGGTAAATAACCAGTACAAAATAAAAATTTTATTTAAAAAAACCTAATCAGGCTTTTCATGAGCCTGATAGAAAAAGGCAATAGAATACATTAAAGTAGCCTCTCTGGAAATTATTATGCAAAATACATGCTGTTGTTGTTGTTGATTGTCTTTGAGTCGAGCATGACTCATCGCGACCCTGTGAACCAAAGGCCTGAAGTCCCTCTACAACCATCGGCATTTTTCAAAGTTCATAGAGTCTTCGGAGGCATGGTGTTTAGGAAGTGGATGCCACTCTTGCTCCCAAAATTCGTAGTCTTCCTTATATGTCCGACTAATCATTTTGAAATATTAATGGGAGGAATTATTCTGTTTACAGAACCAACTAGACAGAAAAAAATTACAAAAATTGCAATAAGTTTATAAAAACAAAATTTGAGTAGTCTATTGAGGAAGTTCAAAGAAGATAGACAGAAGTGGGAGACCGACCCCTTCTCTGGGATAACATCTCTTTCTTTTTCTATTTCACTATCACTCTGCCTCCTCCTCCCCTTTCCTTCCTACTTTTAACTTTAACTATTTTTAATTACTTGCTGCTTGAATTGAGACCAGGTGCTTGAGAATCTCTGCAAAGAATTGTTTCTATAAGCATAACAAAAATGCTACACTTAACATGCCCTTAATTCCCTTAATTTGCACATTTTTGAGGAAAAGATGCAACACTCTTGTTAGCATTCAGCTGCCTTTTCTTTAAGCAGTTCTACTCCATCCTCAGTGCCAGTACTGTACATTCAAGGCTGGAGTGGGACACGGTGAAGGGGCTTTCATGGCTTGGTGGTTCAAGCACTTAACTGCTAAGGGCGAGGTCAGCAGTTCAAACTCACCAGCTGTTCCACAGGAGAAAGATGTGTGAATGGTGACCTTAAAAATTAGTCTTGGAAATTCTTGTAGAAAGGTCACTATGAGTAGGAAATGCCTCAGTGATACAGAGTAACAGCAGCAGGACAAGGTGAAGGTGAGGGTCAGCAGTTGAATTGGTGCAAGTTATTAAATATGTATCTACACCTGTTACAAATTCTTCTAGGTGGTATAGCACTGGTCTGTGCGTTGCTGTACAGAGGTAACTCGTGGTTGCTGTGATGCTGAAGACTGTGACAGTGATGTGCCAGTCGTGTTAATGGGCACCCATGGTGGACAGTGTTGGCTGGAGCTTCCCGACTAAATCAAGCCTGGAAGCAGGAGCAGCATCCGCTTCCGAAATGGCTTGCCTCCGGAAACTCTATGTACGAACAGTGCTTAGGCTGTTTGTTCATAGGGTCGCTATGAGTCGTCTACGACTCGACGGCATTAAACAACAACAGCAACAACACCTGTTACAAAGCACAAAACAAATTGAGGGCAAATGATAGTATTTTGGGTAGTATTTTGAGGGAGCTGAAAATTTGAATCTGGAAGAGTAGCAGTAAAAATAGTAGGAACAGCAGACAAGGATTGCGCTTGGACGTGAGAGACGTTGTCCTGAGCGTTGAATTCACTCCGTCTTTATGAGAACTGCCTAAGGTAGGTGGTTACAGTCTACGTTTTGTAGGGGAAAGAACTGAGGTACAAAGAGTTTAAGTGACTTGTCCAAAGTGATGGAATTGAGATTCAAGTCTGAGTATTTCATAGTGTTTGACTCATTTCAAAGCTTTTTTTATTAAAAGTGGTATCTTTCCAGCACCTGGTAGTGAAGACAAGGTTTTAGCATTGTCTGCTAGAAATTTTTCATTTTCTCAACACAGATGGACTGCTTACCCCCAGGACAGGCTAACTGAGGCGTCTTGCCCCAATAATGTCTGGAAGTTACTTTCTTTCTCTTCTCAGACCATGTAAAGTTCCTTGCACTTAAAAAAATCCCCCACAAACAACAGCCCCCAACAAACCAAATACTCATTGCCAAATAATGGTGATACCGTGTATCAGGATAAAAATACTGAGACCTCTGGTTGGATTAAAACTATCAACCTTTGGTTTAGCCATTATGTTAATGGCTGCATTACCCAGGTTTTAATTTTTTAATTGGTTTTCATATAGAATTAATTTACATTGTGTTTCATTCATCTACATTGTGTTTTATACAATCTTTTGTTTACATTGTTTCATAGTCATTGATATTGTGTTTTGTATAATTATTTACCATTGATCTATGTCTGTTGATCTGTCCCCATCTTTTTTAGTCCCCACTGAACCTTTCCTATTCCTTCACACCTTCCCCTCCCAAGCTGCCCATTAAACTCTGCTGGCATAGTGATTTCCACCCTTCCCCTTTTTGTGCGCTCTTCCCTCTTTGGACATTTATATACACTGTACTAGTTATTCTTTTGCTTTTACAATAATGGTCTTAGGTAGCATTCATCCTTTTGAGACTTGAGTTCACTCAGCATCATGCTCTCTCAACAACCATGTTCAACAGTGGTTTAAAGAATCATTGCTCCTTAGTGCTGCATAGTATTCTGTTGTGTAAATGTACTGCAGTTTCTCAATCCATCGTTTGTTGGTGGGTGTTTAGACTGTTTCCATTTTCTTGCTACTGTGAATAACATTGCTGTAAACACATGTGTACATTTGTGTCTCAGTTCTGACTTCCTTGGGGTATAGTCCATGTTATCTTTTACTTGTTATCTTTTTATGCTACCTGGAGTGTTCTATATCAAGAATCCTAACATTCCTTTAGGTGTTGGTACAAATTTTAGCTCCTAAAAAGGGCTTTAAAAAGGGCTTTTTTCCTGATCCCTGACTTAAAGGCTCTTTTTCACTTCTGAGCTTGTTGCCTTCTTTTGTTGTGTCTAGTATGTATATTACTCTCTAAAATCATCTAAATAACTCTCCCTGGAATGTAACTACACAAGAGTAGGGCTCTTGTTTGTCTTGCTCCTTGCTGGTGCCTAGAACAGTGTCTCGTACGTACCAGACACTCAGTCTGTGACCCAGCACAGGCATCACTGACTGACTGAATGAATGAAGGAGTGCCTTCTATGTGTAAGGCTTCGTGCTAGGCTTTCCTGCACCACACCGGGCTCTGACAAGCTGTAACACTCACATTTCATGGGAACTCTGGCTAAGAGCTGTTTGAGCATGCTATTTTTGCAAGGCTATTTTGGGTGAAAGAAAGAGAAATACACTCTTAACAATCTGTGTGGGCTAGACAGTTTCCCCAGAAGGTTTCTGCAGCACACAACAGTATCTCATTTATTCTTCACAACAGCCTTATGAAGTAGATGCTTTCTCATCCAAGTTTTACAAAGAACAGAATAAAGTTTTAGATAGAGTAATCGACTGTCCCAGGATCCTACAGCAAACTGTCACAAGCTGGGTGTCTTTCCTGTAAAGCCAGGGTTTTGATTCTTGACCTTTGTTGCTATAGCAACCATAGATTTGGGAATTATGGAATTATGCCTGATGGATCATTATGTACCAGTAATATAATAACCTGAATTACTCCTGATAGACCATTATGTACCAATAATATAATAGATTAGATGATGTTTCTTTAAATGCATTACCCAAATCAAATAATTGACATTTAATAAGCAAACAATTTAGTGGATGATTCATTACTTCCCTGGAGTGTGTGTATAACAACTTTTCCTAAGACTTCAAATTAAGGTCTTTGCAAGAAGTTAGAGAGTTAGGTGTCCTTGTTGTTATTGTTGTTGAGTACCATTGAGTCGGAACTGACTTATAGCCTACCCTCCAGAGGGTTTTTCAGAGGCAAGAAATTGTACGGGAGGAGGTTGCCCATCCTTCTCCAGTGAAGCAGCTGGTGGATTTGAACCAAGTGCCTTAGGGATTGGATGCAAACTGCCTCAGCCCTTTTATCATATGATACTTTGTTTGCAGCTATGTGTTACCTGGAAAAGAAAGCTGAATAAAAATCAGAAGTCTTAATGTTGGCAGGAGTCTGTCTTGCTTTGTGTGAATGGCCTTTGTTTTATCTTCTCTAAAATGGGAATATTGTTGTTGTTGATTGCCGTCAAGTCAAGCATGACTCATAGTGACCCTGAAGCCTTGTGACAACTATCATTTCTCCAAGTTCATGGAGTTTATAGAGGCATTTAGAGTTGTTTAGGAAGTGGATGCCACTCTAGCCTCCATTAATGCCAGAAAAATGGTTGCAGGGAGGACAGGAATGAGGATGTGCTGGGAACGGCTTCATCTGCATATGTTAGTTGTTACTATTCCATCCACGTTTTCATGAATCCCCCCAGCTAATTGGTTTTCTGGAATGCTACACTTCAAGGAATACCTGAAATATAGGACAAGCAATCTTTTCTTCGAGTTAGATGAAGAGGTTTAATTCACAGAAGCTGTTATATAGAGCAGGGGTAGCAAACATTCTGAGGGCAGACCACATAAAGATCCGGAGAATCCCCGCACAGTTCACCTGATTGTTGTTGCTGTTCCATCGAGATGAAACCACCCGATAGCTGACCCAGCAGGTTTTCAGAGGCCAATAATCACAGGGGAGATTTTTTCCATCTTTCTCCCATGGAACAGCTGGTGGATTTAATCCGCATGTATTTGGTTTGGCAGTGCAACTCCTTTCCATTAATGCTGTGTTAGTGTAAATTGAAAAGTATCGGGTAGGGAGTTCTGGTGGCTTAATGGTAAGGAGTTGCTCTACCAACCCAAAGACAAGTGGTTCGAATCCACCTGCAGCCCTGGGGGAGAAAGATGGGCAGTTCCCTCTCATTCAATTTAATGTGAAGCCTGCTTTCCAGCTCTTTATGTTAGAAAAGCCCTGGTGGTATAAAGGTCAGTGGTTCGAATCATCAGCTGCTCTGCAGGAGTCAGATGGATGGACCCCTTCCATAAACACTTTGGAAATCTGACGGAGGGGCTATTCAGTACGTCAGGGTACGTAGCAAAGAGGGATTAAAGTTGCAGATAAAATGAAGGTTAATAAGCAGCAGATTTTGAAATGGGAGATTATCCTGGATTAGTGGGATGGGGCCAGTGTGGAGACAGGGATTCCTGCACAGGGAAGAGGGAAGCAGAGGTGAGCGAGCAAGAGTGGTGAAGAGAAGACTTGAGCACCTGTTACTAGCTTTGAAATGGAACAATAGAGCCCCAGGCCACGGAATGAAAGCTGGAAAATGCAAGGAAGCAGGGCCTTTCCCAGAGCCTCCAACCCTACTAATACTTGTATTTTTTTTTTAGCTCAGTTAGACTTTTTTTTTTTTAATTTTATTAGTTTTAATGAACATTTACAGGGATTTTGGGTTTTCATTCCTTCATTGCTGCACTATTCTCTCTACCCTCCTCCTCAGTTTGTTGTTCTTCCCCGCCATCGGAATGTCTGTTTTAATTGTCCAGTTGCCACAGTGCTTGTCAAAGTCAGTTCTGATTAATCTCCTTTGTCGGTGTGTCCTTTGCCATTCCCTATTACTCCTCCCTGAGAGAGACTTCACCCTGATTCATAAGGAAAAGGGGATGGCGTATTCTCTTAGCTACTTCCTGCTGAAAAGGGACGCTGTGGGTTTCAGGGTGAAGATCTTCTCTCACTACTCTAAAGGGCCCCTTTGGCAGTAGGAAACACATAGACTATTATGGAGATTGATTTTGGAATTTAGATGCACTGTTATTAATTGTGCTTAGCCGTACATGTTCATATCCCTGAAGATGTATCATGGGGGGGTTGCAACCTAGAAGACACAAATTTAACTAACAAGTTATAAGTACATGAGTCAAAAATTATGGAAAAGTAAAAGAAAAGATTCTTTCATTGTTTTACAAACCCTCCCCCAGGTCCCCTCCACCATGTAGCCCTCGCTCTAGACTCCTGTGATGACAGAAATACCTAGTCATATATCTCTTTTACACAGTTTTCTCCCTCCTCTGTTTCAGTGCAGTATACATTATTGAACCCATCTTATTCATTCTCTCCCCAACCCTGGGGTTAGTCCCATTCTACAACAGTGGCATCATGTAATATTTGTCCTTTTGTGACTGGGATATTTCACTCAGCATAATGTTCTCCAGAGTCAGCCATTTTGAATAATATTGCATGAGTTCCTTGCTTTTTAATGCAGCATAGTATTCCATTGTGCGAATATCCGAGTGCAGTGGAGGCCACAACTAATTGATCACAGTCAGTTACAGATTTCTTCAGTTAGACTTTTGACCTCTAGAACTGCAAGGTGATGGATTTGTGTTGTTTTAACTAGTTTGGGCTGATTTGTTGCAGCAGTCATTGGAAAATGAATACCCCCTCCTCAGAGACCTGTAGCAATCTCTATCTAATTTTTTGTTTTTCCCCTCTTTCTGGAAAGTTTAATTTCCTGGGCTCTTTAGGTCTGGAGAGGAGCACTTTGTAACCATCCACTGTTTGTACTGGTTTCTTGTTGTTTTACACCAACACGTCAGGACCGAGTCATCGCTGACCCTCCAGCAGGTTATCAGAGGCTATAAATCGCATGGGAGGAAATTGCCCATCTTTCTCCAGTGGAGAAACTAGGATGTTTGAACTGCTTGGGTACTATTGGTTAGAGGAAAAGCTCAATTGTTGTGGTGAAGAGACCCCAGTACACACTGGCTTGGATAAAGTACAATTTTCTTTCTCTCTGACATGATGAAAGCCAAGATGGAAGGCAGATGGTCCCCAGTCATCTGTCAATTCATCGTACTGTGGGGGCTTGGGTGTTGCTGTCATGCTTGAAGCAGTGTCACCAGTATTTCCAATCGCAGTAGAGTCACCCCACGGTTGACAGGTTTCAGTGGATCTTCTAGCCAGGGTAAGACAGGGAAGAAGGATCTGGTGATCTCCTCTAAAACAATTTGCTAACGCAAACTTTATCAATAGTTATGGGCCAGCCGAAAATGACGTAGATCCTCCAAGAGATGGATTGACCCAGTGGCTGTAACAGTAGACAGACTTAGTAAGGATTTTGAAGCAATAACTGGGCAGTGTGACTTTTTTGTTGTTGTTAGTGTTGTGTGTGTTTGTGTGTGTATGTGTCTGTACTCTCAAATCAGATCTGACTGGTACAGGAGGAGATTGCCCCTCCTTTTCCAGCTGAGCATCTGGTGGATTTGAACCCAGCAGCTCTGGGATTGCAGTGCAGCTTTTTGCCACTAGGCCATGAGAGCTCCCCGGGGCAGTCTTTTTGTTCTGTTATACACATGGTCGCAATGAATGGTCACAGACTTGATGGCAGTTGAAAACAACAGCAGCAACTGATGCTGCACTAATCTCTCAGAGAATATAGAAGCTGAGAAGAACAAATTCAGGCAGATAGGTACTTAGTTCTGGATTGTCAGCCTTGCAGATAACGCTACTGGCTGGTATAAATTGGTGGACACCTATGTTCTAGATCATTCAGCTATCCGCATTCTTTTCTGCCTTACTGTCTTACTTCAGCCATCTTCCTTGTCCCTACTTCTACTAAGTCCAGCACAAACCTTACTGCTCTACGGAGTCCAACATCTGTTGCAGTGACCTCACAGATATCACTGAACCATACTTACAGCTAAGGGGTTTATTAGGGAAGTTAACAGGCTACAGTTCAGGTTGACAGCAGGGGACAGTTCCTCAGTCCAGACAGCTTCTCACGTGTGCTTACAAGCCCTTTGACCATCAACCTCTTGGCTCTGATCAGTGGTACAAAGTTCCCTCCCTTAGTCTTTCCAACTATAGTGTCTCCCCTCAGTCTTTCAGTAAGCTCGGGACAGAGGCAGTCAGCTCGGTCTTAGCTCCATCTCCGGTTCTCTGCTGCGGCTACAGCTGTTCTTGTGTAGATCTGACTAGGGCCTTTAGGTCACTTACTACACTTTGCTTCTTCCTTGCTGGTAGTGAAATCTCTATATTTCCTGCCAATAAATACACTCAGTTCAACTTGGTGGGAAGGGAGAAACCAACCAATTCAGTAGTGATGGTTCACACACCCTGTTTCCCCACACATAGTGTGCAAGTCATAGTCCCTGGGCAGGAAAGCCATTTAGATCAAGAAACCCTTGGTGTCACACCTCTGATTATCTCCTGCCTTACAAGGCTTTCCTTATAATCAAGGCTGGGATTTGCCATTTCAGCCTGTAGGAGAAAGAGGGCGGAAATCTGGGAGACGATTTCCTCTCCAGCAAATGAGACAGAAATGACATCCATAAAATTGGTTCATATTCTGTTGGTGAGAAATTTTCTTGCACAGTCACCTTCAGCTTCAGAAGAGTCTGGGAACCTAACAGATGTCTTTATGCCCAATAAGAGGAAGGGATGAGTTCGACACAGCCGGCACTTTGCCGCAGTAACTAACACGAAAATGTGGTCATGGGGTTCTCTTTTTATTCTTGTGTGTGAAAAAAAAGTGACTCAGAGGAGGAGAGGGAAAGAAATGAGGAGTCGGTATAAATATTTTTACAATTAGAAGTACGTCTGTTTGAGGAGGTGAAAGGATATGTAGGAAAGCCCAGAAAATGTATGTGGTTCTTTATTGGTGAGGGCATTTTGATATCAACGGTTTGGTATCTTTTCTCCTTTGGTCACAAAAGCTGCTTTTGAAGTTTGGCCATATAAATATAGTCCCTATATTGCCTTTTTTTAACATGAAAAAGAACATGATTCTGAAATATTTGTAGACATTTCGTCATTGCTGTAAGTGTGCGTGGGGTGGTGCGTATGCATTTCTTATCCACATTGAATGAATACACACAGAGTTGCTACCGTGTCATCCTTTGCCTGCACTGCTGTTATACCTCCTCTCCTCCTGCTAATTCAGATATTGTCTGTCGGTTCCGACTTGACAATAGATAGGGGCTTTTTTTTTTGGTATTTAGAAGTGCCGTCAGGTTTTAGTCACCATCACAAGAACATGAAAACAGCCTAAATGTCCAACCACAGTCGAGAGGATTGAGAAATTAAGGTACGTTCACATTGTGGAATACTATGCAGCACGCAGGAGCGGTGATTTTGTAAATCACGACCTAACTAGGAACGGACTGGAGAGCATTATGCTGAGTGAACTAAGTCAGGCCCATAAGGATGAATACTGTATAAGACCATAATTTTAGGATGTATATGAAGATCTAAGGTGGGGAGGATGGGAGCAGAGGGGTGAGGGCAGGGGGTGTGGTGGTGGAGGTTAATTATAGGGTTACACAATTTGATGGGTGGAGGGAGGGGGTGAGTAAAGGAAACTGGAAAGATCTGGTGTGAAAAACAATGTTTGTGAACTTTGTAAGTAAACCAGTGTGAAAGAAATATTTTATTTATTAAACAAATAAAATGAAAAAGAATATTATAGTTTTAAAAAAAAAAGGAGAAGAAGTGCTGTCAGTCCTAGTCATTTCTCAGGCAATTGGCCTGTGTCGTCTTTGGGTGCCCTCAAATCTCATTGTCACTTACTGGTCCTCAGGGGAACCTCCTGCTCATCCGTAAAGTGGTCACTGTTCCAGATGAGTGAGGTGTGAGGCACTTCCCACTCTGAAACAGAGGTGGGAGTCAGTTCCTGGACATGGAATAAGAGGCAAGACATCTAATTTGCCTGCCCAGAACCAGGAGATGGTTATTAAAGAAGTAAATGGGTGCTGGTGCCAAAACAACAGATGTCTGTGTCGACACTCCTCGGTTTAAATGCAAGCTCTCTCGCAAGTACAAATGAATAAAATAGACACGTAAACGTTCCACTGGTTTATATGGAGCTAGAGGGCCTCGTTCCTGCTCTTTCTACCAAGGTGGACTCAAGCAGAGAAGCTCAAAACCTTCCTCTCCAGCTTCCGCTCTATAAATTATGCATCTTTCTCTCTCTCTCTTTTTTTTTTGTTTTAACACAGAAAGAAGGAAAAGGGAGAGGGAAAAAAAACCAAGAAAGGAAACTTGTCTAGTCTTGGTACCTAAGATGTGTTGAATCTTGGGAAGAAAAAAAAAAATCTGAAGAATCTTCCCCTCAGAAATCACTAATTATTTATTTAGAATGTTTTACATTTCCATTCCTGAGAAAATGTGAAGGGATGGTGTATCTTACAAGAGATTTTTTTTTTCCCAAATAGCAAGTGAGATAGTTTCATTACATTAAGTCTTCCTGCCCAGATTTACTTCAAGTAGCGAGAGAGAAATGAGTTGACATTTGATCAGTCTTAATAAAACAACTCGATAACCCCGTATTTTGACAACAGTCCGGATTCTATGGCATTTTACTCTCTTCATTTACGATGGGACATGCAGTGTAGGATGAAATGTGATTTCTTTTTTAAAATGCTTTAGTGAATCCTCATGGAAATACTTTCCTATTTTTGACAACAATTCTCTTATAAATCTAGGGCTCTGATATTTTAAAAATAGGAGCCTCATCTATTGCCTGGGAGATTCTCATTAGCACACAGTGTTTTCTTTTATAATTGTGTGTGTGTGTGTTTATTTGTATGTGTTAAGTTTACATTGGAGGGTCTTTTTTTAGTTTTCTTTGCAGAGCTTCTTTGGGAAATGTGCTTGAAAGTGGAGATGTTACTGACAGCCTCCAGCTGATTCATGTACCTGTCTGCACACCAGGCTATGTATGATTTTTCTGGACGTCTCATCCAACGGCCTCGTTCAACCTGTCTGCATCTCAGAGAATGACTCCTCTTGTTACTCCATTATAAGGTTGTTTGAGACATAAGGCCCTATTGAATAGTGCTGTGAAAGGCTGTTGAGGATGTCTGCCTAGTTTGGTTTGAAGGCCTCGGCACTTTGGCTAACTCCTGAGAGAGATCCTGGTTTTCTGCTGTGAGCAGGTAGTTCTGGGGACCCACTGACTAAACTGTTGCTGTCTTAGTTGAGCTGGGACAAGGACTGAGGTATGAGGATTGCTTCATCCTGGATAGTCTTTAAAAGGAAAAGCTAGAGATAAATACTGTACACTGTATTGAAACAGAGGAGGGAGAGAGCTGTTTAAAAGGGATAGATGATTAGGTATTATTGTCATAACAGGAGTCCAGAACGAAGGCTGCATAGTGAATTGGACTTGGGGGGAGGGATTGTATAACAATAAAATAATTTTTCTTTTACTTTTCAAAGAGAAGTGTAAATTGGGGGCGAGGGGTAGGCAGGGAGAAAAGTGCAACAATGAATGGAAATCCTATGTCTCTGTAAACTTTCATTAAAATGAATAAAAAGAAAAACCATCCACAACTCTGTCTCTCCCCCCTTCCCCCCCTTTGTCTCCCTCTCCCTCTCTCTCTGCTCATGGCATCAGTATGGATGGAAAACAGCAGAAACTGCTCTTCTTCCTCACCCTTGCAATTCTTCTTCCTGTGCGGCTTCAATGACTGTATGTTATCTCCACAGAGAAGAGCTGACGGCAGAGACGGCCTGTCTTTTGGGAAGTGACACCAGGCCTTATTCTGGTTTAATGTTGGAGAGTTTTTCTCTTCCACTGAGTTTGACAACTGTCTTTGGAAAAGCATCTTTATGAATGATATTTTGGCTGTATGCTAGAATAAAAACACACTCTGTGAAAGTCAAATGAAGAGATTTAAAAAAATTCCAGAGATGATACAGACCGGAGGAAGAAACCCATCCAAATTCAGAGTGAAGATGGTTGTTCTGTCGGACAACAAGGAAGAGTTTTTATTTATTTATCTATCCTGTGCAATAGGAGCAGGAACTTTGTAAGAGTTATAATTGAATGGAGCCCCAAACATGGTATTTTTGAAAATTGAAGATTTAGCAAGGCTAGGTTACAGAGAGCTCTTGTGTCCTAGAGGTAAGGAGTTGCACTGCCAACCCAAAGGTAGGCAGTTCGTATCCACTGGCTGCTTTGTGGGAGAAAGCTGGATAGTCGTCTCCTCTCATGAGATTGAACAGCCTTTGAAAACCCACTGGAGGGTCAGCTATGAGTCGGTTCTAACTCCACAACAAGAAACCTGATTGAGGATTGCCCCAAGTCAAAAGAAATGAGTTAAGGGTGTATGCCTTTGAGATGTTGTGCTGGAGAAGAGAAAAGAACTCTTGGGCTGCTAAGAGACTAAACACATCTGTCCTGGAGAGGGTGAAACCAAATTGCTCCTTGGAGGGCAAGGATTTTGAAACACTATCTCATATACTTTGGGCATGTTGCCCAAAGGAGGGACCAATCCTTAGAGAAGGACATCATGTTTGGAAAGGTAGAGGGTAAATGTAGGTGAGGAAGACTCTGGATGAGATAGATTGACACAATGACTATGGCTATTGGGGCAAGGGTGCCAGAGACAGCGAGATTGGTTCAGGATAGAACATAGGGTCACTAGGTGTCATAGCTCAACTGCACTTAACAACAACAATGACAACGACGGCATACAGGACAGATTCTTCTGGTAATCTGTAGTTAAATTGTTTTCTCAATTTTGTATGTTTCTGGGGATCCATTTTAATGATTGATTGATTATGCTGGACATCAAAACTGTTTGGGATAAGTGATCACATCTTGCATCTGTTTGACCAGAGACCCTCTAGGAATCACTTGTGATATCCCACATCTGCTACTGAAAAAGAATGTCTCCTTAAGGCCATATGGTTAGGTCAACATCAAGGGTAAAAGAATTGCTGTTAGAAAAGGCCGCTTTAAAATTCAATGTGGATTGTAGATTCACTCACGTCGAGATTACAGTGGAGTTAAGGCTCCACTTTCAGACTGTCTATTTACACACACCTAGTGCCCATGTTTTGAGATACTCAGACAGATGGAATTTTAGTAATAATGTCATTTCCTTACTACAGAGCTCTGTGACAGGAATATACTTCAGTCTCTAAAGAACAGGTGTCGAGCTGTCGCATGAAGAATAGAAAACTGTCCAAACCTGGCTCCCCGCTCTTGACCACACACCTTTTGAATCACTGCTATGATTTATTGGGAGTAAATATGAGGACTGTAGTTTGGGGAGATAAATGTGTATAAAACTCCCTGATGGGCATGAAGGGGAAAGCCTCTGGAATAACAAGTCCAAAGGTAGAGAAGTGGACAGAAACTGCTGTTGTTGGGAAAGGAAGACATTTCCTGACCTCATGCCTGTTTTACACATGGGGAAGTGTCTTATTGTTGGCAGGTGCCCTGATGTCATCCTCCAAGGATTGGTCCCTCCTGGTAACACACCTGGAAATGAAGTCTGGCCCTTCCATGCTTCCAGGGAACAATCTGGCTGCACCTTTTATCCAGACAAATTTTGTTCCTTTTTTCAGCAGCTCAGGGTACCCTCTGGCTTTTTCCAGAAGCACCTTAGTTCAGAAGTGTCAATTCTTCCTCGATCTTCTTTATTCTTGTCCGACTTTACGTTGTGAGGCAATTGAAAATACCATGGCTTGGATCAGACACACCTTAGGCCTCAGAGTGACAGTGAAATTTAAAGGAGTCCTTTGTAGTGAATTTGTTCAATGCAACATATACTTAGATTTCTTTTTCTTATGACTTGAGTGAAAGTATGCAAAGCAAATTGTTTTTCCAGCCAGCCAATCATAATACATCCTGTTCTAGGACTTTAGATACAATTCTCAAAATGTAACCACACTTTCCAGATTTCTCCCTTCTTTCCATTAATCTTATCCCCGTCAATTCTTCTGTTTTACCTTGTACTGCCTTCTAATCCCTGTCCCTGGACTAACGCGGTCTTTCTGATGTTCGCTGCTGTTGTTCTGTCACGTTGGAACCGACACAGAGCTGACCCTCTAGTGCCTTTTCAGATGCCATAAATTGCATTAGAAGAGACTGCTCCTCTTCCTTCCCTGCAGAGGCTGGTGAATTTGAACCGTGCACCTTGAGTTGACAGCATAATTCCTCACTATTAAGCCACTGTGTTTGTGGACTATGTTATGCCAGTTGACTTTGTATCCTCTGAAACTGTGGTCCTGAGGTCTCAGAACCAGTAGTTCCTTTCATGAGAGTATTTGCTTATAATGAAACACTCTGCATAGCTGTACCCCCTGTGACTCTGCTATAGACTTGGGTGGAGAGGGACATCATGCTTGGTAGGGTGGAGGGACAGCGCAGGAGGGGAAGACCCTCTATGAGGTGGATTGATTCAGTGACTGGGGTAATCGGGATGGGTGTGTCAGAGGCAATGAGATTGGCACAGGATAGAGCAGGGTTTAGGGCTGTTGAACATAGGGTCGCTATGAGTCGCAAATAACTCAACGGCACATAACAACAACAACAACAACAACTCGTATGAACATATAAACACCTCCCAAATCTGTGTACGGTCATGAAAGCCTCCCCTTTCTCCTCCCCATATCTTCTTATCTTGCTTGTTTACCTCTATGTAGCCAGCTCTGATGGCTTAGTCTATAAGGAGTTGCACTGATAACTCAAAGGCTTCTTCTCAATGTTTCCAATCTAATGTGGACAGTATCTTCCCATTCGATTTACAGCCTCAGAAACCTGGTGGAGGATTAGCTGTGCACTCCTAGCTGACCCAATGACAATGAAATTTTTTTAAAAGAACATGTTAATTTTATACTGGTTTATGTACAAAGTTTGTAGACGTTGTTTTTCACTTTGGATTGTTTCCATTTCCTTTTCTCACCCCTTTCTCCAATCATCAGATTGTGCCACCTGTGATTAACCACCTCCCACATTTTTTAAGTATAAAAAATTTACATTATCATTTATATTTCAGGATTGTTTCTTTAGTCATGTTTACTATGTTTGACTATATTTCTTCCCTTTGTTTATTGATATTGTAGTAGCCATCCTTTTATTATGTATTATTTCTCTAGTCACCCATCTTTGTGTGCATCTATTATGCAGTTAGAAGCTCTGGTGGCCTAGTGGTAAGAATCTGTGCTGAAATCTTGAAGGCGTGTGGTTCACATATGCCACCTGTTATGCAGGAGAAGGATGGGCAATCTCCTCCTGTGTGATTAATTGCTTCTGAAAACCCGCTAGGCAGTCAGCTATGGGGTTGGCTCTGACTTGACAGTTCAAAACATCATCAACAACAACAATTATGCATTTACTGATATTTCTCTCTTTTTATCCCTAACCGTCAAAAACTGTTTCCTTCTATGCGTAAACCTTCTTTGTTATTGTTATATCCTGATGTGTCAAAATCAACTCATAGTTGATCTTCCAGCGGGTTTTCAGAGGCAGTAAATAATTTAGGAGGGGCGTGCCCATCTTTTTCCTTGAAAGCAGCTGGTAGATTTGAATCACATGTTTTTGAGTTGGTAGAGTAACCCGTTACCAATTAGCTACCTGAGCTTCCTAAACCTTCTTTGACTTTTTCTAATAATAGACTCTTACAATGTTTGTTCTTTGTTACTGATTTATCTCACTCAGCAGAATGGCCTCCAGATTTATCTTTATTACACATTATTTTTGCAAATTATTCATTATTCTTTATTGTTACATGGTCAGCTCTTTTATTTATAGAAAATATTTACTTATTCTTTCTGGAATTCTAGTCACATTTAAGTTAATCCTTTTGATGATGCATCACATTATTCTAAGGTTTTCTTAATTTTTTCTTTGTTCTTTTTTTCTGATTGTTTTTCTGATTAGTGTTTAAAGATTTATCTTTAATCTCACTAATTCTTTTATCTTGTTTCAATTCTGCTCTTTTTTCTTTCTAATGTATTATCTATTTCTGAAATGTTAAATTCTTAATTATCTGGGTTTTAGTTTGCTGGGTTATGTGTAGTTTCTAAACTGTCATTTATTTTAAAAATGATTCTTCTAGAATTTGTCTGTTTTCTTTGATTTTTACATATAGTTTCCTCATACTTTCTCTCAGTTTGTGAAAATGCTTAACTAGAATTTTTCTTTTTAATTTTATTTTATTAATTTTAATGAACATTTACAGAGATTTTGGATTTCCATTCATTCATTGTTGCACTTTAGAAT
>NW_006399936.1:5023389-5025811 GCF_000299155.1 Elephantulus edwardii | reverse complement strand
TGATTGAGCCATGTTAGCATGCCACACGACTTGATGTTTGGGCAGTTTTTAGTCTTTCACCTTCAGTCTGGTGGTTGGTGTGTTAGCAGTGCTGTGAAGTCCTCTGCTTAACGTTTCTGTATGGCAGTTAAAGTCAGGCTGGGATGGTGGCAGGTGCAGTCAGTCATCAAGCAGGATACAGGAGTAAGGTTTGTTGTTGCCCGATGAGAAAAGCTGTAGGAAGTCCTTGTGTGGCAGGGCAGCATGGACACTGTTATTGTCTTTTATTAGATGTGACCAAACTCAAAACCAAATAAGCAAAAAACAAGAGTGGATAGGAAAGGAATAAACAAAACCACAACTGGGGAAGAAAAAAAAAAGAATGAGGAAATGAAAGGAAAAGCAAGAAAAACCAAATGAAGAAAAGGAAAAAAAAAGAAGAAGAGAGAAGAGGTGGAAGAAATAAAAAGCAAAATAAAAGAGTGAGAGAGCAAAAAGGAGAAAGGTAAAAGAGGAGAAACTATGGTGGGGTAGTCTTGAGGCAGACGGTTGGTTTCCTTTAAAGAGTGCGAGAGGGGAAAAAAGAGAAAGAAAAATGGAGCAACCATGGTGAAGTGGGCTTGAGGCAGGTGATTGGTCCCTTTCTCACCACTGAGGGGAATGGAGGCCAGAAGGCTGGTCTAGGATGGAGTTTATGCAGGCCCAGCAGAAGGTTGGGAGTGTGACACCCAGTGCAGGTGGAGTTGTTCATCATGGGGTGGTGGTGGAGAGTAAGGCACACAGCCAAGGGCAAAGCTCTGTTGGTCCAAGGGGTAACCAGGAACATGATGCTAAGCCAGGGTCAGAGCCTCTGCTAGTCTAGGAAGAGTATGGGGTTGGGGTACTCATCCTAGAACTGAGTTTCTGCTGGTCTAATAGGTGTTTGGTGATGAGCAGACAGCCACAGCTTCTTAGTATAGAGCAGCTGATGAGCTTGAACCACCATCCTTTTGGTTATCAACTGGGCCACTTTGCAGTAAGGAATTGTGCTGCCATCACAAAGGTATACAGATCAAATCCAGCAGCTGCTCTGTGGGAGAAAGATGGGCAGTCTCTTCCCAGGTGATTTACTGCCTCCGAAAACCTGCTGGTCAGCTATGGGTTGATTCCAACTCGATGGTACACAGCAACAACAGGAAGTATTGGAGGCAGTCCACCTGGCCAGCAATAGTGTATTGGTCAAGCCAAGAAATGGGTGCAGGCAAGGTACCCGGTCATGGATGACAGTTCTGCTGGTGCTGGGAGGTCAAGATCATGTGTATCTCCAAATGTGGAGTAGATTATACCTGGAGCCAGATCCAAAGTGTCTGTTGGACCAGGATATGTATTATAGGTGAGATGTCAGTTCAGGGATGGTGTCCGACCTCAGCCTTTGTAAGTGAAGAACTAGACTTTCAGTAAAGGAGGTTGTTAGTAACTGGTACCAGAACCAAAAGGGTGCCCATGCACAGTTGCTGCGCACTGAGGTCCCAAGAGATGGAGAGTGTGTGGCTTCAAGCATGAATGTGAACTTGGTGCTGGGTCCTCAGGGATACCCCATTAGGAACAGTTTGTGCTAACCTAGGAGCTGATCAAGAACAGGGATTCTAGAGATAATGCTCCTGCCAGGCTAGGAGGGGACTGTGGGTCGATGCCTGCGTAGGGATGGTGCACTCCACTAGCGCAAGGTGCTGGACAGCACTCGCCTCCAGAGTGTGCACCTGACACCAGCCTGATAAAGGCTCATGCCCGTCCTCAGGCAGAACAAGGGAGGTACATGAGGCCATGGCTCTGCGCACTGGGGACATTTGCTGCACTGATCACCAGAAGGATCTGGAGAAGCAGGGGAGAGAGTTCTCCTTTCTTTCATCAGCCAGCCAGTGGCGTGGACACTGCTGCAGTTCTGGGTTCTTGGCACAGTCACTGAATTGCCTGTAAATGTTCAAGATGCTGAGTCAGGTCCGTTCACAATTAACTGCTCTTGTCTGTTTCTTTTTATTTAGTTGGTTCTTTCAGTCAATAATTGAATTACTTCTTTAGCACCATATTTGAAGGGCTCCAGGATTATCATCTGTATTTGTTATCTTTGCTTTCTGATGTATTTACTGTAGAGAGTCTGTGCCTCCTTCTGCCTAACCTACCATCTTGCCAGAGATCTGCTTATTGGATGCCATGGGCGTGGCTTGTACGTCCAGAGACAGTGAAACCCATGACAATGTCAGTCTTTTCTTCACTGATCGTAAAGTTTATTGGTTCAGTTTTGAAGGTTTTCATTTTCTTTGGGCTTAGGTACTATGCGTGCTGAAATCTTCAATCTTCTTTTTTTATTTTTTTTTAAATTTAGTTTGTTTATTTTTCATTTCAATGAACATCTACAGAGATTTTGGAATTCCATTCGTTCATTGTTGCACCCTTCTCCCTGCAC
>NW_006399936.1:5009414-5022599 GCF_000299155.1 Elephantulus edwardii | reverse complement strand
TGTGTGTACTGTCAAATCGGATCTGACTGGTACAGGAGGAGATTGCCCCTCCTTCTCCAGCAGAACATCTGGTGGATTTGAACTGCGTACCTCTGGGATTACAGTGCAGCTTCTTGCCATTAGGCCACCAGAGCTCTTAAATACCTTTATTTAAGCAGGAAAGATCTTTCTGGTATTCCTTGCTTTCGTCAAAGATACCTCTTTTCCTACATTCGCTTATGAATGGAGCTTGAATTTCTGGCAGTTACCTGACATTTTTTATTTATCTTTGACTCCATGTTAATAATATTGGTCAATCATCTTCACATTTGGTTGAATCATCTTTCTTTTAGATTGGCTTCACATGTGAATCTTTTCCAGTTGATTGGCCAGCTGCTTGTCTTCCAAGTTCTTTTGGCATGGCCAGGAGAGGACCGCCAGTGTTGTATCTTTGAATTGATACTCTGTCAGTTCCTGAAGACGTGCTTTTCACCTATGCTTGCCCATGCAGCTTCACCTTTTCCCTTCAGTTCGGTGAGCTGTTATCATCAGCTAGCTCCAGAAATAGTGTAGCACCCACCAGTGAATCTTTGTATGTAGTGAAGGGAATCTTTACGTTCTTTCCATCTTTCCCCCTATGCTTTCTGCATCTTTCAATATTTTGCCCATAGCCTCTCTCTATTTCAGTATGAAACTTGATGCTTTCCTTTCAGTTCTTCTAGCTTCTAATTTTATTCTTTCCTTTTGGGTTTTCAACTCCCGGATTTTTGCACATTTAATTGTAATACTTTGCTTTGTCTTCCAAAGCAGCCTTTTGAAATCTTAAGTTCACTTCACTTACATCACCACTTCTTCCTTTTGTCTTAGCTTCTCTGCATTCAACAGAAAGTCTCAAAGCCTTGTCTGACATCCATTTTGATCTTTTCTTTCTGTCCTATGTTTAATGACCTTTTCCTTCTTTTACATTTGATATCCTTGATACCATCCCACAGTCGTATAATCTCTGGTCCTTAGTATTCAGTTTATCAAACTGACTCTATAGATAGTCTCTAAATTCAGGTGAAGTAGTATTCTCAAGGTCGTCTTTTGGCTCTGGTGGACTTGTTTTAATATTCTTGAGCTTCACATTGAACTTGGATAAGAATAATTGATGGTGTCTCTCACACACACAGTCCTTGGTCTTTTTTCCCCCTCTGACTGATATTGAGCTTCTCCACAGCCTCTTTCAATAGAGGGAGTTGATTTGAAGGTAAAGGAAGTATTCAACAGAGAGCTTATCAGCATAATACCACTGGAAGAAGAAAAAGGGAAAGACAGAAATAGAAACAAGAAATACAGTTGATAGGAAGATAAACAGGTGTGGGTAGGTGAGAAGGTTTTGAGAGAGATTTCTATATTCATATTAATATGTATTGTCCACACACCCGGTGGTTTCGAACTGCATGCCTTTGGGATTGAAGCTCAGCTTCTTACCAGTAGGTCCCCAACTCACTGCTGTCCTCCATCAGGTTTCCAGGAAAAGACAGGGTAATGATGGGCAAGGTCCAGTGGTGATTAATTTTATAAAACATAATGCAAGAAAATGATTGTATGAAACACAGTGCGAATGAAGAGTAATGTGAAACACAATGTAGATAAACTTTGTAAGCAAACCAATTTAAAAAATAACGTGTGTACATTTGAAAGCAGGAGTGGCATGCACTTCCTAAATAACATGTCTCCGGAAACTCTATGAACTTTGATAAATGTTGAGAGTTGTAGGGAGGCTTCAGGCCTTTTGTTCATAGGGTTGCTATGAGTCGTGCTCGACTCAAAGACAATCAACAACGAGAGAGAGAGGAGAGTCTATGTCTTTTTTCCTGACAAGTAGCTGGTGGGGTCAAACCTGATGTTTTGGTTAGCCGCACCACAGGCAAATGCAACGTGCTGCTGGAGAGATCCTTTCATTAAGACAGACACAGAAGGGCAAGCCTTTTAGGAATAAGGGAAACCATCTGCATGATGCTGAAGGAGTTCTACCAAATCACAGCCATGTATTATTTTATTTATAAGGCAGAAAACAAAGGAAAATCATCACAGGATTGTGAGTGTTGGTGTCAAAGGGGGGGAATCCCATTACGATTGCAATTGGAAAAAGTCAAGGAACGTAGTCTATTTGGGGAGTGGGTGGGCGGGCAGGAAGACATGGGAATCAAGGACTGTCAGTAGGACAGTTTCTCTCTTTTCTAAGGGAGCTCTGCCGGCATGCGGGAGAAAGATGGGCAATTTCCTGCCATGTACAGTTTCCCTAAAACCTGCTGGAGACGCAGCCCTGTGTCAGTTCAGACTCCTTGGCAGGGAGTTCAAGTTAGTCCAGGTAGGGTGTGAAGCTAAAATGTAAGCCAAGCAGGCCCTGGGTTAAGTGTTCTTTTGTTCTACAGTGAGGCTGATTTTATTGCAGATGGTAATGACCTCGTGGTAAGGAGCTGTGCTGCCAGCCTGAAAGCGGGCAGTTTGAATCCACCAATCCACCAGTTACCCTAGAGGAGAAAGATGGGCCGTCTCCTCCAATGGGATTTACTGCCTCTGAAAACCCACTGGAGGGGCAGCTAAAACAACAACAATAATGCTGGATTGAAGACAAGAAGACCGTCCTCAACATACATCGACACAATGGGTGTGAGTGAGCATGTCAGGGATTGTGACAGTGACACAGGATAGGTCAGGGTGGTGACAAACTGTGCTGCAATCCCCAAGGCATGTGGCCAGACTCCAGCAGCAGCTGTTCCGTGGGAGAAGGATGGGCAGTCTCGTCCGTTGTGGTTTATCTGCCTCTGACAACCTGCTGGAGGGTCAGCTATGCAGACAACAATAACAACAACAACAACATGAATTTTAGTTGGCCAGGTTTCACACAGCAGCAACAATAATACTGTATGCGCATAAATAAAGGAATTGGTCTGAGGGGGGATGGTTATTTGAAACTCTTGAGATTATCCTGGAGGTTTCTCCAAATTGGCTCTTTGACTTGGCGTTCTGGACTCCTGTCAGCTCAGTATTCTCAATACTGGACAAGCAGCGAAGTTTCTGCCAAGTCTGCGGCGCTTTAACTGCCACTAAAGCAGTAGTAGCGGGAGAAAGATGGCAGCCTCCTCCTGTGTGATTAACTGCCTCTGAAAACCCACAGGAGGGTCAACTGTGGGTCTGCTCCAATCCTGCGGTGCACACCCCAACAACACAAAGCAGTGGCAAGTACAATATTATGGCATATAGGACTACAGAATTGGGCTAAAGACCCTGATCGGGATAAACGAACATGCTGCTTGGTAAATCATTAAGGACATAGCCAGATTTCCCTGTTTCTTCTGTCCAAGCCTTAAAGGGAATTGTCCCTTCTTAGAGCTCTGGTGGCCTAGTGGTAAGGAGTTGCACTGGCAACACAGAGGTGTTGTTGTTGTTGTTGTTATGTGCCGTCGAGTCATTTGCGACTCATAGCAACCCGTAACTATGTTGTTTGAATACACTAGCGGCTCCACAGGAGAAAGATGGACAGCCCCCTCCCATGAGATTAATTGCCTGTGAAAACCCCCTGGAGGGTCAGCTATGGATTGGTTCAGACCCAAAATTATACAACAACAATAGCAGACTTGCCTGGCATAGACTGGTGAGTGCATCCATGACTGCGTCTGTTAACGGAAACAAATCAGTTGGTGTCACATCGATTTGTGGGGCCTTATTTTTTTTCCAGTGCCTTCAATGCAGTTTCCACTTCCTCCTTCATTACCACTGGCTCCTGTTCACATGGTACTTCCTGACATTTTTCAGTGTTAGTCAATTCTTTTTGGTACAGTGATTCTGTATTTTCTCCATCTTCTTTTGAAGCGTCTGGGTCATTCAATACTTTGCTCATAGCATCTTTCAACATTACATGAGGCTGAAATTTATTTTTCAGTTCTTTCAGCTTGAGTAATGCAGAGCGAGTTCTCCCCTTTTAATTCCCCAATTCCAGCTCTCTCTACATTCCATTATAATACTTTTTGCTTTGTCCTCCTGAGCTGCCCTTTGGAGTCCAGCTCTTTTACTTTGACATGTTTTCCTATAGTGTTGGCTTCCCCACATTACAGTGCAATCTTTAGAGTCTTTTCTGACATATTATTGGTACCAACAACCGTATTACCAATTGTGTTAGCTCACACTTTCCAAACAGCAGCTTACTGTCCTTCCCACAGTGCTCAGTGAAGTAGGTTCTCTGATTCTCCCACTGTCAGAGGAGAAGTCTGCAGCTTCCGCAGCTTGTGTAACTTGCCCAAAGTCACACGGCTAAGAAGTGGACCCGAGCGTTTATAACACGTCAGAGTTTCCAGAGCCTGCGTGTGCTTAGCCTGTCAGTAGGTCTCTAACACTTTTTTCAAGACACTGAGAGGTCAAGTTCAGTATTTTGTATCTCCCACATCGTGTTTCACTGTAGCAGATGTGTTATGTCATATCTGGTCAGTCCCCTCTCAGTGGACTTCTCTGTGGCTTCTAGTCTCTTGTTTTTATAAATAAAGCTACAGAGGATGTCTTTGTGCTCTTGAGCTCATGTAGCTGTAGAGGAAACAGAAAGAGAACAGACTTTTCACATTTCAAAACACTTTGATATTTGTCAGAAGACAAATTTTTTCCCTCCCCTAAATTCTTGGGAGAGACCTCGGTGTAGTCCACATGTAAGGATATAACCAAAAAGCCAAACCCATAGCCTTCCTCCACTAGATTTCTGTGGCTTTAAATCTTTATAGAAGGAAATGTCCATCCTTCTCTTTTGGAGAAGCTGGTGGTTCAAGTCATTGACCTTTGGCTACCAGCAGCGTGACGCATAACGCATTACACCACCTGAGATCTTTATGCAATGATAAAGATTTAGTAAAACTCAGCCTCTTTTGTGCTCCAGACACCTGCTACCCTTGATAAGACCTTACGCTAAGAAGGATGGTGGTTCTACGTACAGTTAACCATATCTGTCTCTCATTGTTGTCAAGTCACAATCTACTCCGAACTGACTCACCTTTGTGTTTCCAGGGCTGTAGATTGTAGGCGAGATTTCCCATCTTTCTGCCTCGGAGCTGCTGATGGGATCAAACAAAATGCTAGATAGAGAGGCACAGCCTTGGCGTCAGCCAAACAGCTTGTTATGGTCCATGGCACCTGAGCTCCCAGCTACGAGAGGAGAGAAAATATGTAACTAAAAAAAAAAAAAAATGTAACTAGTGTGTGGTTATCACTCCTGGACGTTTTTACTTTGAGTTTGATTCTGTGATCAAAATAATACACAATGCCCCTTTCTGTTCTGCAGGAAAGGAGTGGGAGAAGGGAGTAAATATTTCCCTTCTCTCTTCGAATGGTTGCGGATGAATTTTTTCATACGACTTGAGAATCAGAGACCAAGCATTCCTTTTTTTAACTCTCCCCAAGTGAATTTAAGTGCAGTGACAGGATTGTTTTGAGCTCTAAAGCGAGCTTAAATTTCAAAGACAGTGGCTAGTGACAGAGAGAGAAAACTTGAGTCCAGTCAGGGACAGGTAAAGCTGGGGTCCTTTTGACCATTTCATGCCCTGTGGGGAGAGTCTGCTGGTTGGAGAAGGCTGCCCTGAGGCTCTCTGAGTATTCTACCCTGGCTTCTGTCAGCTTCTTCTGTCAGGAGAGAGGATCCCAAGACAGACACATATGAGTGACAGTCAGAAATTTCCCTCACCTTGACAGAGGCTGGACTGGGGCTCAGAGTACAGTGGGAGGAGCTTGAGAATAAGCAGAGCTGAACTTTGTCACTTGGGACCAGTGATCCTGTGGCTTGAGAAGGTCTGTCTCCATTTGAGGGGGTTGCTGCTGTTTGCTTTACAGTGGAACATGTGCATTTATGTACCTCTTACTGAGATAAGATGTGTTGTTGAGTGCGTTGTTTCTGTGATTTCATGTACCCATATACTCTTTATTATAGACTCTTTGGGACATAACTGTCAAGTTCCCATGTAAGAATGTTTGCCATTGACTCCATGTCAGAGACTGCTGCTTACCTCTTAGTGTTTAGGTATGTACATGTCAACTTGGAAAACAAAACAAAACACCCTCCCTTTCACCACCTTCTGTTTGACGTGGCCAATCAGGCTGAGTAGGTTGGACGGTATGTGCTCTGTGCAGATTCTGGGACATGCCCTCCTGAGGACATGGCCTACTCCCTATTGGCGGGAATGAGATCACGTGAGGCAGCCTCTCAGCGTTATTTGGGAAGAGCCAACTCTTGTGAATTAGAAATGACAATGACAGCCCCTTAGGTAAGAGAGAAGTTCATTTCTATATTGATTAAGCCCCATTATTTTGGATTTTCAGTTTTTCTCCACTCATCTTGTTTCTAATCTGCCTTCTGTTTCAGAAATTGGGCTAAGTGTCTTAGGTGGGTTGTTGTCAGGAACTTTTAGAAGAACATTTAGTGCCGTCCACCATGTACAGATGAGGATACTCAGATACATAAGAGAGATTATAAGTGACTTATTTAAGGGGACACACATTTTATAGCGCTCAGCCAAGAGACTAACCAGCTTATTTATCTAGTGTTGTTATAAGAGACGTACCAAAGACAGCTAGCTTTCATAAACAGCACTTTAGTTTTTACTTTTTTCACAGGGTAAGAAGCAAGAAATCCAAATTCAAGATGCTGACACTCTGTTGTTGTTGTTGTTGTTGTTAGGGGTCATTAAGTTGACGACAACTCATAATAATGACCCTGTGACCCAACAGATAGAACCTCAGCATGTTTCCTGTGCCGTTCTCATGAGCGCCGACTGCTCGAGCCCAGTGTCAGTCACTGTGCCAGTTCCCCTCATTAAGGGTTGTCTTCTCTTTCTCTGACCCTCCACAATGCTGTCTTTTTCCATAGATTGGTCCCTTTTGAAAACACACCCAAAGTGTATGAGACAGAGGTTCACCATCTTTGTCTCTAAGGCCCACCCTGATTGCACACCCCCAGCACAGATTTGTTTGTTCTCTTGGCTGTCCAGTGATCATTCATTACTGTTCTCCAACCCCGCAACTTAAAGGCATCACTTCTTTTGCAGAGTTATTCTTTGTCCTTATTAATTGTCTAACTTTTAGATGGCACGGGAAGTAATTTAAAAGGCTGTGGCTTGGATCAGGCAATCCTTAGCCTTTAAACTGACATCCCTGTTCCTTAGAACTTTGAAGAGATGATCCTTAACAGCAGATTTTCTCTATATAACATGCTGTTTTGAGCTCTCTCTTTTTGTGTGTGTGTGATCAATAGAAATTATCTTTTATTTGTTGAGTTAATAAGTAAATAAAATAAGTAGTTAATATACAGATCTTTGCAATATATCATTCAGCATAAAGATTTTTGGTTATAGATGATACACCATCTATCTATTCTTGGCTACTTTCCATTCTGTTAAGGCCATGTAGGTAACACAAATTTAATTCTATAGTACATTCCCAGTGTTTTTCATTATTTTTTTAAATTTTGTTTTATTAATTTTAACGAACATTTACAGAGATTTTGGATTTTCATTCATTCATTGTTGCACTTTTTTCTTTACCCCCTCCCCCCAGTTCGCTCCTCTCTTTGAAAAGCAAAAAATAAACTTCTTTGTTGGTATGTAATATCCCCCTCACCCTGACCCTGCTCCCCCTCCGCCACCGTGCCACCCCGCCCCAAAGAACAGTTGATGAATCCATGTTGAAGGCGGTGGCCTTGGTTTTTCTTCAGTGTATGCTTCAAGTGGTCTTCCCTTTCTGCAAGCAGGACGAGGCCATCTGCGTAACGCAAGTGCTTGATGAATCTTCCTCAAATCCTGATGCCACGTTCTTCATATAGTCCTGCTTTTGGAATAATTCACTCTGGATAAATTGTAGGTTAGCCTTAAGTCTTTTGCCCTTTTTCTCACTCTGTGTGTTTTTTTTTTCTTCAAGAATTTGGTGGTGTAGTACATAATGTGTTGGTCTGGAAGGCACAAAGTCAGTGGTTCGCATCCAGTAGCTGCTCTGTAAGAGAAAGAGGAACAGTTTCTTCCCTTAAAGATAAACAGGCTCAGAAACTTGATGGAGGGTCACTGTGAGTTTTTAAAATTTGCTTTAATTAATCAGAACTGGCTTTGACAAGTACTGTGGCAATTGGACAATTAAAACAGACTTTCAAGGGGGGAAAAAAAAAGAACAAACTGGGGAGGAGGGTAGAGAAAACAGTGCAACAATGAATGAATGAAAACCCAAAATCTCTGTAAATGTTCATTAAAATTAATAAAATTTAATAATTAAAAAAGTAAAGAATAATAAGTACACTAATGTATATAAATACAAGAAAAACATTTTTTAAAAATGTGCTTTGTTGTTTTTCCTGTTGACATACAAGAATGAGAAACCAGTTTTCATCATACAAATCAAGATATTTTACAAATCTCATTCAAATAAATGAATTGTCACAATTTGCCTGGTTCCTGTGGCAGAGAAATGTTTGTTCGCTTACATGTGGGCCCTTTACCCACTGCACTGACAACCCAAGCCTGGCAGTGTGCTCTCCTGGTGGGCCCGACAGGGCCTCTATGTGAGTCTTCTTCCCTCCTCCGTTTTCACCATGGTCTCCATTGTCTGTGCAGAAGGCATCTGTTGACTGACACTCGTGTAAGATGCTTTACTGCTTCCAGTGAAGGAGGAACCCTTGTGCCTGGGGTGTTGGGTCTTCTGAGCTCCGGTAGAGGCTGGGTAGAATGCAGGAAGGAGAAAGGGGAAGAGGTCAAGGAACGAGACAGGTAAAGCTACTTTAAATGGCCACCTGGATATTTATCCTGGAACTTATCTTTTCCTAGAAAAAAGAAACAATACTGGATATAGTTTTGGGATTCACATGACTATTTATGATGATGCTATTCCTTCTCCTGGGCAGAAACATCAAGCAGCGGGGAAGCCTCCTAATATCCCTTGTTTATTGGTGACCAGATTCCTTTCGCTTGCTGAGTTTTATGCAGTTACCAAAGGATGTTCTGGCCCTTTGTTGTCAGCGTCGTTTTGGAAGCCTGTGACCTGTTCAGGAAACTACTTTATTAGAGAACCGCCTGGGGGGTTCTATTGGGCGTGAGTTGAATAATTAGGTTTTCCTGGACACGACTCAACTAACTGTTTACTAAAATTAGCCTGCTCCCTGGTCTACCTTACAGTGCAAATGGTTTTTATGAAACCTGCCAGCCTTTACCAGAGCTCAGAGGATGCACAGAAGAGCCAGCACAGAAGGATCTTTTGTGTGCGTGCCTGTAAGATTCCCTGGTTGTTGGGGTTGTGCACCTTCCATTCAGAACCAACCCATAGCTGACCCTCCAGCAAGTGTTCAGAGGCAGGAAATGTGATGAGAGGAGATAGCCCATTGATGAGAGGAGCTAGGCCATCGATGAGAGGAGATAGCCCATTCTCTTGTGGAATAGCTGGTGGATTTCGAACCACAAACCTTGCAGCACAGTTTTTGACCACCAGCGTAACTAGGCCTTCAATTGCCATTCTTTTATTCAGATGATTTGATTTGTATCTGCCCAGTATATACTGACCAAACAGCTCTTCTTATTCCTTTTTTTTTTTGGTTCCAATTTGCTTTGCTTGTCAGCTGGTGAGGAATAAACCTAGGCTTAGAGAAAATTGCCTTAGTTTCTCTGACAATGAATAAGGCTTATGAATATAGGGAGACTTGAGGGAGGGGGGAGTTACAGTATTTTAACATTACAAGAAGCTATGGGGAGAAGGAATGGAGTGTCATCTGGCAGAATTGAGACTGATTGCCTTAGAAATGTGACAGTAGGTTAACATGAGCTCTAGAGCCAGTGTTGATTATTGGCCACGGGACCTGCTTGGACAGTGGCCTTGGATGAGTTTATAAACTAGTGGGCAGGAGCTGCGCTGCAATCCAGAAAGCACACAGTTCAAATCTGCCAGCTGCTCCAAGGGAGAAAACCCTCTTGAGGGTCAACTGTGCGTCGGTTCTGATGCAACAGTATATAATGACAGTGTGACTCAGTTTACTTCCATGTAAAATGAGGGTATGAATAGTCTATACCTTATCACTCACGCATTACTGTCAAGTAGGAACCGTCTCATAGCTGGCCCTCCAGCAGGTTTTCAGAAGCTGTAAATCTCACAGGAGGAGATTGCCTATTTTTCCCCTGTGGAATTACTTGTGGATTTGGATGTCAGAGAGATGCCCCCTTTGGCCTAGCGGCACGACACTGTGAACTCTGTGTCAGAGTCTTCTCTGTTATTGCCATTCATTCATATTGTTCCTGTCTTCATTGTTATTATTGCCATTCGTTCTTTCTGTGCCTCTCTTCATTGTTATTTTTGCTATTCATTGTCATTGCCATTGAGGCAGAACCAAGTAAAACTGACCCCGAGTAGCTTTTCAGAGGCTGTAAATGACAAGGGAAGAGTTTGCCCATCTTTCTCCTGTGGAGCAGCTGGTGGATATGAACCATTTCTCTTTGGGTTGGCAACACAACTCCTTACCCACCAGGCCACCTGAGCTCCCCCTATACCTTCTGTTGTTGTTATGTGCCTTCGAGTTGGAAGCAACTGATAGGAGACCCGCCAGGGGGTTTTCAGAGACTTTAAGTTACTTGGAAGGAGATTCCCCACTTTCCTCCACAGAACAGCTCTCTGGTGGATTCTAGCCATATACCTCAGGCCTGGCAGCACAACGTCTTACCAGTGCTAGGGAGCACAGATCTACTCTTGACGGACATGAGGTCGCCATGAGTTGGAATCTATATCAACTTTTTAAAAATACCAGATGACTATATATGTTCCACATCAGAAGACAATTTCATGACTTTTTAGGTACTAGAAATTGGAAAAGAAATCATTACTTTATAAAAAGGTATCAGTTTGATCCATACAACCTTTTAAATCAACATTCGACTGGCAAAGCTGTCAGACCTTGGCCTCAAATATTCATATAACATCCAGCAGAGGATTTGTTCTATCTGTAACAATTTTTCTTTCCTTGTTCCCAAAGTATAGCCATTCAGGCTTAACCCCTGTACTCTCCCATCTGTACGATTTTACTCTTCTTTAATTATAATAGTTGTACCCCTTTGTGTGTGTGTGGGGGGGGAGGGAGGTAGAGAAAGAGAGGGAAAGAGAGAGAGAGAGAGAGAGAGAATATGAATGAATGAATATGAATGAATTGAGGTACATGGTCTCTTTCAGGTGGCAGTGTTGTTGTTATAATGTACCATCAAGTTATAACTGACTCATAGCTGACCCTCCAGTGGGTTTTCAGAAGCAGTAAATATGGGAGGAGATAGCCCAGTCTTCTCCTGCAGAGCAGCTGGTGGGTTTCAATGAGCTGTGACTTTGGGTTGACAGTGCGAGTCCTTACCATTAATCCAAGCAGTTGTTGTTGTTGTTGTGAGGCATTTAATGGCTCGGGAGGAGACTGCTCATCCTCCTGCAGAGCAGCTGATGGCCTCGAACCATGCGCCTTTGGGATTGCAGCGTAGCTTCTTGTCACTTAGCCACTAGAGCTCCCTAGGCCAAGCTGTAGGAGGGTGGTCTTCTCATTCTCTAACCATTTATATCAACTGACTCCTCTTGCAATCAGATCAGCATGCTAACTCCCTTATTCATGAGAAGAAATTTTGGAGTTGACATTGTGTCCCTCAACAGCGTGTGGACAGTTTGAGGGCAGGCACAGAGAACATCGTGGAGAACAATTTCAGAAATAAAGCAGCAGTATTAATACAGATAATCTGTCAGTTCCCTGTTCATCCTTTAGCCGTCTTTGTAGCCGTATGCTGTATTGGGATACCACTGAAGTGAAGAGAAAGTTGATAAGTTCACTAATAATTATGCTTTGAAACTAAAACCTCAAACTCCCTAAATAAACCCATCTCTTTAATGAAATGTGTTCTCCTAACACATCACCTGAGCGACCTTATTACCTGAAGGAAAAGGCACTTAGAAAACTCATCATCAAGTTTTTAAAGCGATCACCTCATTGACCCCTACTTTAACTCCTTATAAATGTAAACAATGAGTTTATTAAGTTCTTAATACCAGTTCATAATGGGTGGTGGCAGAAATTGCTAGTCCTCAGAGTAAAGCTTCCTTAAGTTCTTTACTGCTGTTTTTTAAAAAGAGGAATCCTAGCACCTCTCCCACCCCCAGAAAATCAGTGGGTTTCGGCATGTTCTTTCCTCTTTGATCTTCCATTACTGTCCTTTGTTTCGCCTTCCCACTTTTTGTTGTTGTTTGTGTGTATGTTTTCTGCATAATGACACTTAATATTTTTTGGTTCTGAAATATGAATGTCTTCTTCTTGTTGTTGTTATGTGCCATTGAGTCACCATGTACAACAGCTCTGAATCCTGTTCTATCCTAGGCCAACCTTTTTGTCTCTGACACATCTACCCCTTTTAGCCTAGTATCTCAGTCCATCTCTTCAAAGGTCTTCCTCTCTTGCTCTGTCCCTCCACCCTCCCAACCGTGATGTCCCTTTCCAAGGACTGGTCCCTTCTTGCAGCATGCCCAAAATAGGTCAGATGAAGCTTCAGAATCCTTGGCTCCAAGGAGCAGCCTGGCTTCACCCTCTTCAGGATGAACCTGTTTGTTCTCCTGGCAGTCCATGATATATTCAATACTCATCTCCAGCACTACAGCTCAAAGATGTCAATTCTCTTTCTATCATCCCTAGTCAGTGTCCAGATTTCTGATGCATAGCAAATAATTGCATAGACTATGGCCTGAATTGGGTGTATCTTAGATTCCAGATTGACATTGTTGCTCTTCAGTACTCTGGAGAGGTCCCTGACAGCAGACTTTCCTAATGTTGACACCAAGAGTGTTAATTGTGGAGCCAAGCAAACTAAAGCTATTAACAATCTCAATCTCTTCACCATCTATCATGATTCTTCCAGTTGGCCCAGTGATAAGAATCTTTGTTTTCTTGATCTTAAGCTTCAATTACTATTGAAGGCTGCAGTCCTTGACTTTCTACAGCAAGCACTTCAGATCCTTCTCAGTATCCTAAGACATTTTTCTTAGGCACTTAAAATTTTTTTTTAACAAATACAGCTTGCCTTAATATTAGAAGACAGTTATTTAGTTATCTGGCTCATTTATTCTGTCCTTACCAACCACTGTGAGGAGTATCTAAAATTTGTGGCATATTTACAACCACCACATTTAAAAAAATTTTAAAAAATA
>NW_006399936.1:4931808-5009314 GCF_000299155.1 Elephantulus edwardii | reverse complement strand
AATAATAATAATTAAAAAATCCAAAACTCTCCATAACCCAGTTGTTAACATAATGATTACTGATGCTAGAAAATTTGGAAAGTATCACAAGTACATAAAGAAAATTCACATTTTACTCCCTAGAGGTTTAATTTTTCTATGTATGTAGATGCGCATACATTTAATTATTGCCACTATCTAAAGTTTAGGAGTATAGTTCTTTAAACTGATTTTTCACTTAAACACAGAGTATTCACTTATTCCTATGTTACTGAATTTTTCATTACCCCAGCGACTTTCAGATTTTCCCCCCTACTATATCCTACAGTAACATATATATTTTATGTCTTGACTTACATAAATTTTATATAATGGTCTAGCAAACACATGCATCAAAAACAAGCTTCATGAAAACATTCTTAGTATGATTAAGGCAGTCTGATATTATTTATTCTTCTATTATGTTTCAGACTGGGAACTTTACAGTGTAGTCTGTAGGGAGTTTCACTGCTAACCAAAGGCTGAATCTACCAGCTGCTCATAGAGAGAAAGAGAAGGCTCGTCCTGTCCAGTTTACAGCCTTAGGAACCCAGTTCAGGGTCAGCTGTGAATTGGAACTCACTCAGTGGCTGTGGAAGAGATGCTATTCGAGAAGCTGGCTGTGGACCATTAATTGGTTTCATAACTCATTTATGATATATGACCCACAGTATGAAAACTATTCCCTTTTTACCACATGAATCCAATTGTCTATATAATGTTTGTTGTATGGTATAAGCATATCATAATATATTTAATTGATGTCATGCCAATTTGACATTTATGATGGCTTTTAAATAGTTTCACTCCCAAAAAAAATCACATTAAAGGAATGGGTACAGAATATCTCTCTTTCTGTGTGTGTGTTTATTTTTTGCTAGTTGTGTAAGGATTTCTAGTGGCATATTTTGTAAGTATTGGGCTAAACAAAGGTCTGCAGTTCAAATCCACCAACTCTTCAGTAGGAACAGATGAGCTGTCTCCGCTCCCCAACACTTATATTCTCAGAAGTATGGAGGGATCACTATGAGTCAGTATCAACTTGCTGGCAGTCTGTTTTACTGCCAGCAATTCAATCTGGATTTAGAAGATGCCATTGAATGAAAGACATCATTGCTAACATCAAACGTATCTTAAATGAAAGCAAAGAATGCCAGAAAGAGGTTTGCTTGTGTTTTATTGGCTCTGCAAAGGCATCCAACTCTCTGGACCTTAGAAAACTATGGATGCCAAAAAGAAGGCTGAGAATTCCAGAACACTTGGCTTATGCAAAACCTGTAAACCAGCCTAGAGTAATTATAACAAAATAAGGGCTACTCCATGGTTTAAAATCTGGGAAGATATGCACCGGGGATATTTCCTTTTGTCATCCCTATTCAATCTGTAAACTGAGTAAATACTGTGAGAAGCTGGATTATATGAATAAGAACATGGCATCAGGATTCAAAAAGACTCATAAATGACAATATGTAGATGGCACAATATTACCTGCAGAGAATGTAGAAAACTTGAAGCACTTCCTGATGGAGCTCACACACTTTGGATTACAAAATTGTTAGCATGGTTTTGTATTCCATCTCAACATAAAGAAAACAAAACTCCGTACAAATGGATCAAGAAACAGCTTTATGATAAGTGGAGAAATGATTGACATTGTCGAAGAATTCACCTTACTTGGATCTATAAGCAACACCCATGGAAGCAGCATTCAGGATATCAGATGATGTATTGCAGTGAGAAAATAGGCAATGACCTCTTCATATAGAGTACTAGAAAGCAAGGATCCAACTTTGAAGACTAAGATACACCTATTCCAAGCCAGGGTATTTTCAGTTGCTTCGTTTGCTCGTGAATGATGGACATTGAGTAAGTAAGACTGAAAAAGAATTATGTCTTTTGTGTTGTGGTGTTGAAAAAGAATATTAAATCTACATGTGTTGCAGACCGAGAGTAAAGTATTTTAATAATTATTAATAATGAGACAGACAACCAGGAATGAGATAAAACAGAGAGGGTAAAAGGCAGGGGACCAGCAGTTCCGTTGATGGAAGACTTCAAGCCACGCCTCTCTGTGTATTTATTTAGAATCAGGGGAGACAAATCATAAAGAGAATTCTCTTGTAAATGAAGCAGAATTTTTCTCTATTTGTCAACCTAATGCTTTAGTTCAGGAAGGAAGTATTTCACAGGTATTAACTCTCCTTCTGTAGGGGGGGACCTAGTTGTCTCTTGGATGCAGGAAACAGCTCATTTCTTATAATCTGTCACAAGAAATCCTGACTTACAAATTTGTAAGTCTTTCAATTCCTGAATAAGCACATGGGTTTTCATATAATATTTGGTATGAAATTTGGCTTCGCATCTACATGGGCTTCCAAAAGAACCACCTTGGACATAATGTAGTCACAGTGCTCCTTAGAAGTGAAGATGGGTATACTCCATCTCCCTTACTTTTGTATTTGTTATCAAGAGGGACAGGTCCTTGGAAAGGGGCATCATGCTTGAAAAAGGAGAAAGTCAGAGCAAAAGAAGAAGACTCTTAATAAGTTGCTTGAAACAGTGACTGCATCAATGGGTTTATGCCCATAGGAGTGTGTGTGGATGACACAGGTTGGACGGGCTTTGTCCCTCCTCTTTTTCAAGCATGATAGACATGATGTATGCTAACATTTTGGTGTGTGCCAACATTTAGAACAACTCTTACTCAACCATCAGTTTGGAAAAACATCATGTTTCATTTTTTTAATGCAAAAGTCTAAAAAGCACCTAATGTAAATCCATACTATGACATATTGACAGGACCTGCTATAAAAAAAAAATAAGAGCATCCTATTTTGAGACAGACCTGGGACAACTTTAAGATAGATGGTTAATGAGAAAGGCACAGTGCAGAGAGGTGTGTCATTGAAATCCTTTATATGTATATGAACATCTTTTAAAATGACTGTTAGCTGTATAGCACTGCAGTTACATGTGAATAACCAAATAAAAGTAATTTTTCATTCTTGGCTAAGAGTTGTGAGCTGAGTTTTCTCTGAGTGGAGGAAGACCTAGGGAACCACTTGGAAAGAGTTAACATCACCTCTCAGAATGGCCCATTCACTTCCACCTTGTTTGCACCAGGGAGAAACGAAATCATTCAGTCATACTTAATCCATTTAAAAGGAGCATTTCCAGTGCCGAATTATGTCAGTTGATGTGCTTCGTGACTAAAATTACGATTGGATTCTAGGGTTGCTGATCACTCATGTGTTTTATGGAAGACAAAACCTCGGATTTTAAATTGCTTCCTATGCATCTGAAAGGTGAACAGTCAACAAGAAGAAGGGCCAAAGAAGAAATGACGTCTTTGAATTGTGGTGTTGGAGAGAACTATTGAATATATTTTTTAAATGCCACATGAAAACTTTATTTAATAAATATATAGGGAAAGCCAAACAGTTAATATTGAGAGAACTGAGTAGAAGAAATTTTATCTTAAACACCTTAGGTAATCAACTTTCCGTTTCATTTAACTGAGGTCTGTTGCTGTGAAGAAAATAGCCCGTGCACAGGAATGGATGAGTGATTTGTGCATTTTTCAAGTATTCACTAGTACCATATGTATACATAGGCATTACATTTGAAAATAGATCCCACTAGCAATCTTCAGATACTCTTTGTTGGTCTTTTGGAGGAGATGGTCTAAGGAGAAGAATATATGGTCTGTCTCATGCATCATGCGACGTGTCTAGACTGTTGAACACCAACTCTCCTCCGTTCTTCTTCAGACATTAAGTGGGTGTTAGATGTATGTCAAGGCTTACCTGACATGCACATACACATAAAAATACTTGTCCAAGTAGTAAATCTGCTCGCGGGCCAGGCCATCCAGCACACAGCACAGATCAGGAACACAGAGCCAACGGTGGGAGTAGCCGGAAACACGTCTGGCTGGATACCGAGAAACGACAGACCTCTGAATATAAAGTCTTTGATGGTCATCAGAGAACAAACCAATCTGAGAAAGTTCATCAGAGTGCTCCTTGGAGGCTAGGGTGGGTGGTGAAACTTGGTCTCTTGTGCTTCGGGCATGCTATCAGGAATGGCCAGTGCTTGCAGAAAAGGCCTCGTGCTGTGAAAGGTAGAGGGTCAGAGAAGGAAGGGAAGACCCTTCATGAGATGGATCGGTGCAGTGACTGCAGCAGTGGGCTTGAGTGTGACAGAAGAGCCACTTGATGGCATCTCACAACCATAGCAACAAAATCGGAAAAGGACACACGTGCATGCAAAAATGTGCAGATAGTTTACAGTGATAAACTGTGTTCTCAGAAGGTCACTATTCATAGTTTACAGTGATAAAGCCAGTCTTCACGGCTTCGACATTGTGAACTCCGGACATAAAGTGAGAAAGTTGAAGAAAGCTCTGGTGCGTGTGCATGTGAAAGATGGTCATCTGGATTTAACCTGCTTTTCTGTTCTAACTGAATTCTCAGAAGGTCGCTATTCAAGTTTCAGAGTTCTTTTGACCCAGACTTAAATCTCAGGTCTGCCAAATACTAGCTGTGTGACCTTGGCCTCGTTTCTTGGCCTCTTTGAGCTTTATTTTCAATCCTGCCAAATTAAAAAAAAAGTATATTTGCCATGGGGCTCTTGATTGGATTAAATGGGCTGGCGTTTGTAATACATCTAACCCAGTGCTAGCTCTTTGGTGGGTATTAAATAATTGGTAGCTATTTCTAACTCGGGGAGCTTTGGCAGCCTAGAACTAAGGCATTGTGGTGCCAACCCAAAGGCAGGCTGTTCAAATCCACCAGCTGTTGCGAGCGAGAAAAGATGTGTAGTCTCCTGCGTGATTTATAGCCTCTGAAAACCCACTAGAGGGTCAACTATGAGTTGATTTGGACCTAGTAGCACACAACAACAACAACAAGGGCATTTCTGATTATCAAGGGTCAGGGGTAATTGAAGGGTCACATAAGGCCTAGCAGCTACACCTGCAGGAATAAATAATCAGAGACTCAGAGGAGCAGTAAGTGCGTGCATCGGGATTCCAGAAGGGTTTCCAGCGCTGATGCTCTGTGCCTTCTAGTTCCCTCTAATAATAGATACAGCCTCTATGAAATCTTCATCCTATTTGTTTGCTTTGGCATATCAAAGGAAAATGGGATGTGATGAGGCTCCCATTCATACGCCAGCCTGGAAGCAGCAAAACCAAGGCTTTCATCCAGTGGATGAAAACAAATTTCCTGAAACTTCTCTGAGAATAAAATGGACAGGGTGCTGGGACGCCAGGCATCTAATGCTGTGAAAAATCCCACAGTTTCTGGCATGGATCACAGCTTCTAAATATCTGTATATGAAGCCTTTGACATTCCAGTCTTGTTAATAAACACTGTGATACACTCACATCATGCTAATTTTGAAGATGTAGAATTCAGGAAATAGTTGAGATTTTTATTCTGGAACCTGGATTCCCTGCTTCTTTTTTTTACAGTTTAACAATGCCACTTGGGTAGGCTGAAAAGGGATAGAATGTTAAAATTTCCAGATTTAAAGCCAAAAGATAGGTTTCCAAAGACAGATTAGTGATACTTAGTATTGTAAGAGATAGGAAACCTTGATTTTTGCCCAATCTCCTGTCCCTTCTTGTTGTCATGGGTACTTCTTTTATCTGAGTTTTTATTGCATCTTGCACGCCAGAAAAAAAAAATTATTGCTTTGGGACCATCAAGTCCCCTGTGGGGCATTTTTCACTGCTTGTGGTGTAATATACAAAGGTAATTTCTTTCAAGTGATTTTTGCTTGCACTGGTTTTCAGTGAATTCAGAAGAGTAAGGATATAACTGGAGGACCGAGTTCCTAGCATCGGGTCCAGCCAGGAAGCATATTCCCCTGCCTTCCAGAGCGTTACCTGCGCCGCTATTATAAATAAGAGCAGTGAGCACATTGACCATTTCATTCTCCTGTTTGACCACTTCCTGTTTACTTAGTCTGTTTCCAGTCACTTTAAAAACCTTTATTTCTATAACGGAACTTTTCATCAAACCGGCAATGGAATCAGAGTTAAACCTGGTCCTGTCGAGTTGGCTCTGAGTCATAGTTACCCGATTTTGCTGTTGTTTGATGCTGTTGAGTTGAGCACTCTTGTGGAGACCCTGTGAACAGTGGATCTGAACTTTGCCCTGTCTTCCAGCAGTCTCATCATCTATAGGTGTAATAATGTCTGTTTGAGAACTAAGATGCCCTTGATTCATTCAGTGATCTTTCCAGTCACTTTGCAAGGCACTGAGAGTTGGACAGTGAATAAGGATGACAGAAAAAGAATTGATGCCTTTGAACTGTGGTGTTGAAGAAGAGTATTGATTACCCATTGACCGCCAAAAGGACAGACAGGTAGGTCTTGGAGAAGATGCAGCCAGAACATTCACTGGAAGCAAAGATGAAGCCGCCTCATCTCGCATGCTTTGGGCATGTTGCTAAGAGAGGTTTATTTCAGGGATCTCTGGTGGCCTAGTGGCAAGAACCTGCAGTGCAATCCCAGAGGTACATGGTTCGAATCCACCAGATACTCAGTTGGAGAAGGAGGGACCAATCTCCTCCTGTATCAGTCAGACCCAATTTGATGGTACACACACACACACCCCCACAAATAATAAAATAAAATTTATAAAGAAAGAGAGGTTTATTCCTTGGAGAGAGACATCATGCTTGGGAAGGTGGAGGGTTGGCGAAAGAGAGGAAGATCTTCAACCAGGTGTGTTGACATGGGGACTACAGCAGTGGGCTTGAGTGTGTCAGAGATTGTGAGGATGGCACGGAATAGGACAGTTTTGAGATTGGCTGTTTATAGAGTCGCTATGAATTGTACTCTCCTAGACGGTCCCTAGAACAACAACAATAACAACTCAGAGATGATATTCAGAGGGCTCAGAAGTAACTTCCTAGGAACTGGTCACAGGGTAGACCTTTCTTTGAATGTGCAGGGTGTGAGTTTCCCAAGACTCTCAAAACCTTTCCACAAATTGCCACAGCAATGTTTAAAAGAGAGTGAGAGGAGGCGGTGGAGGAGGGAGGACGGAGAAAGAAGGGAGAAGGAGAAACTGACCCCAGGTCCCATATAATACAAGCTGCTGGGGAACTAAAGATGTGTCCTTGTTTTGTGTGCAGAGTTGAGGACTTGCTGGAAGCTAATAGAAGATTTGCTTTTCCCTCTTTGACGTCCCACAGTGAATAAACAATTGTGAGAATAGAAACCTTTTTGTTAAAATTTGGAAATAAAATATTGATGTAATTGGAAATAGAAACCTTTTCTGAGTGTTTGCTCAGGAGCTGTTTAAGCACATTATTGCATTTCCAGGTGGCCTCCCACCCTCCCCCCGCCCCACCCCACAAGATTGGAGTAGAAACTTTGAGAAGACTGTAAGGGACATGACTTGACATCTTAGGACCCAGAGAACAGTTGTTTGAGTTACAGCAATGAGAACTTGCTCCCAATGTGCCTTTTTGAAAACTTTTGTATTTTCAACACATATTCCCCCCCCTTACATGTCCAAAGTATGTCAGACGAAGCCCCAGAATCCTTGCCTCCAAGGAGTAGCCTGGTTTAACCCTCTCTAGGATGAATCTGTTTGCTTTCTTGGCAGTCCATGGTACATTCAATACTCTTCTCCTTCTATCCTCCCTAGTCATTGGAGAGACAGGTCTTTAGAGAGGGACATCATGCTGGGTAGAGTAGAGGGACAGCGCAGGAGGGAAAGACCCTCTATGAGATGGATTGATCCAGTGACTGGGGTAATCGGGATGGGTGTGTCAGAGGCAATGCGATTGGCACAGGATAGAGCAGGGTTTAGGGCTCTTGTACATAGAGTTGCTATGATAGGGTCGCTATGAGTCGCAAACGACTCGACAGCACATAACAACAACAACAACAACAACATTCCCCCCCCCCGTCCCCTTTGTTGTGTACTGTTGAAGTGGATCTGACAGGCACAGGAGGAGATTGCCTCTCCTTCTCCAGCAGAGCATCTGATGGATTCGAACCATGCTCCTTCGGGATTGCAGTGCAGCTCCTTGCCACTATGCCACCAGAGCTCCCTACAACACATATTTTGAATTGTGATCATTTCTCTTCTTTTCTCTTTTCCTCTCCTCTCTTCTGCCCCTCAACTTTGGGCACCGGATGAACATTAAGAAAAGTTGCCAAGAAGGTTGTATATTTGTAGGCAGTTTATACCAGCTGAATCTTTACTTTGTGTGAATTCTTTTGACACATGGCAGCTCAGATGAATTAATAATTCCATTTTGACTGACTCATTTCATGAGACACATTTATTTGTTATTTCTTAGGCTGACCCCGGTAACCTTGGCACCAAACAATAGCAAACACATGATTATTTTCTTGCTAACGAGCACTGTAAACCAAAAGACTTATTTTTCTAGCTTTTCACAGTGACACCCATTGACCTTCAGCTGACATTCTGAGCACCAGGATGGATGGTCAAAACCTGGGTGCTCTTGTGGAGCTCTGACACAGTCTTCTCGAAATGCCTTTTGGCAATAATCTTGTTGTCTTGCCTGATTTAACAACAGAAAACCAAAACACTGCAGTACTTGCATGAGACTAGTTGGGTTTCTGGAACGAGGCAGAAAAGTATGTGATGATGAAGAGCGTTAACTTTGTAGTTTTGAACTTAAGTTTATGATTTTCTAGCTATGCGATCTTGGGTATTTTGTTTAATCCTCCAGTCTTCCTGTTTCCCATTTGATCTGTGAGTAGATGATAATAGTGCCTCCCTACTTCATGGCAGTGCTTTGGTGATGAAGATAATATCCATGTGGCAGGTGGATCTGAATTGCTAAGGCAATGTGGCCTTTGGGTTCGTATAGCTTCCCATAGACATACCACCAGAACTTCCTCACACATAGTCGTTTGAATGCATGCATCAGCTCCATCGGAGAAAGACTTGATCAGTTCCCGTAGAGTTATTGTCCAGAAAAATTTCCATAGTAATTCTCCTCTATAACCTGGGGTCCTTAGGAGTAAAAAATAGAGTGAGTGGCTTCCAGCCTCAAAGACTTATAATGAAATAGGATCAGAAGCCAGACCTGCTAATCTTAACTCTAGTACTGAGCTACTTGTGGTGTTGGAGAAGAGTACTGAACATCCCACGGCCCAACAAAGGAATAAACAGGTATGTCTTGGAGAAAGGGCAGAGGAAACGCTCCTTGGAGACCAGGATGAGAACGATTCCTCTCCCATACTTTCAGCATGTTGCTAGGAGAAGGACGTCATGCTTGGTAAGGTCAGTGAAAGAGAGGAAGCTCCTTGACGAGATGGATTGGCACAGTGACGGCAGCAAGCGTCTCAAGTGTGTCAGAGGTGATGAGGATGGGACAAGATAGGACAGGGCTCAGGTCCGTTGTTCATAGGGTCACTGTGAGTTGTTCTCGACTCAGTGACGTTTAACAACAACAGCAGCAGCTGTCTACTCTGTGGAGCTCAAGTGACTTAGCGGTAAAGAGTTGCACTGCCAACTCAGAGGTACTCGTTTCAAATCCACCAGCTGCTGTGTGGGAGAAAGGTGAACACTCTTCTTCCCATGCAAGTTGGAGCCTCTGAAAGCCCGCTGGTGGATCAGCTGTGCTTTGGTTCTGACCCAATGGCACTTAACAACAACAACAACAGCTGTCTCCCATAAGCTATTTATCCAATATATATTTTGCTTTGTGCTTCTTTATCTGTTTGGTGTGAGGGTACAATGAGACCCAAGAAAGACGTTTCCTCTCTCTGAAGGAATTTATACTGAAGTGAAGCACTCAGAGGAGACCTAGTGGTACAGTGGCTAAAGTACTTGACTTCTCTCCAACAGGTTAGTTGTTAGATCTTATCAGCCAATTTTGAGGAAAAGATGTGGCAGCTTGCTTCTCTTTAGAAGCTCTACGGAATAGTTCTACTCTTTCCTGCAGTGTTGCTGTGAGTGGGAGTCAATTCAATGGCCGGTGGGTGAGTTTGGGAGAACTCAGACAACACACACACAAGGAGTTCCCAAGCTACTTTGATTTCCCTCACCTGCTTAATAGCTATTTTAGTGAGCAGATCTATATGATCCAGACAAAATTAGCTAGTGAGCTGGATTCTATAGAGGTTTGTTTTCTAGTCCTGGTGAAGATTAGGGTGGAATGATTACTCACCCTTGGGTGTGAGTTGATTGTATTCGGCCTCCAATTGGAAAAGAAATTTAGGTTTTAATTGTTTTTGGTCAAACATTCTTCTAAGTGGGATAGCACCGGTCTGTCCATTTGCTGTACAGAGGTAACTCGTGGTTTCTGTGATGCTAAACAGTGTGACACTGATGTGTCAAATTTGATAATGGTTACCCATGGTGGACAGTGTTTGGTGGAGCTCCCCGATTAAAACAAGGTTGGAAGCAGGAGTGGCATCCACTTCCGAAATAGCTTGCCTCTGGAAACTATGAACTTGGAGAAAGGATGAAAGTTATACAAGTGTTCAGGTCTTTCATTCATAGGGTAGCTATGAGTCACCTATGGCAATTAACAACAACTCTCATGTGAGTGAGATATACCCACACCCACACCCATACCCAGAGAGAGAGAAAGAGAGAGAGAGAGAATTGGTGAGGTAGTAGCCAAAGGCAGTAGGATGATGGGATCCAGTGGAGTTTTCTTGTGCTTTTCTGACTATTACTCTCAGGGACTCACTGGCAATCAGTGGGAGGGTTGACCCCACCAGGACTGCATTCTATAGTGTAGGATGCTTGGTGGCTTCCGCAGTAGGCCTTGGTTTAGAAAACCCTGGAAAGCACAGATGGCTCCCTAGGATGGTGCACTGAGTACACTTTGACTCCCACCGTTGTGTACTCTCCTTTTGTTTCCTTGATGAGGTTATCACAGCCTTTCTTTCTCAGTTTGCTCATCCATAATAATCAGGATATTAATAGTACCTAATTCCGATGTCATTGTGTGAACTAAATGAATTATACATATAAAACACTCAAAACAATGTTAACACATACTCACTTAAAAGTATTAGATGCTTATTTTGGGAAGAAATTGAGATGTAAATCAGCTAGAAACCCCACATGCCAAGGAAGTCAGTATCCTGTGAGAGAGCTCCTTGCACTGTTGAGTGGGTCTTCTTAAAGCAACTCCTTCGTGCTGTTCTTTTTCTTCTGCTCGCTCCTGTTGTACAAAAGTATTAAGTTAAATGTACCAGTTAAGATTAGACTTAGCTATATATGGCAGAAACATCCCAAACAGTGACTTAAAATAGATTCTTTTTCCCCTTCAACATTAATGATGTGTCCAGGTAGACATTAAGAATTAGTATAGGTTTGTTGTTTGTTTTTTTTTCCAGACATAACAGATGTAGGTGCCTTTGAACTGGTGACTCTTCATACTTAATATGATGTGTCAGGGTTCAGTATGACTACTGTTGTTACGAGCTGTCAAGTTGCCTGTGCCTCATAGTGACTTTGTGTACAACATCTCTGAATCCTGCTCTGTCTTGAGTCAATTTCATTGTCTCTGGCACACCAACCCTAGTTAATGTGTGAGTTCATCTCATCTGGAATCTTTCTTTCCTGTGATATCCCTCCACCCTTCTGAACATGATGTCCTTCTCCAAGGATAGGTCACTCCTGGCCATGTGCCCAAAGTAAGTGAAGCAGAGCTTCAAAATCCTAGCCTCCAAGGAGAAACTTGGTTTCAACCTCTCCAAGACTGGCCTGTTTGTTCTTTTAGTGGTCCATGGTATGTTCAAGACTCTTCTCCAGTTCAAAGACATTGATTCTTCTTCTGTCGTCCTTAGTCATTGTCCAGCTCTCTGATTGATGCATAGCAAGTAATTGCAAAGACCATGGTCAGAATTAGGCTCATCTTAGTCTCCAAACTGACATCCTTGCTTCTCAGTACTCTGGAGAGGTTGTTCCATTAAGTGCATATTCTAAAGAGGAGGAAGAAACAAGAGACAAAGGAGGATACACTCAGTAAATGTCTCTAGAAGTCTTGAAAAAGATTTCTTGTTGATTGGGACTTAATCACAAAGCCATACTTGACTGTACAGGAAATCAGGAAATAATAATCTTGACTGGAGAAAGACTGATACTCAGATAAAAATAAGATTCTGTTATTGAAGATGAAGGAGGGAATAAATCCTGCTTTGGGTAATTGACAGTCTTAGCACATACGTATTTGTGATAGCCTTTTGGGTACAATGAAGGGGTGGGTCATGTGTCACACCATTGGAGACGTTCTGGGTATGACTTCAACACAGTGATCGATCCATTAGCATTTCAGATCGTTCTTATCACCTGTGCCAAGGGTTCCAATTAAAGATACAGCGTACTAATCGATGCTCTAGATTTGTATACATATTAAATATTTTTATAACTCTTTTTAATGTAAATTTTATGATGGCATCGTTTTCCCATGATTACGCGGAGCAGTTTTAAATGACAAATTTGGTGAGTTTTGGCAAATGTATGGTCACCCAAGTGCCATGACAGCCATGATGGAAAAAACCTTTCCATCAACTGGAGAAGTTCCCTTGCATCTCTTTGCAGCCTCTTTCCCCATCCTGATCCCTCACAAACTGCTTTGCATATATTTAGTCACATTTAAGGACTAAAGTTTGTCTCACCCAGCCCCTGGTACTTTCAGTTGCTTTGTATGCAGGTGAAAGTTGGATAGTGAGTAAGAAAGAATAAAAGACTGGAGTGCATTGAGCTGAGTGAACTAACTCAGTTTCCTAAGGACAAATACTGCATAAGACCATTATTGTAAAAATAGAAAAGTAACTCATAAAACATGTGCAAGAACCCAATGGGGGAAGGGATGGGAGCGGAGGGGTGAAATGGGGAGGGGCAAAACCACAGGGTTGCAGTTTGGGGGTGAGGCAGAAGGAAGGAAATGGGAAGGATCCAGATGAAAAGACAGGGTAATGATGGGCAAGGCTCAATGGTGATTAATTTTACCAAAAAATGCATGAGAATGATTGTATGAGACATAGTGTGACTGAAGAATTGTCTGAAAAACAATGTGTATGAGCTTTGTAAGCAAACCAATAGTAAAAAAAAAAATAATAAGTTGGTGCCTTTTAGTTGTGGTATTGTGGTGTGGGCAGTGAGTATTCTATAGACCACTGACAACCCAAAGAACAGATAGATCTGTCTTCGAGAAAGTGCAGCCAGCGTGCTCCTCAGAGGCAAAGAATGGTGAAATGTCTCATTTTTTCAGACGTGTTGTCAAGAGACTCTATTCCTCGGAACAAGACACGATCTTTGGAATAGTAGAGGGACACTGAAAGAGGAAGGCGCTGAACAAGATTTAGTAAGATTAGCACAGGATGGGACAACTTTCCAATCTGTTGTTCAGAGAATCTCTGAATTGGAGTCAACTTGATGGCAGTTAACAGTGATGATCAAATGAGTGTTGAAAGAATCATGAAGTATGTAGCTATTTTGTATGCCATTAAAATTCATCATGTAACAATCTAAATGAATTACATAAAACTCATCTCTAACTTAAACCTCACCATTACTTCATTTGCTATTAATGTCTTTTTGTCTCTAATATTATGGAACACTTTATTATATGGTATAATTGGCAAAAATAGAGACACATTCTTCATGACTCTTATTTTTCTTGGATTAAAAATTCTTCAGATATTAGTTGTTGTTGTTGTTGTGTATTGTCAGGTCAGAACTGACCCATAGCTGGCCCTCTGGTGGGTTTTCAGAGGCAGTTAATCACACAGGAGGAGTCTGCACATCTTTTTCCAGCAGAGGAGCTAGAGGATTCGAACTCTGTGCCTTTGGGATTGCAGTACAGATTCTTACCACTAGACCACCAAAGCTCCCTTCAGATATTAGTATATTTGTATATTACTCCAGAAAGCTTTCCTCAATTCTTCCATATTCCATATTCTTCAATTATCCTGTGGGTTGAAATCTTAACTGTGAGCTTACTCTTAGTCTGTTCTGTTAGACTGTGAGCTTGTTAAGCAAATATTCTTTGCTCATCAGTGGGTCCCTCACAGGCCTGTGGCAATATCTGGTACAATGACAGCATTTTAAAAAATGTTCTAGTGAACTAATTGAGCACAAGACAATTTTACAATGAAGAACGTTTCTTTCTCTATATAAGACTTTCAGCAGCTTTTTACAATAGTGATTCTGTGTAATATGCCTATTGTGATTAACTTATTTTGCTCAGCATAATATTTTCCACGTTATGCATGCCATGAGGTGTTTCATGGCTCTTTTAATGCTGTGTACTATTCTGGTGTGAGCGCCACACTTTATTAATCCATTTATCCATTGTTGGTAACTTAGGTTGTTGCCATATCTTTATTATTGTGAATAGTGTTATGATGACCATGGCTGTGTATATGTTTGTCTCTGTTCTCACTTTCATATCTTGAAGGTATTTTTAGTAGATTGCTGGATCTAATGGTATTTCTCTTGCCTACTTTCTAAGAAAATACCACACCCTTTTCTGTAGGAGTTGTACCATTTTACAACCTCAGCAACAGTGTGTATATGAGAGCGCTACTCTCTCCACACCTTTACCACCACTTGGTATTTTTGTTATTATTGACCTTTGCCCTTATTGCTGTGGTAAGACACAATCTCATTGTTGTTTAGACTCTTGAGTTTGCTCCTGTTTTTTATTTGATGATCCTCATCGTTTTAGATTTTCCATTTTGTTCTTTGATCCAGCTTGAGTTGATTTTTAATAGAGTATGAGGTCTGAATCTTGCTTTAATTTTCTACAAATGAATATTCCATTTTGCCAGCATCATTTTGTAAACTTCATAACATTAATTAAAATTGATTAATATAATTAATTACAATGTGTAGAGACAAAATGTCTGTGAAAGATTGAGTGAAAATATAATATGATTTTCAATCTTTCAGGCAAATAGGAAAAAAGAAAGGCAGAGATTGTTGACAAAGCTGAATGTCCCACTTACAGAAATTTGAAATGAGGTTTAGAGTTTGCTTAGACACCTGCTACGTCATTTTTATAGAGATTTCTCATTTAATGGATTTCAACCGTTTGTAGAAGTTCAGGTGTCCATGAGTGGATGAATCTGAGTTCTCAGTTCCATCCTTTCTAGCCTCTGTGTTTGCTGTTATAACAGTTCTAGGCTATTTTGACCACGATCACTCTGTTTTTTTCTTTTTTTAAAATTTTTCTTTTTATTAATTTTAATGAACATTTACAGAGACTTTGGATTTCCATTGCACTTTTCTCCCTGCCCACCCCTCCCCTCAAGTTTTCTCTTTGAAAAGTAAAAGAAAAATTCCGTCATTGGTATACAGTCCCAACCTCCCTCCGTCCGAGTACACTCAACTAGGCAACCTTAATCCTGGACTCTTGTGATAACCATAATACCATATCATGTATCTCTTTTAACCTGTTCTCTTCTTCACCTGTTTTAATGCAGTATACATAATTTATCCAGTTTTTCTCATTCTTATCCCAACTGTGATGTTAGTCCCATTCTACAACAGTGACATTATGCAGTGTTTGTTGTTTTGTGACTGAGATATTTCACTCAGTATAATGTCCTCCAGGGTCACCCATTTTGTATAATAATTCATGAGTTCCTTGATTTTCAATGCAGCATAGTATTCCATTGTGTGAATATACCACAGCTTCTCTATCCATTCGTTTGTTGATGGGCACTTAGGTGATCACTCTGTTTTTAATGGCCCTTGGATCAACTCCAACTCCTAATGTCTCCGTGTATGATAGATCAAACCTCCCTCCATCCTGTTCCATTCTCACTTCAGCCCTGTATAAGCCATTGTTTCAGTCACTGTCATAGATTCCTTGGCTATCCCTTCTCCTTCACTAACCCTTTACTTTTCCAAACATGATGTCTTTTTCCAAACACTGACCCCTGTGGATAATATGCCTAAAGTATGTGAATCATTCTTACACCGTTGCCTCTGAGAAGCACACTTGCTACAGTTCTTTCGAGACAAAGTTGCGTGTTCTTTTGGAAGTTTGTGGTTTAGTCAAAGTTCTTTTACCAGCTCAACCAATTGCCATGTATCACTTCTTCAGTCTTGTTTGTTGAGTATCCAATTTTTTTTTCCCATGCATATGAGGGAATTGAAAAGACTATGGTTTGGGTCAGTCATACTGGAGTCTTTTTTTAATGTTTCTTTTCCCTTTATTAATCTTAATAAACATACCTGAGTCTTTACATTGGCATCTTTACTCTGTAACCCTTCAAAGAGGTCCTTTGTAGCAGATTTGCCCAGTGCAATGTCTCTTGATTTCTTGACTGCTCGTTATATGGGTGTAGAATGTAGATCCAGGTAAAATGAAATCATTGACACTTCAGTGTTTCTCCATTTATCATGATGTTGCCTGCCAGTCCACGTTGTGATGATTCTTGTTTACTTCATCCTGAGGTAAAATCCATAGTGAAGACTTCAGCCTTTGCTGTTCTTCACTAAATGCTCATCACGAAGGCCTCTTCACTGCCACCAGCAAACAAGGTTTTGTCATCTGCATAATGCAGATTGCTGGTGAGTCATCCTCCAGACTCCTTGCTACATATTCTTCGTATAGTCCAACTTCTCAGAATATTTGCTCAGCATACACTTTGAATAGGTATTGTGAAAGGATACAACCCTCGTGTCCACCTTTCCTGATTTTATATCATGCAGTGTTCCCTTGTTCCGATTGAATGACTGCTGGTTCGTCTGGAGGTTCTGCATAAGCAGAAGTAATTGTTCTAGAGTTCCCATTCTTTTCGGTGTCTTTCCATAATTTATTATGACTCACACAGTAGAAGGCTATTGCACGGTCAATAAAACAGAAGTATCTTTCTGGTATTTTCAGCTTTTAGCCAAGATCCATCTGACGTCAGCAGTAATATCTCTTAAGGATCCACAGCCCCTCCTGAATCTAGCTGGAATTTTGCCAGATCTCTCTTGATATTTGCCTTAAAACACCTGTTTTAATAACCTTAAAGAATTTGGTTGTGTGTGATATTAATGATCTTCAATAATTTTTACATTTTGTTGGATCATCTTTTGGGGAATATACACAAATATGGGTCGCTTCCAATCAGTTGCCTTTGTCTCGGCATAGAAGAGTGAGCATTTCCAGGGCTACATCTGTTTGTTGAAACATTTTGTTTGGTATTCTCTTATTTCCTAGAACATTGATTTTGGCCAGTGTCTCCAGTCCAGCTTGGATTTCTTCCTTTAGTTCTTGATCACATGCTACTTCCTGAAATGACTCAGTATTGACTGATTCATAATTACTCCCTTCTTCTTTTGAAACTTCATTTGTCGTTCAGTGTTCGCACCTCCCCACAAACACATTATTATGACTACTGAGAAATGTGAGCTATCTCAGTCACAAAAGGACAAATACTGCATAATACCACTGTTATAAAACAGGGCTGACATGGGGATTGGCGGGGAAGCTAAGACCAGAGGGGATAAACAAATGAACACTGCATTTAAACAGATGAGGGAAGGAACTGTTTAAAAGGAATATATAATTAGGCATTATTTGCATGACAACAGTCCAGAATAAGAGGTGTATATAGCAAAGTGGACAGGAGAGAGGGGGTAGGGAAGAAAATGTGCAACAATGAATGGGTGGAAATCCAAGTTTTCTGTAAACTTTCTTTAAAATAACAATAAAAATTTATTTATTTAAAAAAAAACACACAAAAATACCCCCCCCAAACAGAAAGAAATAAATGTAAATTTCTTTTCTTTAGTTCCTTCAACTTGAAAAATGAAGAGTGCATTCTTACTTTCTGACTTTATAACTTCAGGTCTTTGCAAGTTTAGTTTTTATTCTTGAGTTGCCCTTTGACGTCACCTGTTAAACACTCTCATTTAAGAATATCTTTCTTTTAAATTAGCTTCTCTGCAGTCAAGAGTAAAATTTAGAATCTCTTCATAGTAGGTTTGAGATTGTGAAGGGCAAGGTCTTCTATTTTTTTTTTTTCTTTCCAGCAGTGCCTTCTGTGGGATATCTTACTTTTTAATATAAGACCAGTGATTGGTTTTTTCCTATCTCTTTAAAGACTATTGATCTAATATGGATTGGTGGTGTTGTTAGGTGCCATGGCATTGAGTATGACTCATAACAACCCTGTGAACAGCAGACCTGAATCCTGTCCTATTCTGTGCTGTCCTCCTCATCTTTGACACACTTGAGCCCATTGCTGCAGTCACCGTGCCAATCCATCTCACTGGGAGTCTTCTTCTCTTTGGCTGGCCCTCCACCTTTCTAAGCATCATACACCTTCCTGGGGAATAGCCTCTCCTAGCAGCATGACCAAATGAGAGATGAGCTTCATCTTTGATGCCTAGGAGCCCTTTGGCTGCACCTTCTCCAAGCCATATATATCTGTTTGTTCTTTTGGCAGTCCATGGGGTATTCAGCACTCTTCCTCAACACCACAACACAAAAGCTCTGTCTCTGTCATCCTTACGCATTGTCTAGCTCTCAGATGTATAGCAAGTGATTGAAAAGCCTGGATCAGATTCCCCTTAGTTTTCAAACTGACATCATTGTTCTTCAGTATGTATTTCTTATATGTATTATGATTTTTTAAAAATTGTGATTTCAATTAAAGTTTACAGAAAAGTGTTCTTTAATGCTGTAGAGAGATCCCTGACAGTAGACTTGCCCAAAGTAATATTTCTCCTGATTGTCACCTGACTAGTGTTAAGGATGTTGCCTGTGGTTTTAAGTTAAGATGAAAGAATTGAAAGCTTTATGCCTTTCTTCATCTGTCGTGATACTGCCTCTTAGACCAGTGGTTAAGGACCTTTGTTTTCTTGATGCTGAGGTGTAATCCATATTGAAGGTTGTAATCCTTGATCTCCTGCAGCAACCATTTCAAGTCCTCTTCACTTTCAGCAAGCAAGGTTGTGTCATTTGCATAACTCAAGTTATTGATGAATCTTCTTCCAAACCTGTTGCCACAGTCCTCGTCATAGAGTCTGGCTTCATGAATTATTTGTTCAACATACAGACTGAATAGATATGGAGAAAGGGTACAACCGTGATGCACACTCTTCCTGATTTTAGGCCTATAACTGTGCCGTTTGGACAACAGCTGCTTGCTCTAGGTACTGATTTCACAATGAAGTGTTCTGGGACTCCCATTCTTTTCATCTTTTGCTATAGTTTGGTGTGATTCACAGAGTCCAATTCCTTGACACAATCAATGAAGCACAGATAGATGTTTTTCTACTATCTCTGCTTTCTTCCAGGATCCATCTGACACCGGCAGTGACATCCTTGGTGCCGTATAGATTTCTTTGGATACTGCTGGCAGTTTCACAATGTTACCTCTCCATCAGTGTGTTTCCTTTATGCAGATCTCTTTTAGTTTCTTAAAATAGTGTTTTGTGGTTTGTTTAGGTCTTTTCTTTAAAAAAAAATCTCTAATTATATTTCTTCCTAATTTATCCCTTTGGTAGATACTGTGAATGATATTGTCATTTCTGTTTGCCTTCTAGAAGTTTCATTGTATGGAGAAATCTAATGGATTTTTTTAAAAACTTGTCTATTGCATTTCCCTTCAACCAACTGATGTATTTGTTACTTTCCTCTCCCCTTCTTCCCACCCTGTTAACCATTTCAGAATGATTTTATCTGTGTGTAAATCTTTCCTTTGCTTTTTATAATAGTGGTCTTATACCATAATCGACCATTTGTGACTGACTTACCTCACTCAGCATTATTTCTTCTAGATTGATACGTGTTGTAACAGCATTTCACAAGTTCTTCATAGTTTTTAAACATAACACTCCATTTTGTGAATATACCTTGGTTTCGTTAGCCATTTTTTCATTCATGGACACTTGGGTTGTTTCCAACTCTGCCTTGTAAATAATGCTGCAGTAAATATGAGTGTGTATTATGTCAGATGGTGTTATAGCTCATTTTTTAGGATATACAGCGAGTAGTGGGATTGCTGGATCAAATGACATTTCTACTCACGACTTTCTAACAAAACACTAACTTGTTTTTCCTCACTCTTGGACCATTTTACATTCCCATCAGCTAATTTTTGTGGGTTTACCTCACACTCTGCCCCTTTATTGAATTTTTCTATGCATCCCAGTAGCTTTTCTGGTAATGTCAATGGGATTTTCTTTGCAAAGGATCATATCATTTGCAAATTGGGATTGTTTTGCTTATTCCTTACCAGTCAAAAATTTTAAAAATTTATATTTTTATCTATTGCCCTGAATTTTTAAAAATTTTAATACTTTTATCTATTGCTCTAGCTAGGACTCCCAACATAATATTTATTAAGAGTAATCATCTGGGCCATTTTTTATCTGTTTACAGATGTTTGCAATAAGAATGCTCATGTTCTCTATCTTTGGAGAATAATTTTGGCCGTTGGATTTGTATATATGCCTTTAATTATGGTGAGGGATTTCTAATCTTATTTTTGTTCTCCTGAGTTTTTATCAGTATTGGGTGTTGGAGTTTATCAGTTGTTCTTCCTGCATCAGTTGATAGGGCTGTATGTTTTCCTGTGTGATTGGTGTTTTTCCTGTGTTTTCTTTGTAGTAGATTATGTCTGTTGCTTTTATAATGTGGAATCATTCGTGCATATTTGATGTGAATCCTACTTGATCATAATGGATTTTTTTGGTCATCTTTGATGAATGGTTTTTCTTCATCTGTGTTCATGGAGTTTTATTGTTCAGTAATTTTTGTTTTCAGTGCAATCCTTGCCTTTGGTAACAGGTTTCAACTTTCCTCGTATAATAAGTTCAAGAATATTTTATCCTTTTCTATATTCTGAAATAGTTTGGAATAGAATAGAATTGTTGACAACTCTTCAATGAATGCTTGGGAGCATCCCTAGTTATGTCATCTTGGCCAGAATTCTTTAGTTAAGATAGTTTTTAATGTGTTTGTTTTAAAATAACCTGTTAAATAGATTTTTTTCTTTTGTTATTTTTCTTTTCGTGTTTTCTACCCTAGTTTGTGTTCGCCTCGGTAGGTTGTATGTTTCTGGAAAGTTACTGATTTCTTCTAGGTTTCTATTTTTTAAAACACTTTATATTTGTTTTCTTTTAAGGTTTATACGTGTTGTGTTTCACACAAGCCTTCATTCACATTGTGTTTCAATCACTCTGATGCATTTCCCCATCACTTTCTTTTACTATCTTTCCATTCATTCTGCTATCCATTTCATTTGTTATTTGTTGCTTTTAATTTTTTTTATCGTTGTAAACTTTGCCAGTGGTTTATACATTTTTTTTTTCATTTTTCCAAAGAACCAACTTCTAACCTTGTTTATTTCCTTTATTTATTTCTGCTTTTTATCATTTTCAACTTTCTAGATACTGCTAGGGTTTTCTCCTGCTGCTCATTTTCTGTTTGCTAATGTTGTTGAGGTATTGATTTTGATTCTTTTTCTTTTGTTTGTGTTTATAGATGACCTTTGACATTATTGTTTTTCTGTTTATGGACTTCTTATTATTCCTTCTTCTTTTGAAGAAAAGGTTTATTAATTTTCTTTGTGATTATTCTGTTGTTTTTCTTTTTCTACATGTAAAGCTCTGGTGGCCTAATGTGTGAAGTGTTGCACTGCCAACCCAAAGGTAGGCAGTTCAGATCCATCAGTTGCTCCTTGGGAGAGAGAGGGGCAATCTCAGCTATGACTTGATTTAAGGCGCTCTGGTGACGTAGAGGTAAGATGCTGCACTGCAATCCCAAAGGCACACAGTTTGAATCCATCAGCTGCTCTTTGGGAGAAGGATGGACATTCTCTTCCTGTGTGCTTTACTGTCTCTGAAACCTGCTGGAGGGTCACCTCTGGGTCGCTTCGGACTCGATGGGCCACGATTAAAAGAAGCAGCTTAAAGCAGTCTGTCCAGTCTTAATATCATCAATTCTCTTTGTAAGTTTTACAATTGTACCATTTATTCCCTCCTTTTGTTCTGCAGTTATTACTGTTTACAGATGAACATATCTACTTCTTTATTTTCAATCATAAGAGTTGATTTTTGAAAACTCTTTCCTGGCCTTGGTTTCCAGATGATGTTGTGAGATGTTTAAAGTTCAGATTATTTTCTGACATTCTTGGCTGTCTGCCTGAAGGACATCAATTCACATGAGTTGTGTGGCTGATCTCCAGAAACTCCAATTCACTGCTGTGGAATTAATTCCAACTGAGAGCAATCCACCACAGAGTTTCCAGGGGGTAGATAGTAACAGGAAGAGACTTCCTCTCCCGCTTGGAACAGCTGATGGATTTAAACTGTCAGAATTACACAGCCTTTTGGGTAGCTAAAGGACTGGGCCCTATGGACTAGAACACCACAACTTTACAGATTACCCTTTATTTATGTTTGTCTGCATATGATCTAATTTCACATAGTATTTGAGGGACAGTTTTACTGGGTATATAATACCTCAATGGTCAGTCTTTTAGAGTTTTAAAAACACCATCCCATTATGTTCTTGCGTGACTGGTTTCTGCTGAGAAACTAGAGGTTATTTAGTTTTATGGGTTGGTTTCTCTTTGTAGATAACATTTTGGATTTTTTGAACTGCTCTCCAGAGTCTTTCTTTGTCTTAGAGAAGTTTAATTATAACGTGTCTTGGTAACTTTCTTTTGGTGTCTGTCCTGTATGAGGCTCATTGAGCTTCTTAGATGACTGGCTTTTCATCTTTCATGGTATTAGGAGTTTTCTGGCAGAAAATTTTCAGCGATTCTGTTTTTTTTGCATTATGTTCTGGATTGTAAATCACATATGCATTTTTTTATTTCTCCTTTTGATAGTGTCCCATGTAGTTCCTGGGCTTACTTCTTTAATAAATTGTCTTAATATAAATTGCTGCCCGGGGTTTGTCCTTTAATTCACTGGCCTGGTCTTCTGTTAATTGAATTCTATTCCTTTTTCCTTCCAGTGAGCTTTATATATCTGTAATTTAGTGCTAATTGCCTATATTTCTAGTTCTATTATGTGATATGCAATTGTCTCTGTCTTTTGTCATTTGCTCCTGAATTATTTTATTGAATTCTTCTAGTGTATCATCTGTTTTGTCCTTGATTTTGTTTGTGATGTTTTGGTTTTGGTTGTTTTTTTTTTTTTTTATTTTGAGAGCCCTTTATGTAACTCTTTTTACTTCTTTATCTGTTCTGTTGCCTTTTATTTCTCGTGGTGATTTCCTGGTTCTTTATTTAGTCACTCGTTGGAGGTCTTGTCTTTGATTCTGTGTGTGATTTTAATTCTAACTGTCTCTACAAAATTTTGAAAGTAATGCCCTTTTTTTGGTTGTTTTTCTGTGGGTTGGTTTCTTTCTAACTTTTTGCGTTTCTTCTTTTTGGTATATATGGGCTGGCAGTGAGTGTGTTTCCTTGATTTCTAGCGAGGTGGCACTGGGGTGCATGTCCCCTGTCTCAGAGTGGATGGATTTCTGGGTAAGATTATGGGCGTGCGTTTCTCTTGGCTAGTAGTGCAGAATAGGTGTGAGTGAAGCGCAAAGCAGTTCTTCATTGTTGGTTATTCATCCAGAGGTGAAAGAATAAGTGATGCCGCTAGCCTGCTCGGTGAGAAGGTAGATGACAGGTGTAGCTGATTTCTTTCACTCAGGATTTGTTTATATGGGGATTCTGTTATGTTGAATATTCCATGAATGTTGTATCTCCTTAGACATGTATCTTCTGTGCCTCAAAGTGGCCATGCTGTGCCTGGTCTCCGTTCCTTCTTTTTATTCACTGTTATCTTTATTTTTGATAAATGCTTGATTTTATTTTTATCCTTTTGTTTGATGTCCAGAGTTCCAGGATTACCATCTAGATCTGTTTCACTTGCTTTCTTGGGTCTGGTACATAGAGGGACTGGGTGGAGTGTGTCACTAAGATGCTACTTAATTCCTATGATCACTTAATAAGTCAGTAGATATGAACCATCAGTTGAAGACAAGTCTTGCTATTATTTTAAGAATTACATTCCAGACCATGATGAGTTACAATCAAGCTAGATTTGAATTCACTTTCTCTTCTCTACAATTTCTAGAAAATGCGTTGGGCCACAAACAAGACCACAAGCACGTTACAGCTTTGTTTTTACAGATGAGGGAGATGAGGCACAGAGGGGCATTGAGGGTCAGTACAAAAGCTCAGTCCTGGGTGTCCTGACACCAGTGTGTGCTTTAACCACCACACTCATCTGCTAGTGAGCACCAGGGTTCTTGGGAACATTTCCAACTCCTTTAAGAGCCTGAAACATGGTTGTGTCCTCAGTGGAGAACCAGCATTTTTATAGACAGTTTGTAATTGGACTCTTGTTTAAGCCAGCTCATCTATACTGTGAATGGTGGAAGAAGAATGGGTGTTCCCAAGCTCACCACCTCCTCGGTTTCAGAGAGTGCCTTCAGCTACACATTACAGTTGGGAATCCAGTGTGTGCATTTGGAAAAATCCACCAATAGCACCCCTGTAAATGTATTGGTGGAATTCAGGGATTGAGTCTCTCTCACATATTAATAGGAATGTTTGAAACACCGGTGGGAAAATGGACAGTTTCTCATTAACTTCACTTATAATTATACTTCCCTCATTATTGTTTGTGACCTTGTTAGTAAGAGATCTGTTGTGGAGTCTGGAGGAAAGATAAACTAAGGTATCTCTAGAGTCAGTGTTTCTTGGCTGCACTTGGATGAGCATGTTATAAAAAGTGACAGAAGTATCTTTTTTATGAACATTTGTGTACAAATCTCAGTTTGTGCCTCAGCTCTCATATTCTCAGGGTTTATTCCAAGGAGCGTAATAGCTCGGTCGTATGGAATTTCTGTGTTCATTTTTTGAAGGAAGAACCAAACTGCCTTCCAGAATGGTTGTACCATTTTATAATCCCACCAACAATGTATAAGAGTTCCTTTCTCCCCACATCCTCGCCAACATCTATTACTTGCTGCCCTGTTAAACTTTGCCATCTTAACTGGAGTGAGATGGTGTCTTCATTGTGGTTTTGATTTGCATCTCTCTTATAACTTTGTAAAATATTACCTAACTTGGGAGGGACTGCAGCATTATGCTGCGGTGAACTAACTCAGTCCCACGTGGATAAACATTGTATAAGAGGGTAATTGTAGAAGGAGTAAAAGGATCCAGGAGGGGTGGGCGCGAGGCTGGAAGCAGAGGGACGTAGATGCTCAGGGGGAGGAGGGATTCATCATGGGGTTGTACAATCTGATGGGTGGGGGCGGTGAGGGAAATGGAAAGAATTTGTTTGAGTTTGAATTAGAATTTTAGAAATAAACTAATAAAAAGAAAAACAAAGACAAAATATCAGAAAAAAGTATCTTTTTAAAAGGTTGCATACCATTGCACTTCCCTCCCCTTTAAAATGAGCCAAGAAGCCTATGCTGTGCTCCATTAGTTGAGATTGATAAGGTGGTTATTTTCAATGCCAGTCGTTTAACGAACTCGGTCTCACTGTGCATTGCTAAATTCCCCCCTTTCCTTGCTAAATGCAATGAAGAATCCCTGGAAAAGTGTGATGGTAGCTTTTCAGCCGCTGAAGAATCCAGTGTCTGCTTCTCAGAGAGCATCACTTATTTTTGCAAACATTAAGAATTCCTGCCTGAATGCAGAATCCTCTGGAAATCTCAGAATCAAAAAGCACTGTGATAAAAATGCATGAAGCAGTAGCCTTGCTGGTAAACGTACACATCCACACCTGAGATGGTGTACCTGATTATTACCCGATGCTGCACTTTTCTATGCAAAAGAGTTTATTATTCCATATCATTATTCATCCAGGAGACGCAATTGCTGTTCTAGGTTAACTGATCGAACTTTTGGAACCAAAACTTCAAGCTTATCTTAACTCTTCGCTTGACTTCTCATAAATTGCTATTAGATTGGAGGAACGAACAAATGTACACTCCATTAGGAAATAGGAAAATTTTTATACTGGATTAGAGTGCAAGCAGGATCCAAAGGACATTTCTAATATTCAGTACAGCATGAAATTGAAATATTTTTTTTGGCATACAAAAGGTACAAACATGAATATTCTTCCTGTTTTCTGCTAGATGGGGGATTATGACAAGTGGAAAAAGCATCCCAAAGCTCACCTGTAGAGGGTAAAAGAGGAGAGGTGGCAAAACTCATTTTGGTACTTCGTAAGCCTGTGTCTCTTAGATGTTGAACTATTAAACATCAGCAATAATCGCAATAATAAAACATTTCTTCAGTTTAACATGTGTGCCCGATATTGTCTACCTACTTAATTATCATTAGCAGCTTTCAATAGTGGCAAAGAAACCGGATTAAGACTGTCTTCATTTCCAATGCATATTCTATCACTCTGTGACTTTGGGCAAGCAGCTAAATCTCTTTGCACGCTAGTTTCTCATTTACAGCAGGGATAAGACAACTCTGCCTCATGGGATTGTTAAGAAAATGGAATGATGTAATATATATAAAATAAGCCTGGAAATACCACAAGCTCTAAATCAATGCTAGCTGTTGCCATTGCTCTTTATCCTGATGAATATATTTCTGTTTTGGTGGCGCTTTCAAAACTCCTGTTGAAGCAGGTGTTATTTTTATTCTTATTTTTTTGACAATAGATTTGTATTAATAATGTTGTTGTGTACCGTCGAGTCATCTGCGACTCATAGATGATTTCTGAAGAACTAGTTATAATTCCTAGTGCAAACTGTTTGCAGGTAGTTTGAACCTAGCTAGAAGTGCTGTGAAGCAAAAGGCCTGATGATTGGTTTCTGCTACTATTACAGCCAATAAAACCCCACAGAGCAGTTGTACTTGGTCACACATGGAGTCATTATGAGACAGAATTGAATCAATGGCAACCTTTCTCTCTTTGTTTTAGTTTTGATTTGCTATTACTGCCTTGTTTAAAAAAAATTCTTCCAAACAATGCCGAAAATCATGGGCTTCAGTGGGGAATAAGAAGAATGTTTTGTCTCTGCTGTACAGGGCCTCGGACCTCAATTTATGAGAAACCAGATAGTAGGAATCCTCTACCAGTTTATTAGCCTACATGTGTTGGCCTGTGTAATGGTGGTGTTGTTAAGTGCCTTTGAGTTGTAGGCGACTCATAGCGACCTATGAACAAAAGACCTGAACACTTGTATAACTTTCTTCATTTCTACAAGTTCATATGATTTCCAGAGGCAAGCTATTTCGGAAGTGGATGCCACTCCTGCTTGCAAGCTTGTTTTAATCGGGGAGCTCCACCAAACACAGTCCACCATGGGTAACTGTTGTTGCATTTGGCACATCAGGATCACAGTGTTTAGCATCACAGCAACCACGAGTTACCTCTGTACTGCAGATCAACAGACCAGTGCTATACCACTTAGAAGAGTGTTTGACCAAACCCCATTAAAACCAGACGTGAGGGCTGCAGATTAAAATCACCCACCTCTGGCTTGGTTAGCCTATATGTTAGCCTATTGAAATGCCCAAAAGACTAGGTTCACCTGCTTCTGATTATTTGAATCCCCTTCCTAGCCTTTCCTTGAGTCTTGGACACCACACCATGGTTACTTCAAGAGAGTCAAGCATCTTATTTGGCAACTTCAAGAAGGAAACAAGAAGAGTTTTGGATATACCTTGGATTGCCAAAATGAAGAAACACGTTTGTCTTGAAGGAATTGCTTCTTAGAGGGAAGGATGGTGAAATGTCATCTCTTTTGCTGTAAGCATATTTTGAGGAAGAACTAGGCCTTAGAAAGCATTGTTGTTCTGGGAGAGACAGAGGGTTAGCAAAAGAGAAAAAGACCCTTGGTGAGTTGGATTGACATACAGACCACCACACAGCAGGACAGAGGTGTTGAGGGTTGTGCAGGAGAGGACCAGGCTCAGATCTGTTGTTCATAGAGTTGCTTTGAGCCCTAATGGGACCAGAAGGCACCTAATAAGAGTAACAGAAGGGTGTAAAAGGCCTTTTGGTACCTAGAATTAGGAGTTAACGTTGTTCTCTGTGGGTCAGAGCAACCACTTAGATTCAACGGTAGAAGGCACAGATCCTATTTCTCAAGCAAAGGTGGTGGTTATTTGCCCTTCGGTTGGGATTGACTCATAGCTGAGCCTCCAGCAAGTTCTCAGAGGCTCTGACTCTCACGGGAGGAGATTGCCCATCTTTCTCCTGTGGAATAGCTGCTCTGCTTGAATCGTGAGCCTCTGGGTGGGTAGTGCAGCTCCTTATCATTGGGGCATCAGAGCTCCCAGAATTTCCAGCCATCTGTTAGCAACCACACGTGCTACTGAGACTAGATTTTGCCTGTGTGTCTGGCAAGCCACTACTTGATCTACCTGCTAGGATATACCTCTCAAAGAGCCCAGAGTCTCAACTACCTGAGGAGTTTCTATCAGCATTTCTGAACACAGTGTTTGGCTTGCCATCTTGGAAGAGATTTGCATTCACATTTGCATAATTCCTCCCCTAGAAATAGTCAGGTGTCCACTCCATTGCCCGTGTGCACTTCTGAGTGTGCGTGTGCGTGAGCGCAGGGCTCACACACTGTTGGTCTGCCTTGTCTGTTTCATCCCATCGCATTATTTCACCATCCTCCTTCCCCATCCCCTTCAAGTTCTTCCTTTCCAGTGGATTCAATTAGTTCTCTTTGCTGCTCTAGCAATAAAACCATTCCCTCCACAGCATTCGAATGAGTCTGTCTCATTATTTCATTGAGATTGTTGTTATGTTTGAAAACTTGGGGGCAGGGCGGGCAGGAGGAAAGGAATGTTAATTTGCAAGGAGTCCCTGTTGTGTGGTGGGCGTGTTGCCGGAGAGGAGCCGAGAAGCTGCCACTTGATGTGCTCATGGAAACATAAAGAATTGATGAAGGATGCTCGAGACCACACAGCTGAAGTCTCCGTTCATGCTGAGATCCATGGCCTTGCAGTGAGGGCTGAGGCTGCAGATCATTTGCTCAATTTCAGAGGGGCTTTGCCCTGAATATGTGTGTGTGTGTGTGCGTGCGTGTGCGTGTGTAACTGCATGTACAAGTATGTACTGGTGTGCATATGCGTGTGGCTCCATTCAGTTTCTCCCTGTGCACTCAGATGACAGAAATCTCTCTCACTGTGGCCATCCTGGGCAATGCACTAGGTACCAGAAGCTAAGCTGAGGGACCTTGCAGTTTGACCGAATGCCAGAGAATGCTACACAAAGCGAAGAATTGGGCCCTGTGAGCGTAAACGTGATATTGATTATGTAGGGAGGACCTATAAATAATTACAAAGCATCCAGGATTTGGATGGTAATCTGTGTTTAGAGTCCCCTTTCAGGGGTTTGAAATGCCATCAAGTAGATGAATAGTGCTGACAGTTCCACGTTTCATTCCCGCTTCACACTGTGCTAAATAGAAATCACATTTGTTCTGACACCAAAGAGCATCTTGGTGGTGAGAGGGGAGGATTGGTGGAGAGTAACCAGAACTAGATTTCAATCTAATCGCCTTTTGTGTTTTCCGCTGCTATTTGACTTCTCCACAGTAGTGTAGTATTTGTGGAGAATCAGGATTAGCCCCAGAAGACTCAAAAGACTGGCCTGGCTGCTGTCAGACAGGAACCGTCCCAGTGGAAGCCGGAGGAAAAGAAGTCCCCAAGTCATTATGTAGTAGATTGTTTAAAATGGCTTTCCCGCTGCGTTCCTGAGACTAGCAAGTTTTAAATCTGCTCTCTTCTTCCCATTTTCTTTTCTTTATTTTCATTTCAAGATTAGGTCTGAGACTGCCTGCAAGGTTCCCAGTCAAGCTTTGGGAAGACAAGTGGGAATTAGGCCAGGAAGAGCCTGCCCTGATCTCTGTTAATAATTATGCTCCAGGAAAGGGAATTTCTGGAAAACACTGGGGAACACAGTCACTATTTATGCCCAGTAATAATCAGATCAAGGGGTGGTACTTTAAGACCATGCGTAGCTAACTCTGCATGTATTTTACTATTGCAAGTGGCTAGTCAAATGGGCCAGTTGAAGTTACCCTTAACAACCTAGAGACATAAAACAGAGATAGGTCAAGAGTGTGAATATAGGTGTTTATACTTTAGGACCATTTCACACATGATAAATGAAATCGTGGGTTTGTGGAGGAATGTTTAGCATATAATCACACTGGTCATAATGAGAAGAGGAAATCAGTGTGATAAAAGGATTTGTGTGAATGGATTACAGGCACATTTAAAAGACCAAGAGGGGGAAAAAATGCAACACAGAACATTGCTGGCTTGGGAATTATCCTCTTTCAAAATCCTCCATCATTCACACAATCAATTCTGCATTTCCTCAATAGCCATGTGAAACATAGCTCCCTCTTCATTGTCTTAGATTAACCACTAACTGCACACCATACATTAAATGAAGTATCGAGTATTTGTCTCCCAACAATACACTTGAATGTTGTTTATTTCCCCAATAGGTCTGCGATGATGCATTTAGGTGCCGTATTGCTGAATATATACTGTACTTTAATATCTGTAACAGCTAGTCTCCAACTGCCTTCCTTAGAAAGCAGCTGTGCAGAGCCCCCACAATTACAGATAGAGTTTTCCTTTATAAGAGGTTTAATTGTTTGCTTCTAGAAACAATTCGATTGATGGTATTACAAAGTGAATATCATATGGCAGCCGTCGGAGAATATTTCTAGCAAAACACCATGTTGACATACGTTGGATCCACAAAGAAGGTCCAGTTACATGGAAGCTTGACCTCCAGGAAAATTGTGCTCTGTGGTGCACTGACTTCCTGGGAAATGGTTCTTCTGGAGGAAGTTAAGACTGTGAACAGTTACCATTTTGGGGACATGCCGTTTCTGGACACTGAACCTTGGGTGTGGACACTCATTGCCCTCTGCTATAGTGCTGGATAGGGAGCTCTGGTGGCTGAGTGGTAAGGAGTTGCACTGCCAACCCAAAGTCAGGTGGTTGGAATCCACCAGCCACTTTGAGAGAGAAAAATTTGCCGTCTTCTCTCATGTGATTTACAACTTCTTAAAAACCCTCTGAAGGGTCAGCCATGAGTTGATTTCCAGTCATCCGCACATAACAACAACAACAACAACAACAGTGTACTGGTAAACTCCCAAGTGTAACTCTAAAGCTTAAAGACTAGTTGAATCCCTTAAGAAGATTAAGTGAATCTCTTATGATACTTGTTCAATCTGGCAGGCATCCACAGGGCTGATGGATTCAACCAGGAAAGTGCATTTTTTTTGCAATTAGTTGGGTGTGTTGCTAATTTTGCTTCATGGGTGAAATTTTATAGGATTGCTGGGCAGTGGGTAGAACAGCCTTACATTTTCTGGGAAATGACACTTTTCAGTTGAGTGTTAAGTATGAGGCAGAGATTGTTCTATGAGTTTCTTGTGCCTGTTGGTCTCACTGAATCCTCTCTGCTGCATTATTACTAATATTATTTCCAAGTGAAAGCTGAAGAAATTGAGGCAAGTGAGATGAAGAGATTTGACCAAGGTCATGTGTAGGCACTTAGTGACTCCTAGTTTCAAACTCATCTGTTTGTCTTGCTCTAAATCTCAGGCTCTTACAAACAATAGCACTTAGCTTCCTAGATGAACTCTTATTATGGAAAAGAGATTTCTTAGTATTATGTTTTATATCACAAAGGCATCAAAGAAGTACATTATGTTAATTCATCTTTTGATTATTTCTTTACTAATTTTTTGTTGTTGGTTCATTTTCCTTTATTCCTTAAGCAGCTGGGATGGGCCAGTGTTTGGCCAAGCTCTGAACAAAACTTTCTGTTGGTTTGTAGAAGACACAATATAAACATGTAACCAGCAGTCTACCAGGAAACCTCCACACAGCTACAAACTCATTACTGTTGAGTCAAATCCTACACAGCGTGACATGAGCACGCTTACAGAGCTACACAAATACCACCATACTCTGAAACTCAAACTCTTTCCCTTCAAATCAGAACTGACCCTCCACAGGGTTTCTTGAGACGGTGAGTTGCATGAGAGGAGATTGCCCATCTTTCTTCTCAGAGCCACGAGTGGATTTGAACTCCCAGAGAGACATTGCCTTTGTGCTAACAGCACAACTTTCTACAGATGAGATGACTCAACTCCACTCAGTTCAGCTCAGCTCAACTTAACTCAGCTTGACTTAACACCTTCTAGTCAGAACGAATTCACCTGACCTTCCAGCAGGCTTTCCAAGACTACATTGCAGGAGAGGAGGTTTCCCATCTTTCATGCCTGGAGAAACTGGGGGATTTGGACCACGTGCCTGTATGTTGACAGTCCAGCTCCCTAACACTTGATCATGGGCCTCCTTTCATCACACATACGCGTATATAATTACTCTCACGTGTGTGTGCCTTCACACAGAACACACAGGCTTCATTCCTCTATGTCTTCCTGCAGAAGACTTTGTGACCCTCACTGCAGGAACGGGGCGGGGGTGGGGGGGGGAAGAATTTGAAGCAGGGGAATGACATCATCATCGTTATGGTCAGTGACTGAGTTGAAGTCTCACTACTGTTGAGAGGGTCGATGACAATAATTTTGGCAGGGAAGGTGAGGAGGCTGGACGAATCAAGAAACATCCCTTTGAGAAAAGATGGGTGTGTGAATTAAGACAGACCAAAGACAGAAGGAGCGGAGGACACGGAGGGCAAGATTGGCTAAGTGAGAGGAAGAATGACAGGGCATGACATGGATGGATGCCACGACAGCCATTGGGATGCTTCCCTCGGCTCCTGCCCCACCCTAAAGTAGAACTCAAGTCTTTAAATTCAAGTACTGACCACAAACTTTCCTGTTGCAGCAGGGCAGCATCTGTAGCCATAAAACCTACAGCATATCTTTCCAGTAAAACTGCTTTGTGGATAAAAGCGTCCCTCTTTGAAACAGATGTCAGTGGTTCTGTTGATGAAAGAAAAAAAAATTGCACTGGAGTTGAAAACACTCATTTGTGTGTGTATACACACATACACATATGTCTAAACATACACACACATACACACACACACACACACACACACACACACATCTATAGCTAGGAAAAGCTATTCCTTGATACAGGACATCATGCTTGGAAAGGTGGAGTGACAGCAGAAGAGAGGAAGGCCTTCAACTAGGTAGGTGTATTGACGCCGTGACTGTGGCAGTGGGCTTGAGTGTGTCAGAGATTGTGAGGATGGTACAAGATAGAACAGGGTTCAGATCTGTTGTTCATGGGGTTACCGTGAGTTGCACTTGAATCAATGGCACCTAACAGTATAAATATATTGTTGTTAGGTGCCCCTGAGTAGTGTAAATGTGTGTGTGTGTGTGTGTGTGTGTGTGTGTGTGTGTGTGTGTGTGTGTATAAAACCTAAGAGTATTGAATATACCATGGACTGATAGGAAAACAAACAACTTTGTCCCGGAGCAAGGATTCTGAAGCTTCGTCTGACATACTTTGGACATGTTGCAAAGAGGGACCAGTCCTTGGAGAAGGATGTTATGCTAAGGAGTGCCGATGGACAGCACAAGAGAGGAAGACCCTCGATGAGGTGGATTTGATTCAGTGACTGGGGTAATGGAGATGGGTGTGTCAGAGACAGTGAGATTCTCAAGGAATAGAGCAGGGTTTAGGGCTGTTGTACATCGGGTCGCTATGAGTCTCAGGCGACTTGATGGCACATAACAACAACAGTGATCCTTTGGGTTGGCAGCACAGCTCTTTCTTTATCGCAAGGCTGCCAATACCCCCTAACCCTTGTTAATAGGATATAACAACAGCTCAGTAAAGGTCTTGGATTTAGAGAGCAACACATAGCTGCTTTGCTGGTTGCAGTTACTTTGTCTTCCACAGAACTTGCTCTCTGCTCTGTAGAGGGACCTGGAGAAACCTCCAAGGCCTGGCACATAGTAGGTTCTCAGTACACCGAGGAACTACGCCATGCAAGCACTGGGGAGTGGCTTTAAAAAGACAGTTGAAACAAGGAGGTTGTAAGATTCCGCTTTGCAGATTGTAGATTGACTGCATATGGCCAGGGGGGCGGAGGGAATGTTCCTTCCATTACTCATCTGTCTGGAATTCCTCTCTCCTGCTTTCTCCCACTTTCAGACATGTGAGTAAGGATCAGGGCTCCCCTTAGCAGTGCAGGTGGTTAACAGGCATGGTTGCTAATCAGATGGTTGGCAGTTTGAGTCCACCAGGGGCACTTGGGGGAAAAAAAGCCTGAATCGGCCATTGTCAACCTCACAGAAGGCAGTTTTACTGTAACCTGACCACGTGAGTTTGCTGGTCAGTTAGAATTGACTCGCTGGCAACTGCCTTTTAAGTTACAGAGAGGTGTACGATCCTTCCACCTTTCTCCTTGAACCCAGGGAAACAGAGACCATCTGTTAGGGTGCATATTTAGGTGAGACTTCTAGACTGTCCTTGTCTTGTTCACAGATACACCTTCAGCACAGGGCCTGGAACGTTGATGAACAAACCGTAAGCTTGTGTTACAGTAGAGGTGCATTCTAGAATTGGGATCTTGAGAGGAAGAGAGATTTAGTCTTCAGAGAGGCAATATTTTCTAAAGTGCACACAGCTCCTTTCCCGTAAGCCCCCAGAATAACTTGCAAACCTTTCCAGAATGTCCCACAGAGATTCTTGCGGCAGCCATGACAGGGTTCCAGAACCATGACAGGGTTCCGGCACACAGGTTCCTTTGTGAACAGCCCTTTTCCATTTCTTCCTATCCTCTCTGCGCCAGTGGTGAGAGAGGGGCGAGAGATTCTGATTAGAGAATGCACTCCCTGCTTCTTTCTGTCCCGTTTAGACAACGCCTTTGCTCTAACCATTCTATCATTCCCATTCGATAGCACTATTGATCATAGCATCGATCCTCTTTTTAGTTACATCCAGTTGGCTACAGAACTTAATCATGGTCTCTGCTTAACAGATTCTATCTGCTTTCAATACCTGTGCTGGGGACCAATGTTGCTTTGTAGGTATAACCTATGATCAGGACACTTTGAGGACGTGCAGAGCTTTTATTTCCTGTCTTATCACTGAATCAAATTTGATGTTGCTTTGGAGGCTGAGGTGGGTAGAACTGTCAAACACCGTATGAGGGGCCAGGTCCCCCGCAGACCGACCTGATGAGAACTTCAGAATACATTGTGAGCAATGCATTGGCTTATCTTCTGTCCCCATAAAAGATGTGAAGCCCACTTAAGTTCAGAGCATCCAGCCACACGTGCTGCCCTCTCTCTATATGTGTCATTATTGCCGTTGAGTCTGCCCCTCCGGTGGGTTTTTAAAGGCTTGTAGCCCATCTTTCTCTCCTAATCTCTGGAGGAGGACATTGCCCATCTTTCTTCCATGGAGCCACTGGGGGATTCCAGTTGCCAGAGAGGCACCACTTCCTGGTCAGCCGTGCAGCCCCCTGCAGATTATGCCACCAGGGCTCCCTGCTGTGTGAAGGTGCATAGAAGTGGGTGGGCTTGAATTTCCTGACAGGCTGCAAATGTTGCTTTTGTTAATTGCCATCCAAGGGATTCCAGCTCATTGTGAGCCTGTAGGTGCAGAACAGATCGGCTTTATAGGATTGTTCAGACAATGACTAATGAACACTGAAGACAGTTTGCTATCTTATATACGTTGGATGGTCAAAAGAATAAAACCACTCTGTCTTGGAGGAGGTGCAATGAGGCTGCTTCTTAGAGGCAAGGAGGGTGAAACTTGTATCTCACGTGCTTTGAGCTTGTTGTCAGGAGGTACCAGTCTTTGGAAAGGGACATCACGCTGGACAAAGGAGAGGAGGATTCTCAATGAGAGGGATTCACACAGTAACTACAACAGTGAACTTGAGGGGCTGTGATAGTGGCAGGGACAGGGCATGGGTTTAATCTGTAGTTTATAGAGTCACTATGAGTTGTAATTGACTCAGAAATACCTAACACTACCACCACTGGTAGGATTTTAAGAAGCAAATCGTCCTATCCATCTTTTGAGGCGCTGTGGAGGTGGGGGTGGAACTGCCTACCCCTTGGCTTAATTGCTTGTGTCCTCCAGGGATTCCCTGGGCTCCAGATAACTCATCTCCTCACCCTCCCAACAAGGAAAGCTTTTGAATGTAAATGAACGTGACTAGAAGGGTCAGCATGTGTAAGAAATAATCTGATTGGGATTAGAAAATGAACTGAAGTCACTTCAAGTGACTAGCAAGTGATCAGAGTGCTAGTAATTAAGTCTCATTAAGTCAATTAACTGAAAAGGACAATAGCTGATGTTTAGGACAAACAGGGTTTCCAAATCATGCTCCAGAGCTAGAGGCAGTTGGTCAGAACCTGCTATGAGCAAGGGGGAGGTTCAGGTCTTGAGGCCTTGGGAGGTGGGCAAGACCTGTTCAGGGAGTCACTTCAGACACAGCTCGTCCTAAATCATCAATTCCGTAGTTACTTCACTACATATTCATCAGTTATGTAGTTACATCACTACGTAACCACCGTCAGGTCATGGCCACCGTCTAACTCAGATGCTCCTGGACCAGTGCTCTTAACAGAAGCTTTGGCAACGACGGGATCGTTCTGCATCGTCCCACATGGTAACTACTAGTCACTTGTGGGCATTGCGCACTGAATTTGACCTAGCATGTCTGAGAGCTGACTTTTCCCTTGGTTTACATTTTAATGAATTGAAATTAAAATTGTAGAGGCCACACGTGACTTGGGGCCACCGTACTAGAGAATGGGACTCAGCCGTGTTCTTGACATCAGCCCAGAAGGATTGGAATGTCCATAGATAGGTGGAGAATATCCAGTACACTGTGGGCTCGCTCCCAGAAGAAAGAAGAAATCTGCCTTGGAAGTCATGCAACAAGGGTACTTCTTTTGGCTTTTAACTTAAATTTTATTTTATATTGGTTTGCTTATGAAGTTCATATACATTGTGTTTCACAAGAATGGTGAGACTCTGCACCACGTGATTTGGGCATATTACCCAAAGGGACCAGTGTCTGGAGCAGGGCATCATACTTGATAAAGGAGAATTGAGATGAAAAGAGGAAAACCCTCAATGAGATGAATTGGAACCGTGTCTGCAAAAGAGGCTCAGATATGACAGAGATTGCAAAGATGGTACAGTACGGAAGATGGACAGCACGAAAGCCGGCTCCTAACAACAGTGGAACGAGAGGCTGGACCTGTTGAAGGAAGCTGTTTAATATATATATATCTTCTTGATTCCAGGACTGAGCTGAAGGGGACCAGACCTTGTGAAACTGCCCTCCAGTTATTCCTTCTAAACAATACATGACATACTCATTACTCTCTGCCACTGTTGAAGCCTTGTTTTGCTCCCCTGGCACGCTCGTCATAACCTTATGGTAATATTTTCTTAGTCTTTGCTGTTTGCCAGTCGTACACACTGGGGGACCATTAACTCGCTCAGTTCATGCTGTTGAGTCAGAACTGGCTCACTGCTCACCCTCAGTGAGGTTTTCTGAGGCTGTAAACCACATGGGACGAGATTGCCCATCTCTCTCCCTGGGAGCAGCTCGTGGATTTGAACCACCTGCCAGTGGGTTGGCAGTGCAACGCTTTACCCGCTAAGGCCCTCAGAGCTCCCTTACTTTCCTTAATCCTCACAGAAATCCTCCGAGGTCGATATCATTTCTCACTTTACAGCAAAATAATGTGGGATTCGAGGTAGGCTTAGTGACTTTCCAGGTGATTGGCAGAGAAGTGATTGGATTTGAATTCAATTTGGTCAGACTCCAGAGTCTACAGTCATAATATCTATTGTAGAAGCTTTCACTGGAGTGGAGGGTGTGTGAGAGGAAGAGCAGGGATAATTCAGTGAGGAGCAGAGGAAGAAGGAACGATTTGTGTTTGCTTCTAGACATTCTGGGACTTGTGAGAACCAGCTCATGCGAGGGGGAAGCGGTGGCAAGGCATCCAGAGATGCGTCTGACAGAAGAGTTTTTGACTTAAAGAAAAAAAAAAAATACAGGACAGAAGCTGGTAAGAAAATGGTAAGCAAAATGAAGCTTGGAGTCCAGGTGCAGCAAAGGGCATGAGTTAGTTCGTTCACCGGGGTCTTAAATGGACGAGAAGTTGAGGTCGAGACACCACGGTGCCCAGGAGGCAGAGGGGTGTGTGGACCTTGAGTTTGGTCACGTTCCACATCCCTCCCTCTTTGGCAGGCACACTCTATCCAGTCGGAAGGCAGCAGAATCCTTTGAGCACAGGCTGCCTGTGAAGAAGGCTGCTCCTATTTCAGGCAGGGTCATCTGAGACCCAGGAGTTGTGGTTGCAAACATCAGTTTATAGCTGGAGTTTGCCTCTGGGTAAAGTTGCAGCACCTTTTGATGTCAAAGAACTGTTTTGATTTCAGCTCGGTTGCTTCTCCAGGACAGAAGACAGCTCTGAAAATAGGAAATACTACCTGGCAGCTAGCTCCCCGAGCCTCCTTACTCAGATTATGAGAATGGACTTTGTAAAAGTAAACAGCCCAGACTCTTAGGGTGTCCAAGAGGAGACGTTTTTAAAAATTCCCTGAAGTCAAGATGTTTACTTGTTTGGCCTCTACAATCAGCACTCTTGGTACCTGCAGTCAGGAGATCAAAAGATGAATTGCATTAGGAAAATCTGCTGTCAGGGACCTCTCCAGAGTGCCGAAGAGCAAGTGCAGCAATGAATGAATGGAAATCCAAATTCTCTGTAAATGTTCATTAAAATTATTTTTAAAAAGGATGCAAGATGCACCTGAACCAAGATATAGTCTTTGTAGTTACTCGCTATGCATCAGAGAGTTGGACAGTGACCAAGGATGTCAGAAGAAGATTTGAGGCCTTTGAGCTGCGGTGCTGGAAAAGAGTTTTGAATATACCGTGAACTGCCAGGAGAACTAACAGGTCAGACCTAGAGAGAGTGAAACCAGGCTGCTCCTTAGAGGCAAGGGTTTTGAGACTCACATACTTTGAGCACCACAGCCAGGAGGGACCAAGCTTTTGGAGAAGGATTTCATGTTTGGAAGGGTGGAGGGACAGCAGAGGAGAGAAGGACCCTTGGATGAGATGGATTGACAGAGTAACTGGGATAGTAAGGGTAGGTGTGTCAGAGCCGGTGAGATTGACTCAGGACAGAGCAGGATTCAGAATAGAGTGAGATGAATCATAATCGCCTCAACATCACATAACAGCAACAATCAGGATGTTTAAAAATAATTTCTTGTGTTGAAAAGATACTTAACCAGGCATCTCAACAATTTATACATGGCCAGTTCAGTAACTGATTATATTCTTTGACTAGTACAATCTTTCTTATTATCTTTTTAACAGATAGTTTCACCTATAAATACACCATATCTTAAAACAAAAACTCTCTGCCCCCACATTGTCCCTCTGTTAACTCCTGATAATCTTTGCTGTCTGTATATTTGCTATTTCGTAGAAATGAGATTCTTCCATGTTTGCCCTTTTACACCTGACTTCTAATTTGCTCAGCATGATGTTTTCAAGGTTTATTTGTGTTGAGACATGCACAAAGGCTTCACTTATCTTGATGACTGAATCATAGTCTGTGGTATGTATAGGCCACACTTTGTTTCTCCATTCTTCTGCTGATAGATACTTCATTTGTTTCCATCTCCAGTTAAGTTTAAATTTATCTTTTCAAATTATTTTATTTCAATTCATGACTGTACGCCAAGTATCAGACACTATAGTGGGTGTTGAGGATGAAAAAATGGACAAGAGAAACCCTACTCTTGACCTTAAATGCTTAGAGTCTCAGGGGGAACAAAACAAAGGGAAAAGATCATAGAAGATGCTGAGTATGTATGTGTGTGTATATATCTCTCTATCTCTATCTATCTCTATCTCTATCTCTATCTCTATCTCTATCTCTATCTATATATAATTTTTTTGATGAATGTTAATAGCAAGACAACTTAAGCAGTTATCTTAAACCCCTGGAAGGTTGTGATAGCTAATTGATGTCTGAAGGATATGTTCACCAGATGAAGAAGCTTGCCTGCAAAGTCAGCTGAGAGAAGGAGTATTTGCAGGACCAGGATGAGTGCCTTCAGTAGACATGAAGAAATTAGTTGTGCCTGGATTTTAAAATCAAACAGGGTGGGCCAAGCAATGTGACTAGAGAGGACTGAAGATCAGGCAGTGGAGGTTTCCTACACCATACTAGGTAAACGGGCTGTGTTTTCTGTGGAGGGCACTGATGTGCCACTGACAGATTTCGAGCTAGGGGGGATGGCTTGCTCAGATGTGAAATTTTAGAAGCATTGCTCTGGTGTCAGCTGATAAGTGGATTAGGAAAGGGCAAGAAAGGATGGTCTGAAGCAAAGATGCAGAAGCAGGGATGGAGAGAAAAAGCATGCATTCAAGAAGTGAAGGAGGTTCTAAAGGACTCGCTACAAGGAGAAGGCAATACCCATGCTCACTCCTGACTTAGCTATCTGGGAAGGAGGAGGCCCCTGTTAGTGACTCATAGGAAACCGAGCAGGTTTTTGGAGGGAGATGATGAATTCTGTCTGGAATGTGTTTGGACATCAAACAGAGATGTCCAGAAGCAATCAGCGCCAGAAATCTGGAGCCCAGCAGTTGATCTGGACTGGAGAATGTGGATCGCAAGAGGTAAGGTGACCGAGAAAGGGCATTTTCAGTGCCTTCTACAGGGAGGCCACTTTCTCTTGTTTTTTTCCACTGTATGTTTTTATACTTACAACCCCATTTTACAGATGATGCATAAGAAACAAAAAGGGTTTAATGGTCTCTCACTTCTCATCTCATCTCGTCTCGTCTCTTCTCTCTTTCTCTCTCACTCTCACCCTCCAACCTCCCCAAACACACACACACACACACAGCACGCGTGCAAGTAGTTGCCATCAAAACATACGCAGTAACAATCTACATGGACCTTGCCTGGTGGAATACTTAGGAACTAATTCAGTTACATCTGTAAGAAGAGATGCTGAAGAAACTCAAAGCCTTCAGTCAGGGCAAGACCAGGAACAAATAGACATTCAGTTGTTCATGTGCAATTTTAAGTGGAAGCTGAAGAAAATTAGAACACGTGAACAGAAAGTAGAACAAAACAAAACACCACCACCAACTTTTTATTCTATCTCGTCTTCACTAGAACATGTTGGAGATGGTAAATTTGGTGCAGGATGGGACAGTTTGATGATCTGTTGTACCTAGAGTCACTGAGAGTTGTGGTCAACTTGAAGGCATCTAAAAACAACATATAACTTTTTTTCATGGGCCAGCCAGTATTTAAAACCTCATTGTGACTCTGCCAACTTGTGATAGACTTGACTTAATTCTTTCCTATCTCTAGCTTTGACTGCTCCTAAAATAGGAATGGCAGATGGCTATTTGGACTCCCAATTTGTGTTAGCTTGATAGGTAGAATTATACTGAGAGAGTAATACTAACAGCAGTGTGGAATGCTGGATGGGGAGTTCTAGATGCCTATGTGCAGCTTGCGAGGACCATCAGCAGAGATTCTGGTGAAAGAATGTTTCTGTGGAAGAACAAGAGATTGGGAAATAATTCCACTTAGGGCTGTGGATATAACCTTTTCAACAGCTTCTGTTCTTGTCAGTTATCTCCTTTACGCAGAAAAAAGCAGCTTAGACATAAAAGAAGCAAACTAGCTTAAAGGGAACACATTGAGGCAACGGGAAGAAATAAAGAGTCAAGACTCATGACCTGGCTGTGTTTTTCTTATTCCTTTTCATTGGAGCATGACAAAGAGTGTCATTTCTGTGAAACATTTTGTGAAATAGCACAGGGCAAGACCGCGGTTACAGCATTTCCAGGAGTCAGAACCTTCTTTAACGTTATGTTCTGAACTTTGGAAGCAGACCTCTACCTTTGTGGGTGACGAAGGAATGAATCTTGGCATGAAATTCTGTTCCACCAAATTTATTCTGGAAGATGTGCCTGTTCTGTGGGCCACAGAACAATAAAAACCCAGAGATCCCACTGGGAAGCTAATTCTAAGGTGTTCAGGCCCCAGTCAGGAATAAGCTGGTTGACATTTGCCATGGTTACAACTGGACCAGGGCTGAGAAAAGTTAATTCCCCAGAAGTTCCTGAAATAAGAGCCATATCAGATCTGCTAAGAGCTGAGACTAGAACACAGAAAACATAGTCCATGATCAGACCCGAAGACAAGAGAGAGAATATATCCTTGTTTCGACCAGAGAGCTAGAGAGGGTTAATTTCACCCTTTTGTTTGTTCAGAAGGACAGAATACATTCTGAGCCAAGGATCGGGACTCTTTTTCTTCATGCCTCTCTTAGGCCATGGAGAGTGGCTTCTTGACTTCTGTCCGTCTCAGGGAATTTGTAGCTAAGGAACCCACAGAGAAGGAGCTGTGAATGGTATAGTCCATAGAGATCTGTACTGCTAAGCCCAAGCCCGAGTCCCTCTGGGGATTTGAATCCACCTCCAAATCTATAGGAGAACAACGCACAGTCTCCTCCCATGAGATTTACAGCTTCAGTACTTCCAGCCTTGGAAACCACTGAATGATTAGCTGTAAATTATCTCTGACTTAAGGGAGAAGGAGGAATGGAGGGAGGGAGGGAGAGGAAGAGACAGAACCAGACGGAGACTCAGTGCCCAGTGGAAATGGCTCTTTAGTGGTGCAATGGTCAAATTCTCACCTTCCATGCTTCCATGTTCCACTGTTGTCAGCTAGTGTCCTGTGGGTTGTAATGTTGCTGAATAGATTTAATCAGCTCTTTCCAACAAAAATTAACCAGGAAGAAAGAACTAGTTATTTACTTGTAAACATTTCTGTGGATCACAAGGGTCTGATGCGACCAGTCATGGGGAATGGAGCAAGACTGCAGCAATTCGTCTTCCCGGGTTTGGGGTCATCATGAGCTGGGCGCTCACTCATCTGGTGGCCAACTGCCCAGATGGAACAGTCTGATTGCCTTAACTAATTGCTATCTCTCCTTCATGGTCAGAGTCCTCGATACAAGCCTCGTAACAAGTTAAAAATGTTAAGGATTTTGTTTTACGTGAATCCGCAGTCAATACCTATTAGATCAGGTGGAGGATCAGCAAAAAGAGGGGAAGACCCTTGCCAAGATGGCTTGACATGGGTGTGACTGCAACAGTGGACTTGAACGTGGTGGAGATCTTGACAGTGGTAAAGGGCAGGGAGAGTTTCTGGTCTTTTGTTCATTCTGTAAATCATAATTGACTCGGGTAACTCACAACAACATGGCAAGTTGTTAACCAACCTGTTTTGTGTGGCGATTTGTGGTTTTTAAATTTTTTTCATTTTAGTTGGATGTTTCATTCTAGTCTGGTCGGGGAAAGCAGTGTTACTTACTGTACTGACTGGTTGGAGATGGAATGAGGAGGACTTAGAAATGGCCAGACTAAGGGCTGATATATCTAGTGCCCTCGGTCCATGTCTATTCTCAGGGAAGAGGATTTGGTTCAGAGGCGAATTACAAGTCTGATTTGTGGTTAACTGTGTTCATCTGCTGCTCTTGTTTGAGAGTGGTGCCAGAAAGATGCATTCATCAACTCTTAGATACAAAGATCTTCCCAGGATCACCTAGTCTCTTTTGCTAGGAACTTGAGAAAAACTCCGGATTTGAGGTAAAAGGTAAAGATTAAAAAATAGAGATGCACCATATACATGAATGAAACGAAATGTAAAAGAAAGAATGTGTAAAACACAGTGTCCATGCGTGGAACACAGGGTACGTGAATGATAAAAATGTTACTTAAAAAACCAGACATCGCTGACTAGTAGTTGGGGGTACACCACTGACTGGGTGTACATAGGTAACTCGATCAGTCAGAGATTTTGTCTCTTGTGATGTGACTGCGTTAACAACAATGCCCACTTTCTAGGGTTTGGAGGATGGAATTAGAGGAAGAAACCCACCTGAGCACCTGGCATTCTGGAGTCAAGGGAGGATGTTGATCTCCTTAGAGTGAAACCCAGTGTACGATATGGGAGTACTGTGCGCACCCAGTGGCTAAGGATGGGATGTAATTTATGTAAAGATTTAGTGATCACTGTCAGAGGGACTTGCAGACTGTTGTCTACCTTTCTGAGCCAGTATCCAGAGGGAGGACAAGTGTCTGACATTGGGTTTTGACAGTTCCATCGTCTCTCTGCCTCAACTATCTCTTTAATCAGTGTCAGTTTCACCTACCTGTTGTTTCGCTGTCAGCCGTCCATACACACACGTGCGATTTTGTATTATGAAATGTTTAGAACTCGTTTGACTATTTAGTAGTTTTTTTGTTTTTGTTATTTTTTTGTATATAATTTGTTGTTGGGTTCCATCAAATTGACTTTGACCCACAGAGACTCTACTTACAACAGATCAAAACCTAATCTTGCATCATCCGTAACAGTCTTCACTTTGCTTAAGCCGTTGCTGCTGGCAACATGTCCAAATCCATCTTATGAATATAGTTTAGGGACATCACAGACATTAATCATGCGGTATAATCTGTCACCAATATCCACTGCCAAATGTCCCATTACTGTGGGCCCGAAATGCAGTTATTTCCTAAACAGTGGCTCCCCCCTGCCCCCTTCTGGTCACCTCTGGTAACCACTTAGAAACTTTGATCCCTAAAACCAAAGCAAAGCATAAGTAACACAATACTTGCTGTTAAGGAGTTAATTGGAACTTGTGAGGGCCTGGTGGTTGGAAGAGAACTTTTGCTGGCTGGGGTTTTCTTGGTTGTAATATTTATGGACGTAGAGCATAGAGCTTTCTTCCACAGTGCCATAGGTGAGTTTGACTTTCCAACCTTTAGGTAGCAGTTGACCTGTGGTGGTGGTAGTGGTGGTGGTGTTGTTATGTGCCATCGAGTTGCCTGTGACTCATAGCAACCCTGTGTACAACAGCCCTAAACTTTATCCTGTGCCAATCTTACTGTTCCCAACACACCTATCCCCATAACCCTGGTCACTGAATCAATCCATCTCATCAAGGGTCTTCCTCTTCTGTGCTGTCCCTCTACCCTCCCAAGCATGATGTCCCACTCCGAGGACTAGTCCTTCCTTGCAACCTGTCCAAAGTATGTCAGACGGAGCTTCAGAATCCTTGCCTCTAAGGAGCAGCCTGGTCTTACCCTCTCTAGGACGAACCTGTTTCTTCTCTTAGCAATCCATGGTAAATTCAATACTCTTCTCCAAAACACCAGCTCAAAGGCATCAACTCTCCTTCTGTCATCCCTAGTGATTGTCCATCTCTCTGATTCATAGCAAGTAATTTCAAAGACCATGACCTCTATCAGGCACACCTTAGTCTCCAGCCTGACATCGTTTCTCTTAGTTCTTTGGAGAGATCTCTGACAGCAGACTTTTCCGATGCACTTTGTCATTTAATTACCTGGCTCCTGGCTCAAAGAGTGTTGATTGTAGAGCCAAGCAAACTGAAGCTGTCAACAATCTCAATCTCTTCATTCTTTTTCATGAAGCTGCCAATTGGCCCAGTGGTGAGAATCTTTGTTGTCTTGATGTTACGTTTCAATCCATATGAAAGGCTTCAGTCCTTGACCTTCTGCAGCAAGCACTTCAGATCCTCCTCAGTTTCAGCAAGCAGAGTTGTGTCATCTGCGGAGGAACCTCCAGACTTGACATCCTGCCTTGCCTTGACTCCCTTGTAACTTCTTGAGAAGAAAGAAATAGAAGCTTACAAAAAGGAAGGTCTGCGAAATAAGAATTTGTAAATCAAGCTTCAGGGGTGCCCTATGTTGAAAGGGGGATAAAAATGACTCACTCAGTCACTTTTATTTCTATTTTGGTTTGAAATCCCCATTGCACACTTTCCCTGAATGATTCAGGATACTTTAGCTTTTCCCGTGGCCAGTTATCTCTCCTTATGGAAATGCTGCAGTCATCTACATGATCTTACTCAGAAAGTCTCTCGTCCCTCCAGAGCTGAGGCAGTGTTCTTGAAGACTCCCCTCTCCTCAGATGGGTCCAGGGGCTACAGCAGGGATGCCCATCAGAACTGGACGGTTGTCGTCCATTAGTGAAGGGAGCCGGGTTAGTTTTGTGGTGAAGCAGTGAGTGAAGGTGTGTTCTCAGGGAGTCAGCCATTTCCCGCCCCCATCCACTGGACTCAGTGCTGTCCATTTCCCCTGTGGAGTTGAAGAGGCTCAATTCTGTCAGAGTGTTTCATTTTTAAAGAGAGATACATAAATCAACTTTCATATAAAATATCTTGAGTTAAAAATTGTAGTTCAGATTCTAGAAATGAAACCTACTGTAGCCTAATAAAATGCAGCCACGGGCCGTTTTAGGCAAGTGGTTAAGAGTTTCTAGTCTCAGGATGAACTCAGTTACTGGTTGCGGGGCAGTTAATAGGGGAGCTCTGGTGACATCATTCATAGAAAATTGCCCTGCCAGTCCAAACATGGTGCCTCCCTGGAAGCCCAAATCCACAAGGTGTCCACAGGAGAAAGATGGGCCTTCTCCTCCCATGTAATTTGCAGCCTCTAAAAACTTGGTGGAGGGTCAGCTGGAGTCATTACCAACTCAGCAGCCATGAGTTTGACTTTGACTTTGAGTTCTTGTCAGCACCTATGGTTGCTGAATACTTAGCAATGTCATGTGACTAGCAGATGCCTTGTAAAGAAATAATTTTCAGTGACAGTTTAAACCGAGAGGGTAAGACATCTGCCTAGATTACACAGCCAATAAGTGATGTAGCGTCCACTCAGATTCACACTCACACAGGTTCTGTGTTCCTTATGATGTCCCAACAAACACTGTATTTGGAATGTTTCCTATGCCCAAACCACAATCAACATCAGTGGTACCAGCAGTAAGGACATTGGGAAATGCATTGCTTTGAGTAAGTTCATAGTGATGGAATCTCTTCAAAATACTGATGAGCATGGTGTCACTTTGAGGACCAAGGTGAGCCTGACTCAGGCTCTGGTCTTCACAGTCACTTGCTGTGCATCTGAGAGCCTGACGGTGAATCAAGATGACTGAAGAAAAATTGATGCCTTTGCACTTTGATGTTGTAAAATAGTCCTGATTGTCCCATGGATTGCCAAAGAACAAACAGACGTGTCTTAGGGAAAGTACAACCAGAGTGCTTCTTGGAGGCAAAGATGGCTGCTTTTGAAGGTAATCTTCCAGGGCTGTATCAGGCAGTGTTCGGTTGTGATCAATATGGTTTTCATTGGTTAATTTCCTAGCCTTTCTAGTCCCACAGGAACCCCTGAGGCCCTCAGTATGACAGACTGAGAAGAATCATGGTTCTTTGGGCCTCCTGGCAGTAACCGCTGTGGATCTTAGCCCGGCGTGTTAGGCGTCCTGAAGCACTCTTTTGCCGATTGGTGCAGGAAAGACCAGGTGCCTTGCCCCTTGCCTCCATGGTGTGAGGCCTTCTGAGTGACATGTTATCTATTCATTTTCTATTTGTGATGCTCTGAAATCCGTGTGGGTCTTCCTGAGATGCATGTGTTCAGCAGCTGGTACTTTCCAAGGCCGTGTTCCTCCAGGCCTCCACCACTGCCTTTCCTCTGGAACGGATTTGAAAAGAAAACCTTGACTTTTAGATTGGTTATTAAATAAGCACATATTTAGCTATTGGTGCTTAAAGCAAAGCCTGCGTTATATTCTTTCAGCAAGCAAACGAGATTCTAATTGACTGTGCTCCTGGATAATGAAAGCAGACTGTCTGAAGATAATTCTGCAGTTGTCTCCCTTTGGGCAGGTCCTGGAGATAAACACAGGCTTAAAAGGTTTTTGACAATACGGGAGCATGGAGGATGCGAAAACTAATGCAAGTGCTGGTGGGATTCTTTGTTCCTTTCCCATCCTGCCCTGCTACACTCTCACCCTGCCCTTGACCTTCCCTTTCAGTTTTGTGGCTTTGCCTTTAGTGCCCCACTCTCAAGTGAACAATGCAGACCGGAAATTAGTATTATTTGATTGCTAATCTGTGGAATTTTCAGTGCCATTGATGAGAGGCAGTAGTTAATACAGGAATGGATTCTAGAAGCTTCTGGATTCATACTTGCCTCCCGTTTAGAATCCATGGTGTTCTTTCTGAAAGGTGGATGAAAGCCCCTTCGCCTTCGCTTCCCTCAGGAGCTCGTGTGGCCTCATGGTAAAGAGTTGCACTACCATCTCAAAGGCTTGAAGTTCGAATCTGTCGCCTGCTTCACAGGAGAAAGATAGTCTCTTCCGGTGTGACTTAAAATAGCTGAAAGCCCACTGGAGGGTCAGCTATGAGTTGGTTCCTACTCGATGGCATGTAACACCACCACCACCACTTCTCTGCTGGGGCTTCCAAGACAGTGAAGCAGCAGAATCTATTCTCAGTGCTTCCAGAGTTGGTGGTCTTGCTAAGAAGCATAATGTCATTATTTTCAGTTGCCCCAGTCAGTTGTGACTAGCCTGAGCTGTCTTCACAATCATTGCTTGCTGGGACCCATTGTTGATGCTACTGTGTAGTGGCGTCCTTCAGAGAGGTCCACCGTCCAGCACAGTGCGGACAGTGTTCAAGACGTGTGAAGTCTCTCTTGGCTAATTTTCAGAAGCATTTTCTCTATCAGGTCTTTCTTCCCAGTGTCTTAATCTGGCAGCTCTGTTGAAACCTGTCCACTACAGATTACCTTGTTGATATTTGAAATAAAGGCGGCCAGTTCAAACCCACCAGCAGTTCTGTGGGAGGAAGATGAACATTCCCCTTCTGGGAGATTTACAGACTCTGAAAGTCCGTCAGAGAGTCACCTACGTGTCAGCTCTGACTCGATGGCAGTGAAAGAGTGAGTGAGCGGTGCTGAGTGTAAGGGAGCTCTTGTGGTCTGGTCCGTGGGGTGTTGAGTTGTTAACTCCATGGCTCTGCCTCTTTGGTGGCTCAAATCCACCAGTGGCTCTGCAGAAGGAAGACAGGCGATCTCTTCTCAGGCGAGTTACAGCTTTAGAAACCTGCTGGAGGGTTAGATAGAAGTCAGTTCTGACTCAACGGTAATGAGTGAGTGATATTACATCGAAGAAGTCCTGATGGTATAACTGTTAACCCTTGGTTGTTAATAGAAGGGTTCAAATCTACCCATCAGCTCCATGGGGGAAAGCCCAGGCAACGCACTCCCCCAAAGACCACAATTTAGGAAACACTATAGCTCATTGTTGTTGTTGTAAACTGTTATATCAGAGCTGACCCATAGTTGATCTTCTAATGGGTATTATTATTATTATTATTTACTTTAAAAAAATTAATTTTAATGAAAGTTTACAGAGACTTTGGATTTCCATTCATTCATTGTTGCACTTTTCTCCCTGCCCAACTCCCCTTCCCTCCCCCACCCCAGTTCGCTCTTCTCTTTGAAAAGTAAAAGAAAAATTATTTCACTGTTATATAATCCCTCCCCCCAAGTCCACTCCACTGTACAGCCTTCGTTCTGGAGTCCTGTCATGACAATAATACTTAATCATATATCCCTCTTTAGCAGTTCTCTCCCTCAGCTGTTTCAATGCAGTATACATTATTTATCCCATCTTTCTCAGTTTCCTTCCCCCGATGTAAGTACCATTCTATAACAGTGGCATTATGCAGTATTTGTCCTTTTGTGACTGAGATACTTTATTCAGCATAATGTCCTCCAGGGTTACCCATTTTGTATAATATTTCGTGAGTTCCTTGTTTTTCAATGCAGCGTAGTATTCCATTGTGTGAATATACCACAGCTTCTCCATCCATTCGTTTATTGATGGGCACTTAGGCTATTTCCAACTCTTTGCTATTGTGACCAAGGCCACGATAAACATGGGTGTGCATATCTTCTAATAGGTTTTAAGAGACAGTAAACTGCCCGGGAGAAGATTGTCCAGGCGAGCAGCCCAACTTTTTAAAACTAAGCCACCAGAACTCCCTATTTCACTGCATGTTGTTGTTTTGTACCTTCGAGTCACCACTGTCCCATGGCTGACCCTCCAGTGGCTTTTCAGAGACAGGTAATTGCATGAGAGGAAACTGCTCATCTTTCTCCCATGGGGCAACTGATGGATTCGAACCATGTACCTTCAGGACTCTATGCTACCGCTTTAACAACCTCAGTGAATTCAACCTCAGGACCTTTGCACAGTCTGCTGTCCCAACCTGAATCCCTTTCTTCTCATGATAAACCGTGATTCTAGACTCGCTTCACATACCACCCCTGAGAAGTCTTTCCCATCTTCTTTGGGGAAAAGAAACAACCCATGGGTTGCTTCTTCTGATGACTTTCTTACTGCTCACCCTCACACCGTGTTGTCACAGCTGTGCACCCTGTACGGTTGTAAATTGTTTGAAGTAGAGATGATGCGGTATTTATCTCACTTGGCTGTGTTCTGTTCCTCACCGTCTCCCCAGGTGTCCCTGTACTTGTCCTGTAGTCAAGTACATAATAGATGTCCAAGTGTTCAGTACATACTTGTGAAGAGAAAGAATCTCTCTAGCCAGTGTCTAACTCCGAAGACAGTGGCCATGAAACTGAGCACATACAATAAGTGTTCGACACATTTTTTGTTGATTTTTTTTTTTGCATCGTTCTTTCCCACCCCCCATCTCTTTGTTATCCTGTGACTTCAAACTTTTTGAAGTAAGTATGTGTGTGTGAAAGACTAGGTTGTAATCTAAACTCTGCAGGCCATATGGCCTCTGTCACAGCTGCTCATGCCTGCCGTTGTGGTGTGAAATCAGCCATAGACAACATGTAAACAAATGAGCATGGCCGTGTTCCAATAAAGCTTTATTTGCAAAACAACACAGTGGGCTGGATTTGGCCCCCAGACCTTAGCTTTTTTCACTGCTAGCCCATTCAGATTCTTTTATATCAGAGTAACTGTTGAAAACGATTGACTTTTTTTTAGCTAAATTACTGAATTTTGGATTAGCCCACTCAGATTGTTCTATCAGAGAGTAACTATTGAAAAGGTTGATTTTTTTTCTTCCCCTTAAGCAAAATATGTTGAATTTTAATTTTGCTGAGGGACTGCATGGTCCTGGGTGAGATGCTGCACACTCGGATACTCAGTTTGTCGTCAGTGATTCTGGGATTGGCATTATTTCCCTTGCAGGATTTTTGGCTGGGCTGATCCACGTGAAAGGACCTAACTGGTTCAGGCACACAATGTTACTTCCTTCACCTTTTTGTCACCTTTTGTTAGGAATCTCAACCTTTCAGCTGCAAGGTGGAAATGTAAACTGTAGCAACCGGTAGAACCCAGTCAGGCCCAGTATCTCAAGATTTCTCGAAATAATCTTGGAAAAGTGAGAGACATTTAAGGCTGCAGAATTCGTTGTCTCGAACTGTCTCACTCTTCTCTTTGAGAGTGAGTGAGAAAAAGTTGACATTTTGTTTTCACACCTGTAATGTTACAAGTCTAATGCAAGCCTGGGAATCGAAGGAGGCTGTGACGTCAGGGGACGAGGAAAGGGCAGTTACAGGGTAAATGCTCAGCAGAGGATCCGCGATGCTCTGAGCAACTGAGTGAGGAAGAAGAGGTGAAAATTACATGATAACCAAGGGTCCCATAAGTATTGAGACCAGTTGCAATGAGTGCTGGAGAAGAACTTGGAGCTGACCATGTTATGTATATATATACACATGCCCCATATCACAGTATATTCGTTTACTAACTCTTCGTGGATGCTTTATGGCAACTAAATGTCACACAGAACTGTGCTGTCTGGTCCCTCGCCTGCCTACACTTTCCCAGTTCTGTTCCCAGACAGCATGCTTGCAGAGTATCTTTTAAATGTTTTAAATGTCTCTGCTCCACCCAGCTAACTTTCTTGCTCCTCAGTTCTGTTATCTTTTTGGTTTTCCAACTGAGCATTGGGGGTAATTTCTGTCTTATCTGGGAGTGAGGTCTACCATGACCCAGGGTGACCTGGACGCTGCCTGCCTGCCTGCCTGCTGAGCTCTCATTATACATAGTAAAACCACACACAACACGGAGCACTTGAATTTGGCATTAGTCACAAATTGACCTCCCAGGTAGATAAAAAGCACCTTGAAGTCAAGGTCCATAGTTTGTTGATCTTTTTGGTTCTCATGCCCAGAGAAGGTGAGATGAAGTTTCATCGTTCTTTCCTCTAAGGGGCACTTAGGCCACACTTTCTAGGCATCTGAAAGTTGGTCAGTGAATAAGGAGGACCAAAGGACACTCAGTGCCTTTGACCTTTGGTGTTGTTGAAGAATATTGACTACACCATGGCTGCTTAGTACAGCCCTGATAAATGCTGACTATTTGAATATTTGTTGCTATGTACCACTAAGTATTGAGGACTTTCGTTCATGGGGTCGCTATGAGTCGCCTACAACTAGACAGCACTTAACGACAATAACACCAACATAGATCAGCTGGCCCAGTGGACAGAAAGTGATGCTACCAAGCCAAAGGTGGGTGACTTGTAATCCGCGACCCTTAGGCCTGTTTTTCATTGTTTTTGGTCAAACATTCCTCTATATTGTATAGCCCTGCTGTGTCCACTTGCTGTACAGAGGTAACTTGTGGTTGCTGTGATGCTAAACACTGTGACACTGATGTGTCAAATGTGTTAATGGTTACCCATGGTGGACAGTGTTGGGTGGCGCTCCCCAATTAAAACAAGCTTGGAAGCAGGAGTGGCATCTACTTCCGTAATAGCTTGCCTCTGGAAACCCCTATGAACCTGGAGAAAATATGAAAGTCACATAAGTGTTGAGGGCTTTCCTTCATAGGGTCTCTATGAGTCACCTATGACTCGATGGCACTTAACAGCAACGATATGTGCTACCGAGTCAAGACTTACAGCGGACCCTCCAGTGGGTTTGGAGTCTGTAATCAGATGTATGAAGATTGCCCATCTTTCTCCCAGAGAGTAGTTAGGGGAGTCAAACCACATCTCTTTGTATTTGCTGCACAACTCTTTACTACTAAGCCCCCAGAGCTCCCTGATTTGAAAAGAAGAAAACTATAATCAGGGAGATTTGCAGTTGGACAAACTGAAAATGTCTTAAAATGTGAGCTGTGAAGGAGAGAAAAAAATATTGTGCTGACTTCAGAGTTCAATAGTTCATCTTTTTTAAAAAAAATTTTAGAGTGTGTGTGTGTGTGTGTGTGTGTGTACCATCAAATCAGATCTGACTGGTACAGGAGGAGGTTGTTCCTCCTTCTCCAGCAGAGCATCTGGTGGATTTGAACCGCACATCTCTAGGATTGCAGTGCAGCTTCTTACCACTAGGCCACCAGAGCTCACCAATAGTTCATCTTTATAAACCAGCCCTGCTAACCTTGATGAACCTTGGAGAATCTTGGTGACCAGGGCATTATCACCAAAAAGACCTGTTCTCAATGTTTTTCTCACAGGGTGCACACACGCCGGTCTCCAGATAGCAACCTGGCTGTGCTCTGTTGGGAGGTTGGATACACCCTGTCTAACCTTCCCATGTTTCCCTGTCATCTCTTTCCATTGAAAATATTGTCTAATCTTGTTGTTTTATACTCTGTCACAACTTTTGTATTCACAGGCTCATCCTCCTCAAAGAGGAGGGGTGTAGATGCCTCAGGATTTCCCATGATTTGAAGGTTTTGAGACAAAGAATAAGTACATGGTCAGGCAAATAGATAAGTAGGATGTTTGATCCATGTGGCATTGGAGGTTGGATGAATGGGTTAAGAGAGATACTTTCTGTAATACTTAATGTTCATTTAAGTGGAGGGAGCAGCATTGAGGACTCTTTGATGCTTTCTCTGTTGTGAATTTAGTCAATATCTATTGCTTTGCCTTCAGTGTGCCAGGAAAGCACTTGGGTCAAGATCACGTCCTTTCTAAACTTGGAAAACTGAGGTTCCGACAACTAAGCAGCCCTCTCAAGTGTTTAGAGTTAGAGAGCTGGAACAAGTTAGGCTCTGTTTAGAATGTCTGCTTTCAAAATACAGTCTCTCTCTTTCTTTGCTGGTAGTGATTTAGACCATAAAGCCAAAAGTTACACTCCCTGAGTTTCAATATCAGCTCAGTTGTCTGTGACCTGTGGAACCCTAGAAAAGTTACCCAGTATCCCTGTGCTTCTCTTAGTTTTTTTATCTGTAAAATTAAGATGGTAATATCTCCTACCTTACTATAAGGACTTAATGATGGTATATGTCTAATGTGCCCAGTAGTGTCCGCCATCCTGTGAGCCCTGCGTGCTGTTGTGGTGGTCGTGGTGATGGTAGTATGTGCTGTCGAGTAGGAATGGACCCGTAGATGACCCTCTAAAGGTAATAAATGACCTGGGAGGAGATTTCCCATCTTTCTCCTGTAGAGTAGCTGGTGGATTAGAACCATGTGCCTTTTGGATTGCAGTGCAACTTCTTCCCACTCTTGTTAGTACATATGACCACCTCTTGACATGTGAAATATGCTGCCTTGTTCTACTCCTCTTGGTGGGTCAGGGGCTGACAGTCCACTCTCTGTCAGCTTTGCATTTCAGAGAACAGAGAGAGCTTTGTTTCGTTATGCCCAGCTCCTGGCTGAAGATCTGTCAGCTTTATTACTCTTTTTTTCTGCCGAAGTGTGCACCCCAGATGTTCTTTTCACATTAACTAAATAGAGTTATTTATGCTGGGGCCTTGGTGGCTGGGTTGCTGTCTCACTCACATTTATAGTTTGCAAACTGGCAAATCAATCCATCAAAAGTCCCAGAAGCAGAAACACATGGCACTCTGTTATTCTATGAAGACCTTGGATGTGCTGTGCTGGATGTGCTGAAGGGTGGTTTGTGAAAGGTCCCTACCTTGCAGGACATCAATACTGAGGATTCTAGAGAATGGAGTTACACCGTCAGTGTTGTTGGCATGTTGGCATGGCTACACAAAGACCAGCAGCTCTTGCCTTCCTCTCTCCCTCCTGTAAAAAAGGCAACACGTGGCTGCAGAAAATTCTGAAGGGGAACACAGGCTATCCTTAACAACACTGAGATTTTTTTTAAGTGTAATTTCCATTTTATTTTCAGACAAGTTTTTTCTTCAGTCTTTTAAGGAATCAAATCCTTCCGTGGGCTTTGGTAGTGGTCATGGGGCAGCACCTGCAGGTCTAACTCTAGGTGGAGGTGTCTGGTCCTTTTGGGCTTCACAAGATTGGTTCCTCCCCACCTTGCTGTGAGCAGCACAGCTCACACAGAGTGCAGTTTCACATAGAGCTTTGGAAGCACATAGGCGTCGAAAACACTCACTTCGGAAATGTCCCTGCTGGCAGCTGCCTCTACTATATTTTGGATTATGAACTTCTGAATTGCCTTGTCTTTGGGCACGCACCGGGCGCAGTTTGTGCAGCTGCACAGGGCCGTGGCCCTTTTTGGAACAACTGTTGTTTCACATTTTCTTCGTCATGTTGGAAGTGAGGGTTCGAGAGAGGAAGCCTCACCACAACATTGAGATTTCTTACGTGGTTCAATAAAGACAGCCTTTTCAACATCAACCTGACCGTCTCACCTCCCTAACTGGCTGATTTTTAGACTTCTTCATCATGAACACTGTGCGCTCCAAAGTCCCTGTAAGGTCTTCAGAGTCACAGCAGTGCTGTCTCTAACTGTGTCCTGTGGGACACATGCCCTGTCCACCCTTCCCATGCTAACCTTGCCGCCCTCTCCTTTGACGATCGTGACTAAGATTGTTCATGCTGTCCTAGCTCTTGCATTTGCGGGCTCTGTATCCAGAGATCTCATTCTTCTCTAGAAGTGAGTGCCTTCCGGTCCTTCACACTCTGGGTCTGAGTGGCACTTCTTTTTGAGAAGGAGCCTTTCACAATGATCCACGTAGAATCCGTTGTCGTCTTGTCTGTCTTCTCACATTCTTTTCTCTGATATCATGATGATTCACTTCCTTTTTGTTGTATTTTTTCACCAGAGTGTACTCTGTGATGGCAGAGACCATATCTCCTTGCACTCCTGACACAGTCCTAGGCTGATTAGTGCGTTATTTTAAGAATGAGACATGATCCTTTTTATAAAGATGGTGCTGAAAGGTAAGAAGGAAGCCCCTGCCTGTCCTAAAACTCACACCAAAGTGATGGCATTAGAGGTCAGGAAGGCAGTCCTGAAGGGCATCCACAGCCACCAAAAAAAAAAATAAAATCCTCACATTGTCCACCTTCTTGTGGCCTAAGATGCTGAAACCCCAAAGGCAGCACAGATACTCCTGGAAGAGCACCCCCAGGAGAAAGAAGCTTGACCACTGTACCATCATCAAGTTTCCCTTGACCACTGAGTCAGCCATAAAGAAGATAGAAGATAACAACACACTTGTATTCATTGTGGATGTCAAGGCCAACAAGCACCAAATTAAACAAGCTGTAAGGAAGCTCTATGACATTGATGTGGCCAAGGTCATCACCTTGACTAGTCCTGATGGAGAGAAGAAGGCCTATGTTTGACTTGCTCCTGACTGTGATGCTTTGGATGGTGCCAACAAAATTAGGATCATCTAAACTGAGTCCAGTTGGCTAATTTGAAATTTTTCTCACAAAATAAACAAAAATCAAACCAACAAAATGAATGAGGCATGAGAAATCCTGATTTGATATTGGATTATGCAAGGTTATGCCTATTTGGTGAGTCTTGGCCTTGGATACAACAATGATATGCTGGCAAGAAAGTGATTACTTATCCAATGTCAGAGGTCTGGCCTTTGTTGGCTCTGTAGCCCCATTACTGATGACTGGTTTCTCCTGTGGACTTTTTCCATCCTTCCCCTGCTTTGAAATCTTCTACATCAAAATGCAGAGACATGTGACAAGAGCGTCAAGGATTCCAAGGATCTCCCTGCCTCGAATAGAAACAAGGGATACTCCGTATATAAAAAGATTTTATTACTTCTGACGTTGGCCGGTAATGAGATAGATTTGATTTTGAACTGAATGGATTTTGTATTGAGTAGTATCTGCATGAATCACCAGTCAATGTTAGCTGTCATCATTCTTTTCCACATTTCCCCATGACAGATAAGCAGAAGATATTTTGATTGTAAAAATTGGAAACTGTAAAAATTGGAAAGCCCAACTTGGATTGGTTAAGAAGGGAAATAGAACCCATGCAATTAAAAAAGCGAGGGAGAGTATTTCTTTCCAGGATAACAGGATTCAAGGACTTTGTAAGTGGCTCAGTGCTGAAGCACTGGACCGTTCAATCCAGGAGGTGGGTGGTTCAGACCCACTCAGAGGCACCTTAGCAGGACAAGCTCCTTCTGAATATTTACAAGCTTGAAAGCCCCGTGGTGCAATACTTCTGTGCACCCACGTGGTTGCAGCAAGTCAGCATTGACTTGAGTGACAAATAACAGGAACAGTGGGTCTGCCTTCAGGGATCCAACAAGGTTCGTTTCCCTCGTTTTTTAACACTGCTTTTAAAAATTTTCTATCCAGCTAACATTTATTGCTACTATGTTGTAAACAAAATTAACAAACTGAGAGAAACTATTGAAAACATAGCATGCTGAAAGCTTACAAGGTGGTTAAGGTAGTGTGGTGTTTTGTTTTTTAAATGAGTGATTGTTTTTTATTTTATGATCCAATCTTCCCCCGCCCCCTCCCTTTTACTTTAAAGATGACCCTATGGAATAATTCTGGCTCAAAACTTAGACTATTTCATGACAGTAGTCTTGGAGAATTGTCCAATCTCAACCAGTAAAGCTTTATTCTACGTTTTGCTCTCATCCGTGTATCGTGTTTCTAATCAGAGTTGTCAGTAATATTAGCACCGTCTGGTTCTGGTCTTGGGTTCGATAAGGTTTGTGTATATTTCAATCTAGTGGCCTAGTTTCTTCTCCGAGGCTTTGATTTGTTTCACTCCCTTCCCCTGGACACATAGACATCAGTACTTGTATCTTAGGTGGCTGCTCTTAGCAGCACGTCTCTTATGGGGGGTAAAGTGTCTTTAGCAGCTCTACCCTCACAGCCTTTCAGATTCCAGCACAACAGAGAAGGGAAAGTCTTTCCTTATATCTCAAACAAGAACTGAGGTTAAATATCGAGTGTATTGACTTGAAGCAGTTTTAAGAATGAAGCAGACTCGTTGGTTTAGAAGATGAGAGAGGACAGATTATGAAAACAAAATAAAAAATCATTGTTACATGCAATGAAATGAATGAAGGTTACAACTAGAAAGTTACAAAACAGCAACATGTTCTTATTACTGGTTTTGTTTCCTTTTACAAATTAATGAATAAGCTCCCAGAGTGAGTTTAAAGTTACTTGGCCAAAGCCCTATAATAAGTTGATGTTTGATCCCCATCCCAGCCTAAGTCTGCTTGTTCTCAGAGCTTCTATTCTTTCTTTGATAACCCTTCCTTCCTTCATTTATTCCACCCCCCCAATATGCCAGTCAGCCACACACCATTAAACTAACATTTACTCCTATTGACAGACATAAACGGTGCTGAACCTGGAGGAATCCAAGTCTTCTGACCTCTTAAAGTCTCTTGCAAGAGAAAACATTTCCTGTGCTGCAGACGTCTTTTCAGATATTCTGAACAGGATGCACTTTTCTTGAACTGCTCAGAGCAGGTACAGTCAAATCCTGATTGGCTTTCAGAGGAGAATGCAAATTCTTTTCCACCCCGCTAACCTGATTTCAACTCACTACATGAATTAAGGCAGGGAAACAGGAGGATAGAAACAATAACAAGAGCAACACCCACTCCCGTGTCCTTGGAAGCATTCCTGATGGGTCAGAGGGAGAAATACTGCACCTGGGTGCCAGAGCTGCCCTGGTATCTTGGTGAGCAGGGGATTTATGACTCCTGCATCACCAGAGGAGGAGTCAGTTTCCACCGTCTTCTTCCTGAGGTCCCCGCGTTGGTTATTGCTCCATTTCTTCTTTATGTGAGTGATGAGAGGCTGGAGGAGGCAGGCAGGCGAATGAGTGCGAACAGTGGTTTCATGGATTTATTGTTTAGTCTCGACTTGATTCACTTTCCTCACTGACCCTGTGAATGAGTTCTTCTGTGAGAGCAATTCCTGGCTTCCTGCTCCTGGAACCTGCCATAGGTAAGCCTGCCTCTGAGTCTTTGTTCTTGCCTTTGCCTGATAGGCCCTTGCTGTTACTTTAGATCAGTTGAAATCTTGTAGCACCCTCTCATATGGCCAAGTTGTCAATAATCCCAGGAGTCTCCCACTAGCGCAGTTAATGCACTTGCGTGCTGAGAGTTTGGAGATGCATTTCCATTAAAAGATGCCTGAGAATAAAGTCCTGGTGAACTACTGCCAGTCATTCAGCCAGTAAAGTTTAACAAGGCAGCAAGCAGTAAATGTTGGAGAGGATGCGGAGAGCGAGGAGCTCTTATACCCTGTTGATGGGATTGTAAAGTGGTACACCCACTCTGGAAGGCAGTTTGGTGCTTCCGCGAAAAGCTGAACATAGACATTCCATATGACCCAGCTATTCCACTGCTTGGAATATACACCGAGAAAATGAGAACGGAGGCATAAATAGAGACTTGTACACCAATGTTCATAGCAGCGCTATTGACCATTCTAAGAATGTGGAAACACTATCCAAATATCCAACCACAAATGAAATGGATTGAGATATTGTAGTACGTTCACATGATGGAGGGGCTCTTGGAAAGAGGTTTGAAGGCTGTAAATCACAGCACAAAGGAGCAATTAATTTGAAAATTACTACATAAATTAGGAGAGACTGGAGAGCAATATGATGAGTGAACTAAATCAGTTCCATAAGGACAAATATTGTAGAAGACCATTATTGTAGAAATAGAAAGATAACTAACAGAATGTGTATAAAGGCCCAACAGTGGGGTAGGAGCAGGGAGGGGAGGATGGACGCGGGGGGAGGATTATAAGGTCATATCATTTGATGGGTGGAGGGAGGAGTGGGAAAAGGAAATGGGAAAGAAAGATTCAGAGGTGATCTGGAAAGACAGGGCAATGGTGGCCATATTTCAGTGTTGCTTAATTTTAGAAAAGCTAATGAATGGGAATAATTGTATGAAGTACAATGTGAGTGAATGAAGATAGTATGAAAAACAATGGATACCAGAATAAAATAAAAAGTTATTTAGTTAAAAAAATTCAGCAAGTGAAAACCCTCTGGTTTTCATAGTTGTACTCTGCCACACATTGATTACCATGAGTTGGAATTGACTTGATGGCTATTGGTTTTTATAATAACACTGTTGGTGCCATGTAACATTGTATAACACTTTACATGTTACACAATACTTAGAAGTAGTAGGTCACTTCCTTGTTTGAAATCACTGCTTACCCCTTTTGGACTGTGTGATCTTGGGCAGACTGCTCTCTGTGCTTCAGTTTCATCATCATAGAGAATGGATGGTGACGAGGGGCTCTTGGAAAGAGGTTTGAAGGCTGTAAATCACACAAAGGTAGATTGCCCATTTTTCTCTCAGAGCCCCTGGTGGTTCTGAATCGCCAGAGAGATGTTCCCTTTTTCAGTGAAATTGCTAATGGACTATATATCATAGAACACTCTCCTGTAAAGCACAGGGCAAGTCCTAAAGAAATACTTAGGATTTTATTATTTTAGTGATTCCCCATAAGGAAAGTGTAGGAAATAACTTGAATGGTGGTTTGAAATCTCAGCTCTGCTAGTCACTAGGATGACTTTGGACAAGTTATCCATTTTTCTGTCATCTATAAAATAGGGATGATAGTAATAGAGCCTTCCCCATAACACTGGTTGTTTTGGTTTACCTATGTTACTAAAACAGAGATACCAAAATGGGTGACTTTTAGCAATCAAAAATCTATTCTCTTTAGTTTAAGAGCTTAAATGTGCAAATTCAGGGTGCCAGTTTTAGGAGAATGCTTCCTCTCTGTGTCTCACACTGCAGGTGTTTCCCACCAGAGCAACCTGGGTACAAAGGATGTGCTCTGATCCTAGCTCTTCTTTTTGGTGATACTATTTGGTGATACTGTGATCTCACTCTCTGCTTATTTCATGTTCCTTTCATCTCTTGTAAGAAAAAAAAAAGATAATGCAGGCCACATCCAAGAAAAATTCCCAGAACAGCCAATCAGAAAGGTGACCTAACCGGATGTGTTAATCTCTCCCTCATCCTTTTATGTCTGATTGTCTAGTCACATCTCAGATCACATCACGTGGACTGATTCTTTTAATCCGTAACTGCTTCTAACTTTGCCTCAATATCACAGAAGTCAGTGTTTATTACACTTAGAATCATGGTCTCGCCAAATCAACACATAATTTGAGGGAACACAATTTAACCCATGACAGTGGTTGGAAAGATTAAATAAATGGTGCTTGAGTGTTGAGAGTAGTCCCTGGCACGTGGTAAATGCCCACTTTATTTAACTCAGCATACCAGGACTCTCCAGTTGACAAATGCTTAAAATAAGCTTTCACTTATGCCTTATTTTTTCCTTTAGATTCTCGTATACACCCACACACCTAATAGTTGGAGATCTCTTGTCTGCAGTTCTGCTGATGACAGTAATCACATCCCTGTTTCTGAATTGTCACTTATTTCTTCCTCCTCAGGTCTGATTTCTGTTCCAACCTCCTTCTTTTGATCCTGTTTTACTGTTCTTTCTCACATTTAGCCCATATCTTATTTCCTGGAGCAAATATTTCTCCACAAACTCATTTAATAGTCACCTGCCCTTATACGATAGGAATTCTCATCATGTGCATTCAGAAATTGAGGCACACAGCCTATGTAACTTCTCCAAGATTATACACTCAGCACATGAAGAAGTCAGGATCTTAATCTAGTTTATCCACTTGAGATAAAGCTTCAACCATGCATATCATACTGCTCAGCTAAAAGCATAATATTGTTTTTCTGAGCGTAGAAGAGTTATTTAAAAATTATATATATTTTTCTTTTTCCTCTGAGTAGTTGTACAAGGTGAACATGAATTGGAATCAAGCCATGGTAACTGGTTACCGCTTACTGGCTGGTGGTTGTTGTTGTTGTGTACCGTAGAGTTAGAGCCAACCTGTAGCTGACCCTCCTCCATGTTTTCAGAGGCAGTTAACCTCATGGGAGGAGATTGTCCATCCTTCTCCTGCAGAGCAGCTGGTGGCCTCACACCACATGCCTTTAGAATTGCAGCACAGAGTCGTCTCACTAGGCTACCAGAGCTCCAGCTCGCTGTAAACAGTCCATTCATTTTCATTTATTGTTTCTTCCCTTCTGCTTTTCCCTCTTAAAAAAAAATCTAACATACAGAGAAAGCAAACTCAGCCATAAAGCAAATATATCCTGGATATTGTTGAAGCCCATTTGCTTGACTTCATGCAACTCAGTCTTAAAGATTTAGTTATGTGGAGTCCCTTTCCCGAGAATGTTCTTCTCTTCTGCCTTTGCTCTATGTTTCTCACCAATACTGTTGGCTAGTGTTTAGATTTTCCCGACTGATGGATGTTAACAGTGTATTATAGAATTTAATGTCCAATAAAAAGATATTGTACTTGGTCAGGTTATAGTCTCATCTTCTATTATCTGTTTACTGCTGTCCCTGGTGTTTCAGGATTATGTAAAAGTAAACCTTATTAAGGCAGTATCTTGGTGGTGCAGTAGTTAAGCACTCAGCTGCTAACTTAAAAACTGGCTGTTGAACTTAAAAACTGGCTGTTGAACTCACTCAACCTTTTCCTGGAAAGAATGAGCTGTAACACTTAAGAAAGTGAGAGACCACAGAGATGGTACAGCAAGCAGGAACTTTGTGGGAGGCTGCTGAAGTAGATGCTCTGAACCACCAACCCAGTGAGTGAGAGACAGCCAGGTATACAAATACAGAGAGAGAGAGAGAGAGAGAGAGAGAGAGGGAGGGAGACAGAGGGAGGGAGGGGGAGGGAGAGGGGGAGGGAGAGAGAGGGAGAGAGAGAAAACTGTATTTTTGTCAGGGGGCTAGCTGCTGGAGTGAGATGACTCTAGACATTGGTCTGTGGAATCATAAGAACTGTAAACATTAGCCCAAACGGGAACCCCTGGTGGTGGGCATGACTGAAAGAAGACCTGCCTGCGAGCCTGGCTGTCTTAGCTGGACATTGTCCTGATTGACTCTTCTCTCCTGAGCTGTATCCAGTTATCTCCAGGTTGATTCTGATACCAAATCGTAACCTGTTGCTTCTTAAATAAACCACAAATAGTGATTTTTGATCTCTCAGTTCTGTGTGGCCATTGCAACAGAGAAGTGGAGAGTGTTGTGAGGAAGATGACTGCTGTCAGAATGGTAAAGAAAAAGGAGATATACCTGACTCCCATCTCATAGGAATCAGCTTTCTGCTGATGGTGATTCTCATTTCTCTCCTTGAAGTTAACAAGTTCTGATGATACTTGCTTTTAAACTGGGGCCATGTTTCCATAAATATTACCGCTTGCAAAACCCTGTACAGTTCTAATCTGTTACAAGGGGTCACTATGAGTTTAAAATTGACTCAACAGAGACCAACAGCAAGACATTAGTTAAAATAAGATGCACCTTGCAGCTGCTTATGTAGTTCATTTCTCCTTAATAAAAATACTGGACAATCATATATAAAGAATGCAAATGCAGACTTGTTTTCTGTTAAATTTTCTGACTTCATTTAAAATTAATTAGATTTTATTCAGTTGAAAGATTCAGACTGAAGGTTCACATTGACTTATATAGTTTTGTAAGTATGGGTGTATGAATAAAACTGCCATTCTTATTGACGTAATATTTTAAAAATACTTTTCATCGATTTTAGTTCTGCTTGTGGTAATAGCTTGTCTATTTCAATGGTTTTCGTCTCTCATCAAATATTTCTATTGTAATCAGCATTTTCTTTCCACACTTAACACAAAGAAAAGCTGATCCCCTCTTCATTTTAGTGCTTTCTTTGAGCATTGGGAGCTATTTAGCCAATCTGCCCTACTCCAGTTTCTATTATCAGAGGTATTTCATTCTTCTCTTCCCCTTCTTTTTAGCCTACGGAGTAAAAGTGGGTTTAAAGATGTCATTGTTGGAGAAAGAATCCTTTCAGTTTTACTCTGTATCTTACCACCAATCTAAGTATCCCTTTAATTCCCCGCTACATTGATTTGTAGATGCGTCTCTTCTTCTGACCTTTCTAATATTTTCCATACTGGTTCAATTTTTAAATTGACTATTGATTGACTGTATTTTTATTCAGATAAAACCATGGAGTTTGGCTTCCTTGCCTTCTGTTTTAACCTCAACTCTGTTGATGTCAATTGCCACGGGGGGGGGGGGGAAGAGGGGAAATCACGTTTTTACCTTCCGTCAGCATTTTGAAAAGTAAGCCATTCTAGTTTTCTTCTCTTCTGCCTGCGGCACAATGACAGTTTTCTGCTTTCTAGAGACTTGAGCCATCTTGAAACTCTAGCTGTTCTTGGGAAGAAATCTGTTTTATTGAAGTATAGGGCAGAGTGATGGTAGAAAATAATATTAGTTTAGAATCTTGGTAATCAAGAAATGGAGATTAATAGCTTATTTACACTCGAGGTCTTTATGAATATTTTGGACAGATATTTTAGAGTTGATCAAGTAAGTTGAATACTTTTTTTAAGATACCAACGCTACCGTTATTAGAATGAGTAAAAGGATCCAGGTGGGGTGGGAGAGGCTGGAAGCAGAGGGATGTGGATGTGCAGGGGGAAGAGGGGATTAATCATTGGGTTATACAACTTGATGGGTGGGGGGGTGAGGGTAATTGAAAGAATTTGTTCAAATTTGTATTCAGATTTTATAAATAAACTAGTAGGGGAAAATGTATATGAATTAAACATATTGTAAAGGTATTACTATATGAAAATCAATAAAAATATCTTTAAAAAATTAAAAAAAGATACCAAGTCTATAACTTATATATTTCTATTTGTCCTATAAGACACATCTCTCACTTGTTCATACATTCACCTAGGCTCAGGTCTAGGCTCTAAATGCTATAGTCATAACTAGGAAGACATGAAACCTTAAGTTAAGTGGACTGGCTGAAGTGATCTATGCATGCTATTTAACTATCTAGTATTCATTTATTACATATATATGATATGAATAAGTTTTTAAATATTTCCCCACATATTTTATATTTATGTGTGAAACAATTCTTGTAGAGCCTACCGGAAATATCTTTTGTTTGTGTTTCATTAACTATGAAAAGGCATTTAACTGTGTGGAACATAACAAATTATGGATAACATTTTGTAGAATGGGAATCCCAGAACCTTAATGGTGCTTATACAAAACCTATACTTAGACCAAAAAGCTGTTGTCTCAGCAGAACAAGGAATGCTGCCTCATTTAAAATCAGGAAAGACGTGTGCCAGGGCTGTATCCTCTATACCTATTCAGCCTGTATGCTGAGAAAATAATTCAAGAAACTCATCTATATGAAGAAGATTGTGGGATTGGAGGAAGACTCATCAACAGCTTGTGACACGCAGATCCAACAGCCTTGCTTGCAGACAGTGTAGAGGACTTGGAAGCAGTGCTGAAGAATATCCGGCTACAGCCTTCATATGAGTTATATTTCAACATCAGGATCAATAGTGATTACTTTTCTAAAATACAATGTGAATGACGATGTGTGAAACAATGTATATGAATGAAACACTGAATACAGATTTTGTATGTAAACCAATATAAAAGAAAAAATAGATCTCAAAGAAAAAGAAGAAAAAAATCTCACTACTGGACCATCATGATAGAGTAAAGATTGACGTTGTCTGAGAAAAACTGGATAGATTATGTATACTGAACTGAAACAGATGAGAGACAGAACAGTTTAAAAGTGATACATAATAGCATATTGTTATTATCACAGGAATCCAGAATTAAGGTTGCATAGTGGTGTGCATTTGGGGTGGGGGGGGCAGGGCAGGGTCAGGGGGATTGTGCACCAACGAAGAAGTTTATCTTTTGCTTTTCAAAGAGAGCAAACTGAGGGGAGGGGGGTAAAGAAAAAAAGTGTAACAATGAATGAATGAAAAACCAAAATCTCTGTAAACGTTCATTAAAATGAATTAAAAATTGTGAATAAAAAAATAACAAAATAAGTTAAGCCAATTAAAAAAAAAGATTGAAGTTGTCAGCTTCATTTTATTTAGATTGCTAGTCAACACCCATCATAACAGCAGTCAAGAAATCAAAACACACATTGCACTGGAAAAATCTGCTGTTAAGAACCTCTCCAAAGTGCTGACAAGTAAAGATGTCAGTTTGAAGTCTAAAATGCACCTGATCCGAGCCATGGTTTTTTTCAGTTGCTTTCTATCCATCTGAAAGTTGGACAGCAAAGAAGAATGGCAGTAGATGCCTTTGAATTGTGTTGTTGGAGAAAAGTACTGAATATCCTGTGGGCTGTCAAAAGAACAAAGAATCCTGTCAAATGCAGCCTGAGTGCTCCTGAGAAGTAAGGATGATGTTATTTTTGTCTCGGAGAAGGTTACCGGGAGCAGTTTATCCCTGGAAGACATCATCCTTGGGAAAGTGAGAGTCAGCAAAGGAAAGAAGATTAACACAGTGACACAGTAATGGAGTTATGCACAGAAAAGTTGGTGAAGATAGAATAGGATCGGGGAGAGTTTCATTCCCTTGTACGTAAGGTCTCTATTAGTCGGAATCAGCTGCACAGCACCCACTAGCAATAATAGCAAGATTGTGTGTCAACTTGACTGCTTAGGGTTCTCTTGTTTAGCATTTATTTCTTTGAAGAAGTCTGATGCAATTAACTCTTTCGAGAGATCTGATATAGTCATTTTCTTGGTTGATGAAACTCTAACATAATTGCCTCTGTGATGAGATCTGCTATGAGCAGCCAGTCTGTTGAAAGGAGTTTCCTATAGGGTGTGGCCCACATCAAACATGTGGTGGCCTGGCAAAGATTTCTTACTTCTGCTGGGTCTAGGATTTGGCATCTGACTTGTCACTTTCAGTTCTTTAGACTTGAGTCAACATGCTGGTTTACCTTGTTGCTGTTGTGAGGTGCTGTCTAGCCAAACACAACTTACAGCAATCCTGTGAACAATAGATCTAATCCTTATTCTATCCTGTGCCATCCTCGCAATCTCTGACACACTCAAGCCTATTGCTGCAGTTACTGTGTCAATCTACCTGGGAGAAAGTCTTCCTCTCTCTTGTTTGGCTCTCTACCTTTGCAACCATGGTGTTCTTCTCCAAGGAATAATCTCTCCTAACAACATGGCCAAAGTAAGTGAGACATAGCTTCATCATCTTTGTTGCCAAGGAGTGTGTTGGCTACAGTGTCTCCAAGACATATTTGTTTGAAAGGAGTATATTAGGGATGTGTCCTTTCTCCATACCTTTTCAATCTATCTGCAGAACTGATCATTTGGAAGTTTAGACTTTGTGAGAACGAATGTGGCATCAGAATTGGAGGGAGACTTATCAACAATATGCATTGTGCAGATACCACAACCCTGCTTGCTGAAACTGAGGAGGATTTGAAGCTTTTCCTGCAGAAGGTCAAGAACTGCGGTCTTCAATATGGATTGCAGCTCAGCATCAAGACGACAACGATTCTCATCACCAGCATCATGACAGCTGGAGAAGAGGTTGAGGTTGTTAACAGTTTCAGCGTGCTCAGTTCCACAATCAACACTCTTGGCAACAGCAGTCAGGAAATCAAAAGACTAATTGCATTAGGAAAATCTGCTGTCAAGGAGCTCTGCAGAGAGCTGAAGAGCAATGATAGTGGTCTAGAGACTATGGTGTGCCTAACCCAGGCCATGATCTTTGCAATTACTTGCTACACGTCAGAGAGCTGTACAGTGATTGAAAATGACAGAAGAATCATCAGTGCCTTTGAGTTGTGGTGCAGGAGAAGAGTATTGAATATACCATGGACTGCCAAAAGAACAGGTCTGTCCTAGAGAGGATGAAACCAGGTTGCTGCTTGGATGTAAGGATTTCAAAACTGTCTTACATACTCTGGGCATTTGGCCAGGAAGGACCATTCCTTGAAGCAGGATCAGTGCAGGAGAGGAAGACACTGGATGAGATGGATTGATACGGTGACTAGAGTAATGTTGTTGTTGTGTTGTTATGTCCCGTTGAGTCGCCTGCGACTCATAGCGACCCTATGTACAACAGCCCTAAACTCCACTCTGTCCTGTGCCAATCGCACTGTCTCTGACACTCCCATCCCAATTATCCCAGTCACTGAATCAATCCACCTCATAGAGGGCCTTCCTCTCCTGCGCTGTCCCTCCACCCTCCCAAGCATGATGTCCCTCTCCAAGGACTGGTTTCTCCTCACAACATGTCCAAAGTATGTTAGACGGAGCCTCAGAATCCTTGCCTCCAAGGAGCCACCCGGTTTAACCCTTTCCAGGATGAATCTGTTTGTTTTCCTAGCAGTCCATGGTATTCTCAATACTCTTCTCCAGCACCACAGCTCAAAGGCATCAATTCTCCTTCTATCCTCCTTGGTCATTGTCCAACTCTCTGATGCATAACAAGTGATTGGGAAGACCAAAGCCTGTATCAGACGCACATTAGTCTCCAGAGAGACACCATTGCTCTTCAGTATTTTGGAGAGTTTCCTAACAGCAGACTTTCCCATGGCAATGTGCCTTTTAATTTCCTGGCTGCTGGTACCAAGACTGTTGAATATGGAGCCAAGCAAACTAAAGCTGTGTACAATCTCAATCTCTTCACCATCCACCCTGATGCTGCCAATTGGTCCAGTGGTGAGAATCTTTGTCTTCTTGACATTGAGCCTCAATTCATATTGTAGGCTGCAGTCCTTGACACTCTGCAGCAGGCGCTTCAGGTCCTCTTCAGTTTCAGCAAGCAGGGTTGTGTCATCCGCGTAACGCAGGTTGTTGATAAATCATCCAACAATCTTGACCCCACATTTCTCCTCATAGAGCCCAGCCTCCCGGATAATCTGTTCTGCATATAGGTTGAAGAGGTATGGAGATAGGATGCATCGCTGGCGTACGCCCTTCCCAATTTTGAACCATGCAGTATTCCCTTGCTCTGTTCTGATGACTGCCTCCTGGTCCAAGTATAAGTTTCACATTAGAAAGAGCAAGTGTTCTGGGATTCCCATTCTTCTCAGAGTCAGCCATAGTTTGTTATGATCTACACAGTCAAATGCCTTTGCATAGTCAATGAAACACAGATAGACATTCCTCTGGTATTCCCTGTTTTCAGCCAAGATCCATCTAACATCAGCTACAATATCTCTAGTACCACGACCCCTTCTAAACCCAGCCTGGACTTCTGGTAGAGGCCATTTAGGCCTCTGAAATGACTAGAGTAATAGGAGCAAGTATTTATGAAACAGTGAGATTGGCTCAGCGCAGGGCAGAGTTCAGAGCTATTGTTCATAGGGTTGCTATGAGTCGTAGTCGATTTGACGGCACATAACAAGAACAGTTAGGTGTGAGTAAAGAAAAACCTGTATTCTGAGGTTGGCTTGACTCTCAGATCTGGGACTTTGTAGCCTCTACAAGTATGTGACGCATTTCTTGAGATAAAACAATGTCCCTCTGTCTCTCTCTCCATATATGTACACTCAACCCCCTCTTATATATATAATATATAATAGATGATGATAATGGATAATAGATAATAGATAATAAATAATTAATAGATAATAGATATATGTTGTTGTTGTTAAGTGCCATAGAGTCGCAGGCGACTCATAGCGACCCTATGAAGGAGAGTCCTCTATGCTTGGGTGCCTTTCATCCTCTCTCCAGGTTCATAGGGTTCCCAGAGGCAAGCTATTATGGAAGTGGATGCCACTCCTCCTTCCACGCTTGTTTAATCGGGGACCTCCACCCCACTCTCTGTCCGCATTGGGTAGCCAACCATTAATGCATTTGACACATCCATATGTGACACATATATGACACATACATATAATATATATAAAATATATATATATTTCATGAGTTTTGCTTCTCTAGAGAAGCCAGCCTAAGACAATATTCATGCTATATAGATACCATAGTATTATTGTAAGGTAATTTTAAAAATTACTTCTTCCCCTCTATTTAATAGTTATTTAATATATTAAGTCACCAATAAACACACTTTTAGAAAAACACAGCACACCACCCCTGAATTGCAGGTGATGTTGTCTCCCTCAGAATGACAGACATATGTCTTTGACTTTTTGAGTTGTATGCATAGATTTTAGCAGAGTTAATGCAAAAAAAAAAATTACTTCTGTGAACATCACTTTCTTCTAGGAGGATCCCAGCTGCTGACATATAACCAGAAGTAGCTGCCAAATTATTCTCTTTCCCACAGTTGCTAAATTAAAAGCAATTCAAACATAGCTGGTTGAGGTTGAAACTTCAAGGCTGTTAAAAATGTCACATAAAATGTGACTGTACCTATTGGAAACAGGCAATTTTCCTTCTAGAAATTGCATAGGTAAAGTCATTTGATTTTCAAAAGGTATAATACAGTTTCAGTGAATAAAATATTTCCAAGCTTCGATATCATAGCTCTCTTTGAAAGAAATATTTTATATGAGAAGAAAAATGTTAGATGTTATTAACCATCTAAGTAATGTCCATGATTTGGATGGATTAGTAAAAGAATACATATTAAAACCCAGAGGATATGAAGCGGCCAGGGCTGAGTTCTCTTAGTGTTGTGACAGTATTTAGGTTGTGTGGTGAAGTATGTGTTGTGGAGTTGGAGTCTCTGCATAACTGACACTCCTTGTGTGTTTTCAGAGGCGGTAAATCACACTAGGACATTGCCCATCCTTCTCCTTCAGAGCAGCTGGTGGATTCGCATCAGCCTTTGCGTTGACAGTGCAGCTCTTTACCACTTGGCAACCAGAACTTCTTTTGGCCTCTTTAAAGATTTTAAAAATAAAAGAAACACTCCCAGAAAGCCAGAGTTGAGTGGAGCTGCATTGCAATTGCCCACCTTAGAATAAACTGGGGCTTCTTCATGGTTTGTTTCACAAGTTGGTCTGCTTCACTTCATTTGTCTTAACTTGGTAGGCATTTAAGTTTGCAATCTTTGCCCCAGATTATTATTTTTATTTAAGGGACATGTTGTTCTTAGGTTGTCTTGCACGTACCATTGTGTGCAAGAAACATAGCTAACTTCACAATAGTGTGTCTCAATTTCTTGCAGTGTCAATTTTATGCTTGGTTTATACTATGAAAAAGTATTGTCAAGTTAGTCAATTCATACACGATTTAAAAAAAAATATATCAAGTTTATTTATAAATGAACGAGACCCCTATCCTTGAGTGCATCATTGTACACATTCTTCAGGTGAGTAGTAAATATACTGAGTTGTAACAGGTTAAAGATAGAAGTGACCTTGGAAACTCTTAACCGTAAGAGTTCTTGTGTACAAGGGACAGTACTTGGTATATTAGATTTTTGCTTTTCTGATAGTGGAGTTCTTGATAGTTTAATTTGTATTTCTCTGATGGCTAGTGAGATTAAACATTTATGAAACACATTTCTGGGTGAGCTTTGTTTTCAACTATATTGTATTTTACTTTATTGTTTTGCCTTTTCCCCTTATTATAGACATTCTTTACCTATTCTTTTTTTTTTTTGCTTCATTGTTTGTTTGTTTGTTTTAATAATTTTTTATTTTTCATTTTTTTACAGAGGTTTTGGATTTCCATTCATTCATTGTCGCAATTTTCTCCCTTCCCACCCCTCCCCAACAGCTTGCTTCCCCCTCCAAAGAGAGAAAAAAAAAGAAAAAAAAATTCCTTCATTAGTATACAATTCCCACGTCCCTTCCCGCCACCCCCCACCCTGAGTACACTTCTTTATGCAACCTTAATTCTGGATTCCTATGCAAGAACAGATTAGAAGTGATATATGATTGAGTATTATGGTTAGCACAGGAATTCTTTACCTATTCTATAAAACTTTGTTGAATATATGCATTGAAAGTATCTTTCTTGAGCCAGTCTGCAATATGCTACCTTTAAGTCTCTTTATGTTGTCTTTGGGCTGCCTTAATTTTTATCAACCTATAAATATCTTTCTTTCTATTTAGTCCTTTTTGTATCCTTCCAAGGGAAATTTTATCTCAAGTTTTGAAGATACACTTTGAATACATTAGTAAAACTTGTTATACTTTTAAATAGAAGCACTTAATACAGATGTTGCTGACTTTTTTTTTTTTTGCTAAGGTGTGAAATAAAAAGATCTGTATGTGAACTTCCCTTCACTCCCTCCTTGTCCTTCCAATCTGGGTATTCAAGAATCCCAGAAGGATTATTCATTAAAAACGCCATTCCCTCATCAACACTGCAGTGGAATGTCACTTTCATCATAAATCAGGAGTTTGTATATATGCTAGCCTATTTCTCTATGCTGTTTTCTGCTTGATAGTCTATTTGTTTATCTTTGAGCCAATTTCACGTTGTTCTAGCTTTAAGAAGCTGTGCTGTAATTCTGAAGGCATGAGGATAGAATCCACCAACTTGGGCAATCTCCTTCTGTGAGGTTAACTGCCTCTGAAAACGTACCGGAGGGTCAGCGTGAGTTGGTTCCGACTCTATAGGACTCAAGAACAACAACAATATAGCAGTTTAGAATGATGTCATTCCATTCATTTCGATGTTATCATTTATGCTTTCTATCTTCCTTCTTGACCAGTCTTTATTAGAATATTTTCATTTTGCTCATCTTTTCAAAGAACTAATTTTTACTTGGTTTTTTAGTTTTCTTGTTTAAATCCCTACTTCATTATTTTTCTTTTCTATTTTAGTTTACTTGGCTCCATTTCTAAATTTTTAAACTAGATTAATGAACAATTATTTTCAGCTTGTTCTTGTTCCATAATAATCAAATTAAAGCTACAACTTTAGAGTTCATTAAAACTGAGATGAAAATGTGTTCTCGTTTTTATGATAGTTTTGTTCTTTAAGCCACGGGTATTTCAATTTGTGTTACATAAAAACGTGTTGGATTCTTAATCTTACCTCATTTTCTTTTTGTGATTTATATATTAATTCTAGTGTAGTCAAAGAATAATGAATTATTTCAGTCCTAGTTATTTGCCAGGACTGAATTTATGATGCAGAACGATATGTTTTAGTAAACATCTAGACAAACTTGGAAATTTTGTGTATGATTTCATCATTAAGGGCAGCAATTGAGAGACATACAAAATTAGTATAATGTTGTTATTATTATATGTACTGTCAAGTTAGAACTGACGCATCGCTGAACCATCAGTGGGTTTTCAGAAGCTATAAATCACACTAGAGATTACCTGTCTTCTGTCCATGGAGCAAAGCAATTGGTGAATTCAAATCATGTGCCTTTGGGTTGACAGCATAGCTCCTGACCACTGAGCCACCGGAACTCCTTAACCTTTTTTTTTATCAGTTATTGGTATTTTTAAATCCTTTCTGCATTTCTATTTTCTCTGCTTGTCCTATCATTTATTTCAAGGCTTTCCTACTGCATGCAAGAGTTATGTTTGCCCTATGCTGTAGTTTATTTAGTGCACAATAGCATTATGTCTAGAAAGGGATATGAATATCTTAATTAAAAACACTTTATTGCTAAAAAATGCTAAATGTAATCTAAGTGATCAGCAAATGGTCATTTTTTTTTCCTGGGAGAAGGCCTCGCCTCAGTGTTGATGGCGGTGGTGTGGTTGCTGAAGGCTGGGTTGCTGATGTGATGTGCTGTCAAGTCTGAACTGACTCCTAACTGACCCTTCAGTGGGTTTTTGGAGACTATAAATAGCACGGGAAGTGATTACCCTTCTTGCCCCACAGAGTTTTTGTTGGATTTGAACCACATGCCTTTGGGTTGATAGGACAGTTCTCACTAGACTGCCAGAGCTCCCCAAGGCTGGGGTAGTTAATGACAATTTCGTAAAATAACGCAATACATTTGGCAGAACTTGAACATTAGCCTAATTTAAACTATAAATTTGAAATTAAAGGAAAGAAAGAATGTAATCCCGAAGGTCCATACCAGCTCCTGAGCAGGAGGAGAACGGGTAGTCTCCTCCCGTGCAGTTTGCTGCCTTTGAAGACCCACTGGGGGATCAGCTGTGAGTTGGTTCTGACTCAGTGGCACAAAACAACAAAACAATTTCAATATTAGTTAGTCCCGGGGAATAGAGAGGTTTCAAGAGAGGGAAAGACACAGGAATGGCCATTCAGTAGAGCAGTCATTTATTAATTGTTTTAAAAATTTTAATATTTATTAAATTTGCTTTTTCTTTTAACATGGGCACAATTCATGGAGCCCCCCCCCAAACAATTACAGTAATAATGTCAAAGACAACCGCCTAACACGGATCACAAGAAAATGTATAAAAATAAGGAAAAAGTGTGAAATGAGAGACATCACCAAAATGTGCAGCAACATGCAGTGAGAACACGTTGTTGAGAACAAATGGCAGTAATAGATTTGTTTGATGTAGTTTTAAGAAAAATCCAAAACCAAAACAGTATCTGTAAAACACAGTAGAGCAAAGTGCAACCAAATGGGGTGGACTTGTGTTATTTATTCCTTAATACGTCTTCATATGTGTTTTTGTACTCCATAATATTATAATATGCTGATTATTTACTTGGGCCCCAAAATAGATATATTTCACTTAATTATGGTTATACGTTGCTCTTTGCAAGTTAGTTACCTTTAATCTTCCGCTTTCTGGTCTTTAATGGAGGACAATATTGGCGTTGTATTCTTTGGCTAATTAGGTAGCATAGAAGAGCTTTAACGGATGTGAGGCCTAATGTTAGCTATTAGAATTATTCGATAATGTTGTTGTTATTTCTGATGTTTTTTGACTATTCCCAGGTCTTTCTATCTTTCCTTTCCTTTCTAGGTTTTCCCTATAATAAACAGGTGATAGGTGTGCAGAGACCCAAAAGTCCTGTTCATAAACCATTTGGATAGCAGGTGGTTAGATTTTATTACCAGTGGTAACTGTGCTTTTGTTGTCAGTGGCTAGCGCTATGAATAACAGCTGGCACCTTGATTATTGGAAAGCGATGTCAATGCAGACTATAAGCTTCTTTAAGCAGGTGTTGAAAAACCAAGATGCCTTGAAGATACTGACTGGAAAAGAGATTTCCTGTTTTGTGCACTTGGTGGCGGCTTTTTGAAGGCCCACTTCATTCTCTGTTAATTCCACTCTCCTGTCATTATAGGAATATCAGACTCCATATGACATGCTAGAAGGAAGACAAGTTTTGATACATGTCTGGTGGGGAATTGTGCATAATATGTAGATAATGTAGCTAGGCAGGGGAACAGACTGCCGTCCCATGCTAGAGAAGGACCAGTAATTCAAATTCATAAATCTCAAAGGGATGAACAAAAAAAAAAAGGAGTCTCTCAGTTGTAAGGGGAAGATGGACCCAAGCAAGCTTCTAATTCTGTGAGTTTCTTGGAGACGGTGATTCCTTGGTGTTCAATGAGTCTCCAAATGTAAAAGCAGAGAAATAGTAGTTCTCTGTCATCTTGTAATCGAATGCTTCTGTGACAAATCAACCCCAGCGCTGGTTTAGCACTGCAGAGGATAATGTCTCATTTATATTAAATGCCCATTTTTTGGCCAGCTGTAATTGATGATACACATCTTCTTTACTCTGAGATCCAGACTAATAGAGCTGTGCATCTCCGGTAGATGAACGATATTATGTCAGAAAGAAAAGAAAATGTAATACAACACCATAACCATACCATGGATCTTAAAATTTGTGTTCAAAAGTATTTATATGAAATGCTCTCTTGCATTATTTTAGTCAGATTAAGTAGATGGGCAATCTGATCTCAATGAGGTGGAGAAAAAAAACCAATCCTTCCAAGGGAGACACAGGGAACAATTATATGATCCATCAGTAAGACAATTTCATTCCCAAAGACAATTTCATATGTCCTAGGACAGTTTTGATTGGAGAAAACAAGAATATCCAATTATCGTACATGCTACGAAGTTGAACATGACACATAGTAACCCTTTTGACAGCAGATCTGAACCCTGTCCTATCCTGCGCCATCTTTACCCTACTGAGGCCATTGCTGCAGTCACTGTGTCAGTTCTCTTTGAGGGTCTTTCTCTCTTTCACTGAACTTTCCAACCATGGTGTTCTTTTCCAAGTAGCAGCCCCTTCTCACAACTTGCCCAAAGTATGTGAGACAAAGCTTTGCCATCCCCGCCTCCGAGGAACACTCTGGCTGCACTTTTTCTAAGGCATAATCTATTCTTTTGGCAATCCAGATTGTTCAGCACTCATCTCCACCACCGTAATTCAAAAGCATCAGTACTGCTTCTGTCCTCCCTAAGTCCTTGTGCAGCTCTCACATACATAACAAGTGATGGCCTGGTGTATCTTAGTCTTCAATCTGACTTCATTGTTCCTCGTAATTTGGAGAGATCCCTGACCATAGACTTCACCAGTGATCTCTTAACTGCTGGCACCAAGCTTGTTGAGTGTGGATCCCAGTAAAAGGAAATCATTGACAATTTTAGTCTTTCCTCCGTCTGTGGTGATGTTGCTTATCGATCCAGCAATTGGGAAGCGCCAACTCATGCAAAGCTTACAGAGCTATCCTGTTTATTTAGATGTTTATCTCCAATTCATCATCTCTGGCTTCTGTAAACCTCATCGTGATAGTCTCACTTGGAAATCTTTACGCATCCCTAATGCTCACCTGCCTACACCGAGCCCGGCTGTGGTCCATTTTGTACATCCTGGGCATTGCGATGAGATTGTTGATGGTAAGATTGTTGACGTGTTCTTCTGTGTGGTCCCTTTAAGAGGCACAGAAGCCACCACATACGACCTTGTTGGAAATGTTTATGAAATAAAGATTCATGTTGTTTGAGTTCTCCACTTGTAGATATCACTTCAATGAGAAAGATGTGTTTTCATTTTCATGGAGCAGACAGGAGCCGTGAATTACCATCTGCCCAAGCTTTAACTTTTCAGTGGGACGGTGGGTATTTTATGATTGGTTTCCACGCCACCCACACGCAGAGTCTCATTGTCACTTTGAAGTACCAGTTCTTTTCAAATATCTTACCTTTCAAAGGTTCTTTCACTGCTGGTTGAATTATGTAAGGCCTCTTCTCCTAGTGAACTTTTATTCATTCTATTTTTTTGTTAATTCAATAAAAAATATGTTCATGGTTGCTTTTCCCTTTACATACACAAGTAATGTATAACCTTTCAAGATACAAGTACAAAGATAAATCTAGAGAAAACAGCATTTATGTTTCCTTTGGTTTCATAACATAGACATAACCACTTGTTAATGTTCTAGTATCTGAGGTTCCAGACATTTACTTTATGCCATCACCAACAGTTTAAATGATAGCACATTGTGCCTGCCATTGGTTGTTTAATGATTGCAAAGGTAGACACTGGAGACACTCACAGGATCACAGCGGATCCTATGACGCACTAAGTCGATTAACTTGGGGAAGATAATGAAATTCTTCATATGTGTCCCCACATCTCGTCAATGGTGATTTTACATTTCTCGTGTGTTTTTCCTGATGTTGTTGTTGTTATGTGCCATCGAGTCGCCTGCGAC
>NW_006399936.1:4885581-4930982 GCF_000299155.1 Elephantulus edwardii | reverse complement strand
TAAAGAATTTTATTTTGAAAACAATGTATTAGAATTTTGTAAATAAGCTAGTATAAAAAATAAAATTAGGAAAGGTTAAAAAAAGAAATATTCAAGACTTAACAGCTGTCAAGTCAGAACCGAGTCCCGGCTAGTCCGCTTTCTGAGGCTATAAAGAGCACGGGAGGAGATTGTCCTTGTTTTGCCCATGAATCTGCTAGTGGATTTCTTTAATGCCGTTTTTAAAGGTGAAATCGTTACACTAAAATAATATTGTCTAATGTAATTCTTTTCAGAATCTTTTACTGTAGAATATTTAGAACATTTTCAATTCCCACCCCCCTACAGAGAAATGTATGCCTTCAAGTATCAAGAAGAAATCTCTAGAATTTGTATTACTGGGTCAAATACATTTGGAAAACTGGGCCCAGTTTTAGAACATTTGTTTGAGATTTGAATTCATGCTGTAATACTTTCCAGAAATCTTTACAGAGTACCTACCTCTTTGACCCAGCTTGGTGTGTCTGTGTGTATTTTAATATTGTTTGTTTTATAAGTGGCTATTTCCTATTCATGGTTTTCTTCTATTGGCTATCCACAATTTTCTTATGAAAATAGTTTACTTTTCTAACTTCAAATTCATACATAGAAGTTAGAATACTAAAGTATATATAATTCTAAGAAAATGGAAAATCCCCCTAAAACTTGACCTTGACACATCAATTACTAACAGCTGGTAATTGTCATGGTCATTTTGCTAATGAAACTCAGACTTTTAAGTTCTTGTAGACTTGCTCAACACTGATTGCTGGGTCGCGTACCTAAAGTTTCTGAGGAAGCCTGAGAATTTGTTTCTGATATTTCCCAGTTAATGCTGCTGCTAGTACAGATACACCTTTTTGAGAACAATACAGAAATAGCACTCAGATAACACTAATTTTTATCTTCTGCTTAATGAGTCATGGATCCTGTCTATTTAGTTCTGACCCAACTGTTATGCAGCAGTCTATGTACATGTATGGGTCTTTTAATAGAAGTGTTATTTGTGGTCCATGGGAATGCACGGATGAAATCTCGACACTGTTTATTGTTCCTTAGAAAGATTATATCAAAATCTGCTTCTGTTTATTAGATGAAAGACTGCTTCTTCACACCTTTGCTAAAGATAGAATATGATCACACTGCCAGTCATTGGAAAAAGTATATTTCACTCTTGTTTAATAAGATTTCCCATATTGTCTGGGCTATTACATATTAAAAAAATAGATGATTAGTATTTAAAAACATTTTGGACATTATCTTTGAGTTTCTTTCACTCTTATTTATGACTATTTAACTTATAATTAGCCTTGACAATATAGATGTCAAAACTTTTCACTTAATCATGTACTTTTGAAGCAAAGAAGGTCATTTGTCTTTGATTTTATATGTTTTCCTTTGTGTTATTTTTATATTTTGAATTTGTGCTTTGTTTTTAGATGCTTTGAGTTATTTGTGACCCACTGTGACCCCTTAAATGCAACGGAATGGAACCCCGCATGCTCCTGGACCCTCCTCACACTTGAGTTGAAGCCCATGGTCACATCATTGTTAATCCATTGTGTTGGTCCATCTCATCAAGGATCTTCCCCTTCTTGTTACCTGATTCATCAAGCACGATGTCCTTCCTGATAACATGGCCTCAGTACGTGAGATGAAGCCCCCCCTCCCCATCTTCCATCCTAAGGACCATTCTGGCTGCATTTCCTCCAAGGAAGCGTCTGTGTTTTTCTGACAGTCCATGTCATATTTCATATTCTTCGCCAGCCACTACATTCCGAAGATAACACATCCTTTTTATTTATTTTCTTAAAATTTGTATTGAGTCCTTCAGGTGGACCCTGCACTGTTCTGAGTTCTGAGAATACAGTGGGGACTAAGACAGACAAACTTCCTGCCTTCTTGGAATTGATATTCTGATGGTGGAGAACACTTGACACTGTCATAGATGTGAGAATACCTGTGTGATAACAATGTCACAAGAGAGTTGGAGAAAGACCTAAAAAGAGAAGAAATTCTTGGTAATGGTGATTATGTGTTTTCTTTGTTTTGAAAGTGACATGAAAAAGAGACCTGAGTCATAAGAAGTCAGGCTTTCTACGGGAGGGGAGGTTGAATCAGCTCTGACTCACAGCAACCTTGTGTACAACAGACTGAAACGAGAACTGACCCGGAGCCATTCTCAGAATCTTTGCTGTGTTTCAGCCTACTGTTGCAACCACTGTGTCAATCCGTCTAGTTGAGAGTCTTCCTCTTCTCAGTGACCCTCCGTTATACCAAGGATGATGTCCTTCTCCCAGACTGGCGTCTCCATGGTCAAAGAATGTGCGATGAAGCCCTGCCGTCTTTGATTCTAAAGAGCACTGTGGCTATGCCTTTTCCGAGACAGACACATTTCATATTTACATTACCTCCACGGGTCATTCATGATGAAAAGTGTCTTTCCTGATTACATGAAAATGACCTTGGTCAATAATACTTTCTTAGTGTTATCTCAGAGGTTGAGACAAGCATTTCAGGGAAAAGCATCAGTTATTCTTTGTTCTTCCTTGTTCATTGTCTACATGCACTTGTTGTTGTTGTGCACTGTGGAACCAATTCATAGCTGACCCTCCAGTGAGTTTTCAGAGGCATGAGAGGAGATTGCATTTGTGGTTCTTAAGGGGAAATTCTTACATTGTATAATCATTTAATATGATGGAGTGGACACTTCCTCAAAGTTAAGTAATTTCCATTAAGGTAGGTATTGCTGAGAGTGCAGAGAATATTATGTTTTTCTGCTCTTAGTACTGATTATTTTATTATTTTATGATTCGCCATCTTCCAAAGATCTTCAAATTACATTTATCCTATTTTATTTACTGAGTTTTTCTGAGATACGTTTTCTTTTCTTTTATGCAATGTAAATGTGAGTTTCATTTCTTTGATCCATGTCTGCCAGAGAATGTCTTTATTATTTCACAAAGAAATTTCAACTTTTCTGAATCTAAAATGTCATTGATTACAAGTGTTTTTCATAAAAACTATCTGCTTTGTTTCATTGTTTCTAGCAGGTAATGCTAAAGTGGAGAAGATGGAAATAAATTTAATTTCTATCTCTTATTTTGGGATGTGGCCAGGATTCCCGCCCCTTGGGTGGAACTGAAAATTCCTAAAAGTTAAGGTGTATCTAGATTTTCCTTTATTTTCACTTGCCCTTTAGGTGAAAAATGAACAGCCTCAGTTTGTGGTTTTTAGACTAGCCTTTGGTATGGAGCTCAGCTCTGCCTCCTACAGGCTCGATCACCTTGGGCACGTTGCTTGTTAACTTCTTTAGGCCCCATCCACATCTTTCTCTGTTCAATGAATATATAAAATAATGCCTCCTTTCCTTGTCAGAAGTGAGGGTGAAATGTGGTAACACTTAGAAAGTGCTTAAAAAGTTATTGGGAAATCACTGAGGTATTCAAGAGACCTTTGTTGTAGATATTAACACAAATAGTTAATTAGCTCAGCTAACATCCTAAAGGTTAACAGTTTGAATCGACCCAGAGGCATCTTTTAAAAAAGACCTGAAAATCATTGTAAACGCTAAGGAGAACATTTCTGCTCTAATACGGATGGTGTTGCCACGAACAAGAATTGATTTGACAGCAACTGGTTCGTAGTGGTCAATTAACACACATTGTTGTTGCTGTTAAATATATTGTGAATTCCATTAGTTCTGTATTTTTCAGGCCTCCACTTTACATTTTCGGCCACAGTCATCAATATGCACTCTGTAGAAACCACTCCAAAAATGATTTTTAATTTCACCTTATCTATTCCTTTTCCCTTTGTATTTAGAAATAGCTTCTTAAATGTGTTTTTGCTCAGTAGAGTGAGAACATTTCCTGTATTGCCAATTTAGCTGTTTGCTTCTTCAATGTCTAATTCTGTACATCATTTTTTTCTTTCCTTAATTCTATCAGCTGTGTTGTTTCCCTCTCTCAGTAAATTGCCTTAATAGTGCCTCTTCCTTTACAGAGCCTGTGTTTTCTATGATTTCCTTGAGAGCGAAAAGCAGATGGGAGCTAAAATTTCCTGAGCAATTTTTTTCTTGAAAATATGATCTTCTCCTGTTCTTTGTATGTTATGTTTTAAATCCTCCCTGAGAGTTCAAGCTCTTCGGAGACTCTTGTGGTGGTGAAGGTGATGGGGTTTTTTCCCTTGGGAATTTCTCTTTTTTGTGTGTAGACGTCTACCACCCAGTTGGTTATCTGCCCCAGAATTGTATCGTATTTGCCCAAGGGTTTTTTTATTCACCCCGATACATTTGGAGCCCTCTTTTCGGCTTTTGTTAGATTGTGGTATGATGGTAATGTAGAAGGTAATGTAGCTTAATGAGCCCAACTCTTTGGCTAACCCTTGATATTAGCACTTCATACTTTTTAGTTAGAATTGACACCTTTGAGCTGTGGTGTTGGAGAAGAGCACTGAACATCCCATGGATGGCCAAGAGAGCCAACAGGCAAGTCTTGGAGAGGCTGCAGCCAGAGTGTTCTTTGGAGACAAGGATGATGAGGCTTCGTCTCACATACTTTGGGCGTGTTGCTAGGAGGGGCTATTCCTTGGAGATGAACATGATGCTGGGAAGGGTGGAGGGTTGGCAAAGGAGATGAAGACCCTCAACCAGGTGGACTGACATGGTGACTGCTGCAATGGGCTCTAGTGTGTCAGGAAGTGTGAGGATGGCGCAGGTTAGGATGGAGTTCAGATCTGTTGTTCTCAGGGTCGCTATGGATCACCCTTGGTAGCACTTAACAACAACAACAACTTCTTAGTTAGTATTACTGTTATTATAATGATACCTCGAGCTGGAGACAAGTTTGATCTAGGTTGCCATCAGCAGATCAAGCATTCCACAGCCTCGAGTGGCATACAGAGTTAGTTACCACCACAGCAATCCGTGTGACCCTTTCTCCATGTTTATGAAAAACTTTTTTTGCTAGTGTGAGCTTGGGTCCCTGATAGGAAGAGTGGAATTACTGACTCAGAGCTCTCTCTTGATGCCACTGGTTAATGCGTTGGGGTTGCGCCTGCTTTCATGGCTGCTCTAAGAGGGTTCGCTTTTGTCTTCGCCTATTAACCTCTTACTACCAATATTTTCCAGAAAGGAAGTTGTACCTTAGAGTGTCTGCCACATCAATATTGGACCTGAGGGCGTCAGAGATTGTGAGGAAGGGACAGGGTACGAAAGGGTTCAGACCTGTTGTCATAAGGTTGCTATGAGTCAGATTCAACTTGATGGTACCTAACAACAACAACAACAACTATAGCAACAGCTGTAGCATATGTTGTCTGCCTTTTTGAAGGTGTTGAGAAGTCAGTGGCTCCATGGTTAGGTTGAATGCTAGGACAAAATTCCTTCATCGTGGTTTTTCTGTGGTCAGTCCATGGCTGTGTGTGAATGAGCAGGTATCAATCTAGATGATAGTCATGGCCTTGACCCGGTCCTCATACTTCCATTACCCTCCGAAGTTTCCTCCTCTTAGAGTACCAGCTCAGTTGCATTTTCCTCTTCAAGCATTCTCAGCTCCTACAGAGAGTTAAGTATTACATCGTCTGTATTTGAACATAAATTGCCAGTTTCCCATCCTCCCCTATGGATTTCAGATTTGCCATTTCCACAATTGTCTGATCCTTAAAATAAATACATCTTTCTTTTTTTCTCTCCCTGTCCATATACACAAGCCCCTTTGATAGGATATAGTAACAGTATAACATATATGTAATGCTATATACATATTTCCTGTGTGTGCTCAGGTAATCCTGACTTCAAGTGAGGAGCACATGAAGCACTTGCTGCAGAAGGTTAAACACTACAGCCTTCAGTAGGGATTGCATCGTAACATCAAGAAAACAAAAAACGAGGAAGCTCTCGTGGCCTAGTGGCACTACCATCCCAGAGAGGTGTGCAATTTGAATCCACAAGATGCTGTGCTGGAAAAGGAGGGGGCAATCTCCTCCTGTACCAGTCAGATCCGATTTGATGATACTCACACACACACACACACACACACACACACACAAAATAAAATAAAACATAAATTAAAAAAAAAGAAAGGAGATCTTGCCTTCTTTAAAAGAAAACAAAAATCCTCTCCATAGGCAACATTATCATAGATGGAGAAAAGTTTGAGACTGTCAGTTACTTTCTTTTACTTGAATCCACAGTCAGTACACTTGGTACCAGAAGTTAGGATGTCAGGAGATGTATTGCACTGGAAAGCCTGTTACCAGGGGCCTCTCCAAATTACTGGGCAGATGATATAGTTTATATAAACAGGCTATATACAGGGAGAGTCAGCAAGAGCAAGGGATGAAGGGGGGGTGGAGAGAATCAGTGAATCCTATTAGTTCTGTTGCTCTGATGAACCCTGACTGAGAAACTAATTTTCAGGGATAAATGTCTCCACATGCAGTGCTCACCAACATGAATGTTGTCACTCCTTTTAATTAGCTGTTTTGGTAAGTATATGTGATAGCTAATAGGGGCTTTAATTTGCCTCTCTCTTTGCAATCACTTTGCTGTGCATCAGAGAGCTGGACGATGAGGAGAGATGATAGATGGAGAGTTGATGCCTTTGGACTGTGGTGCTGGAGAAGAGTATTGAATGTATTATGAGTTACTAAGAGAATGAACGGGTTTGTCCTGCACAGGGTTAAACCAGGCTGCCCCTTGGAGATAAAGATTCTGAAGCTTTGTCTGATATTCTTTGGACATGTTGAAAGGATGGACCTGTCCTTGGAGAGGGACATCATGCTTGGGAGGGTGGAGGGACAGCGCAAGAGAGGAAGACCCTTGATGAGATGGATTGATTCAGTGACTGGGGTAATGCAGATAGGTGTGTCAGAGAAATAAGATTGGCCCAGGATAGAGCAGGGTTTAGGGCTGTTGTACATAGGGTTGCTGTGAGTTGCAGATGACTCGATGGCACATAACAACTATAAACAACGAAAGGTTCTAGTGACCTAGTTGTAAGAAGCTGTGCTGCAATGTCAAAGGCACACAGTTCAAATCCACCAGCTGCTCGCAGATGATTCGATGGCACATAGTAACAACAAACAACAAAAAGTTCTAGCGACCTAGTGGTAAGAAGCTGTGCTGCAATGTCAAAGGTATACAGTTCGAATCCACCAGCTGCTCTGTGGGAGAAGGATGGACACTCTGCTCCTATATAATTTACTACTCTGAAAACTCACTGGAGGGTCAGCGAAGAGTCAGTTTCAACTTGTGAGCACACAGCAACAACAACAGCGACAATGGCCAGTGGGGCAGCTCAGGTGGTATCTGTCATAGTGAGTTCCCTGCTAATCCAGAGACAGCCCTTCTCTGACAGTTTACATCGGCCGGTGGCTCCCAGAGGGAAAGAGGGACAGACTCCCCTCATGCAATTCACAGCCTTCGTAAACCTGTTGAAGGGTCAGCTGTTAGTTGATTCCAACTCAGCATTAATTAGTTTTGAGAATGATAGTGACATTTTTTTATGTGCTTATTCGATATTTGTTGTTGTGGATTGCTGTGAAGTCGAGCATGGACTCACAGTGACCCTATGAAAAAACGGCTTGAAGCCTTTCTAGAACTATCCACTTTTATCAAAATTCCTAGAGTTTCCAGAAGCATGTTGTTTAGGAAGGGGATGCCACTCCTGCTTCCATATTCTACATTTATATATCTTTTTTAGTGAAAACATCCATTCATGTTAGGAAATGGTTTTCTTTTGAGTATTGTTACACATTATATATACTAGTTCATTGCCATATACTTGTAATTCCGCCCTCCTTCATTCTTTAGTAACCCTCATGACAGGTTATTTTTTCGGAACAAAGGTACTAATTTGATGAGATTCAAAATTTTGAAGCTCTGTCTCACACACTTTGGGGATGTTGCCAGGAGTCCTCAGAGAGGGACATCTTGCTTGGAAGGGTAGGGGGGACAGCACAGGAGAGGAAGACCTGAATGAGGTGAACAGGGAAAGTTTGTCTCATATACTTGGACGTGTTACCCAGGAAGGTTAGTCCTTTGAGAAAGACATAATACTTGCTCACATAGAAGATCGGGGGGAAAGAGGCAGACACTCAACAAAACGGGCTGGCACAGTGGCTGCACGGGGGGCCGCTGTGAGGCTGGTGCAGGACCGAGGCGTGTTATTGTTCTTTCATTGAATCACTAGGAGAGGCAGGTGGACCAGTGGTATCTAACAACTCTGGTGGCCTTCGCCCTGTCTCACTCCCTCTGGTGCCCTTCCAGTGTGTATTCCCAATCTTCTGCCTACCTGCAGCCTCACGGGACTCTCTCCTCTCCTTGAATTTACTAAGGTAATGGTTCCCAGCATCCCTGTGACCCAGTGTCCCCTTTTAATGAATATTTTTTTTTGGGGGGGGCTTCCCAAAATGAAATTCGTAGATAATATAAGCAATGTGCATACATAATTAAAAATCAATAAAGTGACCTAATTGCAATCTAAAGAAGAAATAAAATGAAAGTAATTTATTAGAAAATAATGTGCGTATCCAGCGGCAAGTGCTTGGTCATGGCTATCCCAAAAGGCCAAATACGGCGTCCTCATTGAACGGGCTCCCCGGGGTGATTCCCTCCAGGCTTGAGAAGCAGTAGAGGAAGCCATTTTCGACTTGCAATCTTGACAAGTCTTACACCCCTCTCTCTCTTCTTTGCTTTCGCCACTGTCTTATTTCCCGAAGTCCTCTAGAACCAGGGCTCAGCTTGTGGTCTTTGTCTCACTCTTTATAAATGCTCCCGTTGACAGGTGACTGCTTCAGAGATCAAGAACTTTACTGTTGGTCTAGACTTGTGTTTTACTCTGGCTTCCCCACAGCATTCCTCTTGGTGCCTGTGACGAATCATACTGTTTGTTATTTAGGTCCGTAAAGCAGAGACAGTGGGAGAATTGCAGGACTTAAGTAGAAATAAGGCATGTCTCTGGGGTCCCAGAGTGGTAAAGGCCACATGAGAATTAGGAAAAAAACATGAATTTTTTTTTTTTAGGTCATATGATTTTTACATTTAAAAGGGCCTTTTAGAATCGAAGGCCCTCTTTAGCATCTGTGTGATTTCACCAGCTTAACTTTTCTGGTATTAATTCCTATGAGAATGACTATCTCTGAAAGCTTGCTGGAGTGTGAGTTAAGAGTCTATTCTGACTCTGCGGTATATAACAACAACATCATATATGCAACAACTATATATATTATATATGTGTGTGTGTATGTGTATTAGCATCAACATGTTTTTATTTTTTAACTATAACACATACGCTTAAAAAATTGCGTGCTGTAATGTGAAGAACAGGAAGCTTTGATGGCCTAATAGTAAGACGCTGTGCTGCAATTCCGAAAGCACATGATTCAAATCCCCCAGCTGCTCTGTGGGAGAAGGATGGGCAGTCTCCTCCCATGCGATTTACTGCCTCTGAAAACCCACTGAAAGGTGATGTATGAGTCGGTTCCAACTTGATGTGGCAACATCTCCACCACCACCACCACCACCACCACCACCACAACCACAACCTTTCTTTGCCTCTGTTTCTTCATCTGTAAGGTAGGATTAATAGCTCCTCCTGGGTGAGTTGTTGAGAAAATGAAATGAGAAGTGACTGTCAGGTAAGCACTGATTGAGGAGGTTGTGATGTAAGAACCTCTTAACTGCAGACTAGAGCAGGGGTTAACGAACGTTCATGTCAGGTTTTTCCGTGGAGCCAGATAGTACCAATTTCAGGCTTTGTGCTCCTCGGGTCTCTGCTGTACATCACCAATGCTGATACTGATGCTGTAATTTAAGGGGAAGTGTTCTGTTCTAATAAAATCTTAGTTACAGAAGCACGCAGCCATCTGGAGTCGGCCTGTAGGCTCAGTGCTTGCCCACCTGGTGCTAAAGGATGGGATGGTAGAATGAACTCAGAGGAGAATAGTTTAACCCAGCAGTCTTCTATTTTTATTTTCATAAAATAGGTTCATATTATACAATCTGCTTTGTAACCTGCTTTGCTTTATTTCAAAGCTCAAAGGACTTATTTCAGGTAAATAAGTGCATTCGTAGAGCTTTATTTTTTTTTAAATTTATCATTAATTTCAGTGAAAATTTACAGAGACTTTAGATTTCCATTCATTCATTGTTGCACTTATCTTCCCTCCCAACCCTCCCCCCACCCAGTACACTACCCTCTTGGAGAAGTAAAATAAAAATTCTTTCATTGTGTTACAATCTCTCCCCCAACGTCCATTCCACTCTGCAGCCTTCGCTCTAGACTCCAGTCATGACAAAAATACCTAATCATGTATCCCTTTTAAACAGTTTTCTCCCTCATCTGTTTCAATGTAGTATACATTATTAAACCCATCTTTCTCAATCTCCTCCCAACCCCGATGTCAGTCCTGTTTTACAACAGTGGCACCATGCAGTATTTGTCCTTTTGTGACTGAGATACTTCATGCAGCATAATGTCCTCCAGGGTCACCCATTTTGAATAATATTGCATGAATTCCTTGTTTTTCAATGCAGCATAGTATTCCATTGTGTGAATATACCACGGCTTTTCTATCCATTTGTTTGTGGATGGGCAATTAGGTTGTTTCCAACTCCTTGCTATTGTGAACAAAGCCTCAATAAACATGGGTGTGCATATATCTGCTTGGGTGTCAGTTATGGGTATATTCCCAGAAGTGGAATTGCTGGGTCAAATGGTATCTCTATTTGCAACTTTTTGAGAAAGTGCCATACTGCCTTCCACAGTGGTTGCACCATTTTACACTCCCACCAACAGTGAATAAGGGTTCCAGTTTCTCCACAACCTCGCCAGCATCTGTTGCCTGCTGTTCTGTTAAATTTTGCTATTCTGATTGGGGTGAGATGATTATCTCATAGTTGTTTTGATTTGCATCTCTCTTAGAGAGCTTTATTTTTATTGCTTCCATTAGTAATTCATTATATGTGAAATGAACCATCATTCGTTTAGCTATACATCTGTTGCTAGAGCTATAGGTCTAGATTGGCTTATTGTGGTTTATAATTAGGTGTTTGTTATGTTCTTTGCTTAATGTTTTTCACCCTGTCAGAATGGATGGTTCATGAAGACAAGAGTTTATGTGTATTGCTCAGCAAATGCTTGGAAGTTGCTGTGCTGCTGTTGTTGTTGTTAGGTGCTACCAGGCTTCTTCTGGCTCATAGCAACGGAAGTACAAGAAAATAAAACACTTCTTGGTCCTGTGTCATCCTTCCGGTCTCCGCTGCACTTGGCCTTCTGTTGCAACCTCTGTGTCAATTCCAGTAGTTGAAGATCTTCCTTTTCTTTTGCAAACTCTCTATTTCACTAAGTATGATATTTGCTGAGCCTTGAGGAGAATGGGAATCCCAGAACACTGATTGGGATTATGCAAAACCTATACTTGGACCAGGGATCAGTCATCAGAACAGAGCAAGGAAACACTGCATGGTTCAAAATCAGGAGTGTGTCAGGGATGCGTCCTGTCTCCACACCTTTTCAATTATATGCAGAACAGATCATGAGGGAAGCAGGGCTTTATGAGGGGGCGGAATGTGGCGTCAGGATTAGAGGAAGATTCAGCAACAATGGATGTTATGCAGATGACACAGCCTTGCTTGCTGAAACTGAGGAGGACCTGAAGCGCTTGCTGCAGAAGGTCAAGGATTTGGATTGAAGTTCATCATCAAGAAGACAAAGATTCTCACTGCTGAGCTAACTGGCAGCACCATGAAAGACGGAGAACAGATTGAGCTTGTTAACAATTACTCCTTGCTCGGCTCCACAATTAATACTCTTGGCACCAGCAGTCAGGAAATCAAAAGGCAAATTTCATTGGGAAAATCTGCTGTCAGGGGCCTCTCCAGAGTGCTGAAAATCAACGCTGTCAGTTGTGGTGCTGGAGAAGAGTCTTGAACATGCCATGGACTTCCAAGAAAACAAATAGGTTTGTCTTAGGGTGAAACCAAGTTTCTCCTTGGAGGCTAGGATTTTGAAACTCTGTCTCACATACTTTGGGCACGTGGCCAGGAGAGACCAATCTTTGGAGAAGGACGTCATGCTTGGAAGCTTGGAGGGACAGCCCAGAAGAGGAAGTCCTGGATGAGATGGATTGATAGAGTAACAGGGGCAATGGGTGTTTGTGTGTCAGAATTAGTGAGACTGACTCAGGACAGGGCAGGATTCAGAGAGGGTCACTATGGCTTGCAGGCGACTCAACAGCATATAAAAATGACAACAACAAAATATTTGCCTTTCTCCAGCGAATGGGCTCCCCTAACAATATATCCACAGTGTATGAAATGAAATCTTGACATCCTCCCTTCTGAGGAATATTCTGAGTATATTTCCTCTCGGACAGATTTCTGTTTTCTTCTGGCAGTCCATATGGTATATAAATATTGTTTACCTACACGGTAATCAGAAAGCATCAGCTCACCTCCAGTTTTTCTTATTCCTTGTCCGGCTTTTGTATGCATCTGAAGTGAGTGAGAATACCAGGACATGGATCAGATACACCCTAGTTCTCAAAGTAACTTTATTTCTTCTTAACACTTTAAGGAGGGTTTTGGTTTTGGTTTTGGTTTTGGTTTGCTTGCTTTTTTGGTAGCACATTTACCCAGTGCAGTATGCCGTTTGATATCTTGACTGTTGTTTCCATGGGCATTGATAAAAAAATATAATTAAATCCGTGACAGCTTCAAATTATCTCCACGTAGCATCATGCTGCTTATTGGTCCAGTTGTGAAGACTTTTATTTGCTTTCTTTTGAGCATGAACGTTATACTACGGCCTGTAATCTTTGTTTTTCCTAAGTGCTTCAAGTCCTTTTCGCTTTCTGAAAGCAAGGTTGTGACATGCATGTTGTTAATAGTCTTTATTCAGTCCTCTTGTCACATTCTTAATCCTTTAGGCCAGTTTAAGTTACTTTCTTTGCATACAGATTGGATAAATACATTGAGAGGATACAATGCAATCAAGCACTCTTTCCTGATCTTAACTCCCAAACTGTCCCTTGTTCTGTTTGACCAACTACTTGTTGATCTTTACACATGTTCTACTATGTTGTTGTTGTTGTTATGTGCCATTGAGTCATCTGTGACTCATGGCGACCCGATGTACAGCAGCCCTAAACCTTGCTCTGTCTTGGGCCAATCTCACCATCTCTGACACCCGCACCCATTACCCCAATCACTGAATCAGTCCATCTCATCGAGGGTTTTCCTCTCCTGCGCTATCCCTCCACCCTCCCCAACATGACATCCTTCTCCAAGGACTGGTCCCTCCTTGCAACATGTCCAAAGTATGTCAGACGAAGCTTCAGAATCCTTGCATCCAAGGAGCAGCCTGGTTTAACCTTCTCCAGGTTGAACCTTTTCATTTTCTTAGCAGTCCATGGTATAGTCAATACTTTTCTCCAACACCGCAGCTCAAAGGTATCAATTCTCCTTCTATCCTCCCTAGTCGTAGTCCAGCTCTCTGATGCATAGCAAGTGATTGTAAAGACCATGGCCTGTATCAGACACACCTTAGTCTCCAGAGAGACAGCATTGCTTTTCGGTACTTTGGAGAGGTCCCTAACAGCAGACTTTCCCATCGCAATATGTCTTTTAATTTCCTGGCTGTTAGTGTTGACTGTGGAGCCAAGCAAACTAAAGCTGTGAACAATCTCAGTCTCTTCACCATCCATCCTGATGCTGAACACAATTAAATGTTCTGGAATCCACACTCTTTGCTCTGTTACCCACAATTGTGATCCACACGGATGCCTTTGCATTACCAATAAAACACAGGTAAAAGTCTTTGTAGTGTTCTCTGCTTTCAGGTAAGGTCCATCTGATTTCTGCAGGGGTGTCTCTCATTCCTCCTCCTCTTCTGACTCCAGCTTGACTTCCTTTCTGAAAGCTTCCTACTGATGTACTCTTGCATCCGTTTTTTAATTATCTGCCATGCGGGAGGGATAAATAACCTAATGTTTGTAAAAGACTTTGAAAACTGTGAAGTAAATCCTCTACAAATCTTATATATCAGTAGAGCGACATAACATTCTTTTGGTTAAAATAAAGATTAACATACTGTTTATTTTCATGCTTACCAAGGAGAGACTGTAACCATTTTCCATAAGTGATGTTAGTAGCATGTCAATAGCGTTATAAAAGGGCTGCTATAAAGATTTGAAGTAAATAATGGAAAAAATTAGAAAATAAAGCCCAAAAATACTATATTATATGGCAATGCAAGAACGGTTCGTGTCATCTTTGATTGCTCAATTAAAATACAATTTCCCCCATTTTTATTCTCTCTCATTTTGTTCTCTTCCCCCGTTGAGAAATCCTCAGTAATGATGTTATCTAGAGACATCCATTATAAGCAGCTGGTCTCTCATGATGAGTATATAAAGTTGTTGTTGTTGTTGTTGTTGTTATGTGCCGTCGAGTCGCTTGCGACTCATAGAGACCCTATGTACAACAGCCCTAAACTCCGCTCTGTCCTGTGCCAATCGCACTGTCTCTGACACTCCCATCCCAATTATCCCAGTCACTGAATCAATCCACCTCATAGAGGGCCTTCCTCTCCTGCGCCGTCCCTCCACCCTCCCAAGCATGATGTCCCTTTCCAAGGACCGGTCTCTCCTCACAACATATCCAAAGTATGTTAGACGGAGCCTCAGAATCCTTGCCTCCAAGGAGCCATCCGGTTTAACCCTTTCCAGGACAAATCTGTTTGTTTTCCTAGCAGTCCATGGTATTCTCAATACTCTTCTCCAGCACCACAGCTCAAAGGCATCAATTCTCCTTCTATCCTCCTTGGTCATTGTCCAACTCTCTGATGCATAACAAAAAAAAGTATATAAAGTAGGCAAGACAAAACTTTATCGTTCCCACTTCTCACCCCCCACCCTTTATTTTATCTTGGTTCACATACCAACAACACATAAAATTCAAATACATTTTGTTCATCACACCTACTGAATAAGTGCAGTGAAAGAATACAGTCACAACACACACCTTTCCTGATTTTAAACCATCCAGTGTCCTCTTGTTCTGTTTGAATAACTGCTTCCTGGTCTACGCACAAGTTCTACATGAACCACAATGAACCCAGTGTTCTGGGATCCTAATCTTCTCAGTACTGTTATTACGTGTCATAAAGTTAGAACCGACTCATAGATGAGCCTCCGATAGGTTTTCAGAGGCAGAAAATCATATGGGAGGAGATTGCCCATCCTTCCGCTCAGTCTTCTCATTAGTATCCACACAACTGAATGCCTTTGCATGACCAATAAAATACAAGTAATCAATTTTCTGGTGTTCTGAGCTTTTGGTCAAGACCCATCTGACAGTAACAATTATATCCTTTGTTCCACGGTCTCTTCTGAATTTAGCTTCATGGCCTCTGATTACGAGATGTTTCTGGCAACCTTCCTCTTCCATTTTCAGTTGTGACACCAAAAATGTCTCCAGACACTGCCATACATCTTCTGGGAACAAACTCGCTCCTGGCCGAGGACCACTGAGCTAGAGAGATTTCTCAGTATCTGTTTTTAGTGGTGGGATGCTGATATGATGGCATTCCACTAGGATTTTCATTTCTACTTTCTGTGACAGCATGCTACTTTCCTAGGAAGGGATTTGCAGTTCAGGGCCCAGTTTCTAGGTAGCAGTTAGCTCTGTCTCTGCTATTTATAGGAAGAGCTCTTAAAAAATTCGACAAAATACACATCTCTGGCAGCCCAAGGAATAGATGTTCATGATCCTGGGAATCCTTGTTATTCACCTACATCTTCTGGTTCTTGATTTCCCCCAGGCCTTAGGTTTATGAAATTGAAGTGTCAGAGCTTTAGTAAGACAGAAACCAGATCAGGATTCCTTGCTTCTCTCGGTTTGTGTCACCTCATTCCTGCCTGTGCGACCAAATGGAGGGAAGGCTACAGGTAAAAGGAAATACAGAAATAGATTATGCAACTCATTATACAACTCTGTCAGTCTTGATTTTATTTGAATCATTTGAGATGGTTTACTGGGAAGAAAACTTTCCAGGGAGTCTTCTGCCAAGACTTCTGCTCTTTACATAAACTTCTTATTGTGTAAGAAGTTGTATTGTTGTTGTTGATTGCTGTCAAGTCCAGCACGACTCATAGTGACCTTATGAACAAAAGGCCTGAATCCTCTCTACAACTATCAATATTTATCAAAGTTTGTAGTTTCCGGAGGCAAATTGTTTAGGAAGTGGATGCCACTCCTGCTTCCCTATTATTATATGTACAGCTATAAATACTGTCTTTTTAGCTTTTAAAATAGAAATACGGAAATTTATATGTACTATAAGGAAGAGTCGGCCTAGTGTTAAGGAGCAGTGCTGCAATCCCAAAGCCACACGGTTCGAATCTTCCAGGCGGACCACAGGGGAAGGATGGACAATCTCTTCCTAGTTTACTGTCTCAGAAAAGCTGCTGGAGGAGCAACTATGGCTCGGCTCCCACAATAACAACAACGTAAAGAACAAAACCAAGGAAACACCTTTGGGGAGGGGCTCAAGAGTGGGTGGAGCTAGCGTTTTACTGTGCGAGCCGGGTCTAGTAGTTTTGACAGCACTGGGAAAAATAGGCTGAGTCTGGGGTACAATTCACCAAGTTTGAGATAGTTTTCAGAAGAAGTAAGTCACCTAGGGGAGATTGCCCATTCTTTCCTCACAAAGCAGCGGGTGGATTTGAACCATGTGCCTTTGAGATTGTAGTACAGCATCTTACTACTAGGCCACCACAGTTCCCTGGTAGAATCCCTGGGCGGTCTAAATGTGACATGCTTGACCACTCGTTGGAAGGCTGATGCTCTGGATTCATAAGCGCTCCAATCTGTTGTTTTTAGGGTCACAATGAGTCATAGTGGACTGGACAACCCCTCAGAACAGAGATCCCCTAGGGAGCACTGGTGACGTGGTTTGTAGTGAGCTGCCAACCCAAAGACCACACACCTTTGGCAGTTTGACTCCATCAGCTGTCCTGGGCAGGGAGATGGGCAGCCTCCTCCATTTGTAATTTATGGGCCTGGAAACCAACTTGCTCCAGTCAGTGAGTGACTTAGCCAGGAAGGCCCCAGAAGGCAGGCCTCATGATTTGCTTCTGAAAGAAGCAGATTTTTGTTTTAATTATTAGTTTACATAAAATAATTTGTTTATGAAAGATTATGTAGTCTTAAGACTCTATAGCAGTTTTAATATATATGATGAAATTGCCCTGAGTTGAAATCAACTTGTTGGCAACAAAAAGCAACGGCAGCAGAATCCTATCCAAGCCTTCCCTCTGAGGTCCTGGAGGCAGAGGCTAGACTGTAGAGGCCTGTTGATGTGAGAGACCTGGCTCAGACAGACCCAGGGCTCCATTAGGGAGAGTCAAATCCTGACCTGTGTGATCCATGAGCAAATCCAAACTTTCTTGGCCCTACCCTTGACCTCATAGAATGTCAAGGTTTAGGAGGAGGCTGCTGGCCATCATCCTGCCTGGTGCTAAGGGAAGGTCTGTGTACAGATCATGTTTTCTGGCAGAGCTAACTGGTAGACCTTGGTTTGCTCATGCATGGAGTTGAGTGCCAGGCACGGAGATGGTCGCTAAATGATTGTCAGCTGTGGAACTCTTCCTCATGTTTGATATCTCACATATGGATGAGATCCTTATAGGTTCAAAGAGTATAAGGATAAGGTGTATAAGAGTATAAGGTGATGGAGCTGACATTGCTACCAGAAGCTTTTGGGGGTCCAGGAATCTCAGATCATAAATGTCTAGCTGGTTAGGAGCTGCTCACGTTGTTGCTTTTGAGCTGTTCTCACTGGTTGAGGCTGCTCAAGTCTTTCAGCGTCACATTGATATTAATGCTGTCCCAGGTCTTCTGACTTTTAGGGAACCACTCAAGATGTGTGCAGAGTCGTGTGTAGATAGGACTCTCCTGGGAAGAGACTGGGGAACTTCTTCAGGTGCTAGATATTCCAGAAGGGATAGAATATGCTGCAGATTATTCTAGAGATTATCTCCCTGGACTCAGGACTCCAGCACGATGCCCATGTGGCCTTTCTGTGTATTCTTCCAATTCCAGGTAGGACATAAGCCACACACTTTGCTAAGTCAATCCGAGGAGACATTGAAAGGCAGGCCACTCATAGGCTTGATTTAGAGACGACAGGTGGGGCACTGTGACCCTTCCAAGAATTCTTTTCACTCAGGATTCTAGAATTCCCATTTCCAGGTTAATATGGGACAGCCCATCTCTGTGTTCAGCTTTGAAACGTTCAGTTAGAATTCCTGGGGTCCTTGATGAGCTTGACTGGGATCTTGGCTACGATGAAAACTGGTGCTTGATTCTCTCCTACAGCTTACTGGTCTCCAAGAGCTTTTCCAGTGTGGGGCCCATCACGCTAATCTGCTACACCTTCTGGACCTGTGCTTTGTGGAAACGGCCGTAGTTGTTGCATTATCTCAATCAGGGTCTTGGAACCTCTGTAGGGGCTCAAAGCAGCATGTTCCAGTCATGTCCAGATGCTTTCATTCTTGCCCTTGTTTCTCCTGAACCTGCATGCACCTACTCTTGAACTGGAGACCATGAATGAGTCTGTTTTCCTTGAAGTGATCCTAAAGGAATACCTTGAGAGAGATGGACAGTTGATAGTGTGGGTGCAGAGCACAGACTTTATTACAGTTTTCCTTGAACTTGAAAGTGAAGGAGCATTGTACAGCTGCCCTTTCAGAACCCAGCAGCCACATCTATCATGGACAAAGAGCCTCTCAGTCTTCTGAGCTGCCGTGATGTTTTTCATCACCGCCACGAGTCTTGTGTTGTCCTGGGATTTATCACTGATTTTGAAGTACAGCGTGTATATACACCCATGTTTATTGTGGCTTTGTTTACAATAGCAAAGAGCTGGAAACAACCCAAGTGCCCATCAACAAATGAATGGATAGAGAACCTCTTGTATATTCACACAATGGAATACTACACAGCATTGAAAAATAAGGAACTCATGAAATATTATACAAAATGGGCAACCCTGGAGAACATTATGTTGAGTGAAATATCTCAGTCATAAAAGGACAAATATTGCATAGGGCCACTGTTGTAAAATGAGACTGACATCGGGGTTGAGGGAAGGTAGAGGAGGAGGGAAGGAATGATAATACACTGCATTGAAACAGATGAGGGAGAGAACTGTTTAAAAGGGTTATATGATTAGGTATTATTGTCATGACAGGAGTCCAGAACGAAGGCTGCGTAGTGGAGTGGACTTGGGGGGAAGGATTGCATAACAATGAAAAAGTTTTACATTTTTAAGGAGACGAGTTGCGGGGAGGGGTGGGCCGAGAGAAAAGTCCAACAATGAATGAATGGAAATCCAAAGTCTGTAAACTTTCATTAAAATTAATAATTTTAAAAAAGGTACAGAGCGTGTCTCCCCGGTGGTGATCTTGAAGACCATACCACATGGTTGACCATGGAGTTGACCACATAGCTTGGCTCGTGGCTCCTCCTGCTTGGGAAATGGCATTGCTGGACGAAGGAGAGTGGGCTGACCTTGTGTTCATATGCCCCAGATGAGTGGTAGAGAATGTGCTGTCCTGCTCTAGTGGTGAGTCGCTGGAGGAGGAGGACCTCTGTGTGTTGACATTCGCACGTGCCGGTCCCATTGGTACTCGGGATGATAATGATAACGAGGTGTGCCAAGGTTATGTTAGGACGTCGGCAGTTCTTGCTCTGCCACGGCTCCTGCCTGCACGACACACCCAGTGCAACAAGCTCCCGTGTCCTCTCTCTTTTGTTCTCTTCACTTTGGCTGGGAAAGAACCAGCGCTTTATTTTAATAGAGAAAACGTTTCCTTTATAGTGTCAACCTCTCCATGCAAATCGCTAGAAGAAGTCCCAGCCACCTTACCAATTTGGTGCCAAACAATTGATTCTAGTCTCTCTGCATGACGTTAAAGTGATTATCTGAGGGGGTCTTCTCAGGTATACCCTGCTCCAGAGTGTCAGAGTTTGAAAGGGGGGGGGGGATTAAAAATCAAACTGAATAAAAAACTGTGTTTGTTTTCCCTTCTTTTTTTAACAAGTGTGGAAGCTATATTGCATTCTTCTCCTTTGTATATCGATGGATGAATTACTGTGATTGAGATTTAGCCAGGATCCTGTAGATCTGTGATATTTTAGTGCTGGACACTTGGCATAGAATCTTCATAACAACCTTTTAGGGTAGTTGGGGTTGTGCCATTTTAGAGTAAAAGGAAATGGAGATAAATTAGGAGAGAGTTCATAACATTACAATTGTGGAGAATGAGAGGCCAAATTTTGAAAGAGGAACAATTCTGAGGACGTGGATGTGAGAGGTACTGGAATAGGACGAGGGGGCGCGGCAGCAGCAGTGGGAGGACGTCTGCATCGGTTTTTTTTTCCTGGTAGCCTTTGTTTTGGTGTGAAGTAAGAGGTAAGAGCATCCTTGAGAAACGTGGGAACTGAAGTTGGGGAACATTTGAGTATTTGAAGAGATGAGGGAAGTGGGAAAATAGCCATTAGGATGCATGGAAAATCAAATTCTGAGTGAAAAGCAGGAAGAAAAGAAGCGATTAGAAAGAAACGCCTCACTTTCTTGTAGAGGCTGGCGAGGCCAAAGTCAGAGGGACCAGGCATGTGGCAGGCCCCCGGCACAAGTCTTAAAAAGCAGAGACCAGCCAGTGACAAGTCAGATGCAGGATCCAGGTCAACATAAAAGCAGGTGGCCTTTCGTGTGTGTGTGTGTGTGTGTGTGTGTGTGTGTATTCAGCGCAGGCCACACACCTGAGGAATCTTCCTTTTAAGCGATTGGCTGATCACAGCAGTTCTTATCATGGAAGTGATTATGCCAGGACCCATCCATGTAATTACACTGTCTCAGAATCAAGGGAATTAGTCCATCCATTCTCATCAAGGAAATGACCAGAGTGTAACTGCCAAAGAAGAGAATCATGGGTAGATGTTGTTGTTATGTGCCTTCGAGTCACCTGCTGTAGCCCTAAACCCTGCTCTATTCCTTGGCAATCTTAATGTCTCTAACACACCTATCCCCATTATCCCAGTGATGGAATCAATCCATCTCTTTGAGGCTCTTCCTCTCCTGCGCTGTCCCTATTTCCTCCCAAGCATGACGTCTCTTTCCAAGGACTGGTCCCTCCTTGCAGCATGCCCAAGGTATGTCAGAAGAAGCTGCAGAATCCCTGCCTCCAAAGAGCAGCCTGGTCTCATCCTCTCCAGGACAAACTTGCTTGTTCCACAGCTCAAAGGTATCAACTCTCCTTATCCTAGTCTTTGTCCAGCTCTCTGAAGCATAACAAGTAATGGCAAAGACCATGACCTGTATCAGGTGCACCTTAGTCTCCAGACTGACATCATTGCTCCTCAGTACCTTGGAGAAGTTTCTGACAGCAGACTTTCTTAATGCAATTCATCTTTTAATTTCCTGGCTGCTGGTACCAAGAGTGTTGATTTTAGAGCCAAACAAACTAAAGTTGTCAGCAATCTCAGTCTCTTCACCATCTATCACAGACCACTTCATATAAACTTGACACTTTGAAACATCTCCTTAAACAATTACCTTGACTAAATACAATTGTAAAATCATTCTTCTGCCTAGTGTAGTGTGCCATCGATGTGGAACCAGCTCATAGCTGACCCTTCGGTGGGTGTTCAGGGGCAGTAAATTGCCTAGGGGGAGATTGCCCATCCGTTTCCCACAGAGTAGCTGGTGGAGTCGAACCCGGTGCCTTTGGGATTGCAGTGCAGCTTCTTACCACTAGGCCACCAGTGCGTTCTCGTGTCTGTCATGCGTACAGCCAGACATGCACTAGCTGTATTCACAGCTTCTATTTTATAAGGAAACAGAAATCTCTCCTGCACACATGCCAGGAGGAGGTGCTCATAACAATTAGAGTCCTCATCTCTGCAACTGGTCATGTGTGCGTAGCTTTTATTGAGAGCTGCTTTCTTCCACTACCCATTCTGTATTCCCTTTGCTCTCAGCAAGGGCCTCCACTGGTTGTGGTGCTTTGCCTGGTGGGGTGATCTGCGCTGTCATTTTTTAATGATCTGGGCCATTAGTAGTCTTGTCAGATTTGGGTTGCTGCAGTTTTCTATTGACTTTAATCACAGGCATGGTGGTGCTCAGAGACAGCCTGAGTAAGGAATATCGTGAAGGCCGGCATATTCTTCCTTACCTCCATTAATGCAGTGACAATCCCGTTTCCCCTTAGTCATCAAGGTCAGTCACACCAGACAGTGCAGTAACTCCGTCTGTTGCCTGTTGATTCAGAGGAACAAGCAGCTTAAAGTGGCCAAGAGGCGTTCTTCATTTCCAGTTCAGTGGAGTCAGTATTGTGTCACATGATGGGACTCGTCCTCTCTTTAGCACCAAGAATTTCAGACCCTCAGGGAGTGAAGTTACAGGGACAGATGCTTTTACAATGCTCTTTTGTTCACTGAAGATGCTCTGGGAGCCTAGTCCATAGGGAGTTAAGCCAAAGCCTAGCTCTGTGGCAGTTCAAATCCACCAGTGGCTCTGTGGAAGGAAGACAGGCAGTCTCTCCCAGCACAGTTTACAGCCCCAGAAAACCAGCTGGAGGCCAGCCATGAGTCATTTTGGCTTCACGATTGTGAGTTTTTTCCCCCTTTTTCTTTTCTTGCTGTGTGCCATTGAATCGGATCCCACTGGCACAAAAGGAGTTTGCCCCTCCTTCTCCAGTGGAGCATCTGGTGGATTTGAACTGGCGCGCCTTCGGGATTGAGCACAGCTTCTTGGCACTAGGCCACCAGAGCTCCCTTAATGGCTCTGAGTTTTGAGTATGCAAATATCTGGCCAATAAGACCCTGATACTTCTTCCTTAGTAGATCTAATCAGCATAATGTCATCAGCATAATGAATCACTGTTTTCTGTTGTGGAAAAGAAAGGCAATCATGGTCCCTCCAGGCGAAATTCTGAAGTAGCACAGCAGCGTTTATTTACCCCTGAGTTAGAATGTGGCGGCTAGGTGCCAGCAAGCTGACATGACTCTTTTGGTTATTGTTATTTGCTGTCAAGTTGGAACAGTACATTGAGAGAGAACTGCCAGAAGCTCAGGTTGTGTTGAGTGTTGAGAAGAGGCCATGGCACCAGGGATGTCATTGCTGATGTCAGATAGATCCTCACTGAAAGTAAGGAATACCAGAAGAATGTCTGTCTGTGCTTTGTTGACTATGCAAAGTCCACTGTGTGGATCATAATAAGTTGTAGCTGACATTGAGAAGAATGTTTGTCTGTGCTTTGTTGACTATCCAAAGTCCACTCTGTGGATCATAACAAGTTGTAGCTGACTTTGAGAGGAATGGAGGTCCCAGAGCTCTTGATTGTGCTCATGTGGAAGCTGGACCAGGACCAGGAGGCTGTTGTGTGAGCAGAGCAGGGAACACTGCATGGTTTAAACCTGAGAAGGGCGTGTGTCAGAGTTGTGTTCTTTCTTTGCATCTATTCAGTCTGTTTGCTTGGCTCCATAGTCAACAGTCTTGGCACCAGCAGCCAGGAAATTAAAAGGCGCATTGCCATGGGAAAGTCTGCTGTTAGGGACCTCTCCAAAGTACTGAAGAGCAATGGTGTCTCTCTGGAGACTAAGGTGCATCTGATACAGGCTATGGTCTTCACAATCACTTGTTATGCATCAGAGAGTTGGACAATGACCAGGGAGGATAGAAGGAGAATTGATGCCTTTGAGCTGTGGTGCTGGAGAAGAGTATTGAGAATACCATGGACTGCTAGGAAAACAAACAGATTTGTCCTGGAAAGGGTTAAACCGGGTGGCTCCTTGGAGGCAAAGATTCTGAGGCTCCATCTAACATACTTTGGACATGGTTGCTTCTCTGACTTGCTGCCCGTAGCAATGACTGTGTACAGCTACCTTTTCTCTGAGGTTCCACCATAACTTCCAAACCAGAGAATCATAGTCAGTCACGCTGACATGCAGTGTTACCTGCCACACTTGGTATCAGAACAAAGACCAAAGAGGGAGGAGAGAGGCCAGTATGATATCTTTACTCATGATAAAGGGAAAGTGGAAGAATATAGCTTAGTTTGAGGCAAGTGAGTCTGTTCGTTAAATCCCAGAAATAGATCGGGTGACTTACCCGTATCAATTACCTGGCAGTACAAATGGTTAAGTATTCTACTTATAGTTAAAAAGATAGTTGTGTTGTTGTGTTGTTGTTAGATGCTGTTGAGTGCTACTCACAGCCACCCCGTGAACAACAGATCTGAACCCTGTCCTATCCTGCACCGTCCTCACACTTCCTGACATACTAGAGCCCATTGCAGCAGTCACCGTGTCAGTGCACCTGGTTGAGGGTCTTCCTCAACCTGCCCCTCTGCCTTTCTGAGCATCATGGTCCTCTCCATGGAATAGTCCCTCTGAACAACATGCCCGAACATGTGAGGTGAAGCTTTATCATCGTTGGCTCTAAGGAACACTCTGGCTGCACTTTCTCCAAGACATATTTGTTCTTTTTGGCCATCCATGGGATGTCCAGTGCTCTTCTCCAACAACACAGCTCAAAGGCATCCATTCTTCTGTCCTTATTCATTGCCCAGCTTTCAGATGCATAGCAAGTGATCAGAAAGACCATGGCCTGAGTGAGATGCACTTTAGTCCTCAAACTGACATCACTGGTCCTCAATAATTTTGAGAAGTCCCTGGCTGCAGACTTTCTCAGTGGAACACGTCTCCTGATATCCTGACTGCTGGTACCAAGGGTGTTGACTGTGGATCCAGGTAAAATGCCGTTGTTGGCAGTTTCAATCTTTTCACCATCTATGATGTTGTTGCCTATAGGTCCAGTGGGAAGAGTTTTTGTTTTCTTGATGTTGAGATACAATCCATCCATATTGAGGGCTGTATTCTTTTCAATTGAATGGTGAATAAAAAGATAGTAATTGGAATTACGTCAGAGATGCTTCAGAAGACAGGCCCAGTGATTTGCTTCTGAAATGTCACAGCCTTAAGAACATTGAGGAGCAGTTAGACTCACATATATAAAACTTGGAGACATGAAGTCCATTGGCAACTAAAGGTAAGACACAAGCAGCCTTAGATAACACTGGATTGGTCAGACCCCTACCTCACGGGGACATGACACCTAACACTTTACTGCATGGAGAAGCAGGGAGGCCCCTGCTTCTCTGGTTATAGCAATCAGAAGTCAGTGTACTTCTCTTTGTGCAGAGTGAAACTGCTCCATAGGGTTTCCAGGTCTGTAATCTATTAGTTGCTGTTATAATTGGGAAATATCTTTCATCTGCTCTTTTCTGTAAAATGCTTGTCTGTCAGATACTGTTCTAAATCTGAGCATTGGCATTAAGACAGACTAGGAAGAAGGACTGGCCATCCACTTCCAAAATAACAGGCCTTCAAAAACCCTATGTACAGTAGATCCCACTTAGAGTAGACTAGCAGATATAGCAATGGAGGCTGAGCCCTCAGATATTCAGTGACTGGGGTAATGGGGTAGATGTGTTGGAGACAATAAGGTTGCCTCAGAATCGAGCAGGGTTCAGAGCTGTTGTACACAGGGTCACTATGAGTCACAGGTGACTGGACGACATATAACGACAACAACAACAGCCTTTCCAGAAGTGGGAAAGACGCCACATCTTTTCCTGGGGAGCAGCTGGTGGGTTTGCCCCCCTGCCCTTTCAGTTAACAGCCTAACGTGGCAATCCGTGTACCATATGATCTTAGGTCTTAACTTATTGATTTCCATAAAAACAAACTCCATGGGGCCTGCCCCTTAGTAATCAGGGTCTGCTTTCACTTCATAAAAAATGACATTGACTGGAAATTGTTGTTACTAGCTCAAGAGAAAGAACATTTGTTCTCAGATGCCCCAATGAGCAAAGGTAAAACCTGGTGCTGGGGACCCAGAAAGTCCCTGGATTAACTGAAGGACCTAGATCCTGTCTGTGGTTAAGATTGTCAAAGAGAATGCCTCCCCATGAGGGTGCTGGCTCATTTTGATGTAATTGAAGTGCACACAATGGCTGGGACTATATATTCCCCTGCAATTTTGCTGACTTTGCCGTTTTAGCAAAAAATAATTTATTTTAATGTTATTTGCATTGCATAAAATTATAATAAATGTTTTTAAGAACAGAGTGTTGTATATTTATGAAAGCGCCGTGTTTGTATGAAAAAAGAGGTTTAAAATGTATTGGCATGTATTTTCCATAAACACTTAAATGCAAAGCTATATACCATGCCTCCTCAACATTAACATACATTATTTGCATAAGCCATAAACAGTGGGCAATTTCTTTGTCAGACAAAAAGTACTGATTACCTTAGAAAGGATATTAATATCTTTCCTTTATCCGTATTTTTAAATTTTGCTGACTGTAGTTTGATGATCATTCATCTTGTCTTAAAGCCCAATTTACAGCCAAGACTTTGAAATATTTTCTAAAACAGAACAACAATCACACACACACACAAAATAGCAGTTAGGCGACTGCTTCTGAAAGTGACCAGTCTATGCTGGAGCTGGCTGGAAATATAGCCTCTCTTTGCCTGAAGTCCACATCTATTTAACGTAAACATACACCAGACGGACAAGACGCCTGCTTGGCAGAAGAGTGTCAGTTAATATAATTGCTTTTCTTCTGAAGTTTTGGGCCATGAAATCTAGTTTCTTCTGAGGGCTAATAGCAACAGCCAAACTCCAGACTCAGCTATTGAGTTGGTTTCGACTCTGAGTGATTCCTCTGTTCTCCAAGGCTGTAAATCATGTTGAAGAGGTTGTCCCTCTTTCTCTCTGGGAACTGCTCATGGATTTGAACCGCCAGAGATGTGAGGCTCTCAATCAAGGTGTCAGCACAGATTCCTTTGAACTACACCACCAGAGCTCCCACGGGAGCAAATGCTGTTGTGTATCATTGAGTTGAAACTGACCCACTGCTAGTGGGTTTTCAGAGGCTTTAAATCACTCTGAGGAGAGCAGCTGGTAGATTCTAACCTGCTTTCGACTTGGTGACAAAACTCCTTACTCACAGGCCACCAGAGCTCCCCTGTGAGGTAGCGTAAAATCAGGAACCAGTGGCATTTAAGGAAGAAATCTAAGCTGAACAGAAAGCATTGGTGAAAAAAAAAGACCCAGTACAGAATCCTAATTGAGGTGTTTTAGCAAAATATGCAATGCTGGAGGTACTCATGTGTCCCCAAGAAACTTGGAAGACGGCTCTCTGGCCAATTAACCGAAAGAGATACACATTTGTGCCCATTCCAAATCTAACAGAATACAAACATTATACCACAGTATCATTCACACCACATAGAGGTAAAATCTTGCTGAAGATAATTTAGATACGTTGCAGCAATTCATTGATGTTCCTTGTTGGAAATTCAAGGGTTCAGAAAAGAAAGTGGAATGAGGGAAATCAGTTCTGACTGACATCAGATGGATCTTAGCTGAAGTTAGAGAATATAAAACAGATTGATGTTTATGTATATTCTTAGCTGTGCAAAGACATTTGATTATGTTGATCACAACAAATTATGGATAATTTTGTGAAGAATTGGACTTCCAGAATACTTGGTTGTGCTCTTACAAAACCTGTATGTAGACCGAGAGTCATTTGCTTAAGTAGTGAAAGGGGATACTACATGGTTTAAAATGACACACTATACAGTTCACAGAAAGACTCATTGAAAACTTGCAGTAGACAAATGAAATGATCTTGCTTTCCAAAAACAAAGAAGACTTGAAACACTGGTGAGGAGCAAAGACTACATCCTTCATGGTGTATTCTGTCTCTATACCTTTTCAATCTGTATGCAGAACAGATCATCCGGGATGCTGGGCTGTATGATGGGAAATGTGGCATCAGGATTGGAGGAAGATTCATCAACAACCTTTGTTACGCAGATGACACAATCCTGCTTGCTGAAACTGAGGAGGACCTGAAGTGCTTGCAGCAGAAGGTCAAGGACTGCAGCCTTCAATATGGATTAAAGCTCAACATTAAGAAAACAAAGATTTTCATCACTGGGCCAACTGGCAGCATCAGTGTGGATGGTGAAGATATTGAGATAGTTAACAGTTTTAGTTTGCTTGGTTCTTCAATCAACACTCTTGATACCAGCAGCCAGGAAATCAAGAGATGAATTGCATTGGGAAAGTCAGCTGTCAGGGACCTCACTAGAGTACTAAAGAGCAGCAACATCAGGCTGGAGACTAAGGTGCACCTGACCCAGGCCCTAGTCTGTGCAATTGTGTGCTGTGCATCAGAGAGCTGGACAGTGACTACGGATGACAGAGAATTGATGCCTTTGAGCTATGGTGCTGGAGAAGAGTGTTGAATATACCATGGACTGCCAAGAGAAAAAACAGGTTTATCCTAGAGAGGGTGAAGCTGGGCTACTCCTTGGAGGCAAGGATTCTGAAGCTTCATCTGACATACTTTGGACATGTTACAAGGTGGGACCAGGCCTTGGAGAGGGACATCATGTTTGGAAGGGGAGATGGACAGCGCAAGAGAGGAAGACCCTCGATGAGATGGATCAATTCAGTGATTGGTGTATGGCGTGTAGGTGTGTCAGAGACAGTGAGGTTGGCACAGGATAGAGCAGAGTTTAGGGCTTTTGTACATAGGGCAAGCAACTTGACGCAAATAACAGCAACTGTATATATATACATCACGTTAATATTAAGAAAAACAAATATTGTTAGACCTCAGCTGATATGCTACATCATGGTAAGTGGACAAAGGATTGAATTTCTCGAGGACTTCATTTTAGCTACACTACAGTCAACATCAATGGAATAGCAGCAGCCGAGAAATCGGTGTGTTGTATTGGGCACATCTGTTGCAAAGGACTTCTTTAAAGTGCTCAAGAATGGCGAGCTCTGGTCGCCTAGTGGCAAGAAGCTGCACTGCAATCCCAGAGGTGTGCGGTTCAAATCCACCAGATGCTCTCCTGGAGAAGGAGGAACAATCTCCTCCTGTACCAGTCAGATCTGATTTGACTGTACACACGCACAAATAATAATACAAATAAAAATAAAAACCCAAAAAAATTCTGTAAAAAAAAATAAAGTTCTCAAGAGCAAGAAGGCCACTCCGAGGTCTTAACATACACCGTATCCAAGCCAGAGTATTTCCACTCGCTTCCTCTACATGTCAGAATTGGACAATGAATAAGCAAGCTCAAAGAAGAATCAATGCCTTTGACTTATGATTTTGGAGAAGAATATGGAATTGACCTGTCACCTGCCAAAAGAACAGACAAATTTGCCTTGGGAGGCGTGCAGCCAGAATGCTCTTTAGAAGGTGGGATGGTGAGGCGTCCTCTCACATGCTTTTATCAGAAGAGGCCAGTTCCTGGAGGGAGACATCATGCTCGGCACAGTATAATGTTATCAAGAAAGAAGACGACACTTAATGAAATGTATAAGCACAGTGACTGCAACAGTGAGCCCAAACACAGTCACTGTGAGGAAGGTGCGGATTGGACTGTGCTTTGTTCTCTTCTTCGGAGGGTCCCTGTGAGTCAGGGCATCCCTGAGCACAGCGATATGTCCTTTCTTGAATCTGGCTTGAAGTCCTGTATGCCATCTCCCTATTGCTGTCAAACAGGAGCTCTGGTGGTGCAGCTCGTTGGAAGTTGTGCTAACTGAAGATCTTGCCTCGCTGGTGGTTTGAATCTATCAGCATCCCTTCTGGAGAAGACGGTGAGTAGTCTCTTCCCCTGTGATATGCAGCCTTGGAAACCCAATGAAAGGTCAGCTTTGAGTTAGTTCCAACTCCATGTCAATGTGATTTTGTATCTCTCTCTCTCTCTTTATTTCACAATATTGTCTCACACATTTCATCCTGAAAATAAACTCTGTGGGTACATGTGGATGTTATTATTCCTCGGTTGACAGATGATGGAGGAGAAAAAAAAAAACAACACCACACCTGTGACTAACGTTTATTGAACACTGTATCTTGTATCTTCTGCATTTTCTCATGTAACCGCCGGCGACCTCTTTTGATAGATGATGAAATTAAGGCGTTGAGGGGTTTAGAGACTGCCTTAGGACCAGAAAGAGGCAGAGCCACAAATGAAAACCAGATCTGTCTGGGGCTCAGACATTAAGTTCTTTTCACTACTTGCTTTAACCTGGATTTGAAACAGTATTACAGGGTCCCAGGTATCACAAGGAATGAGTCACGCATGTGTCTGTTTTGTCTTGTTAACTACTTTCAAGTAGACCCCGGGCCCCCTGGCAACTTAATAGACAAAGGAAGGAAACGCTTGCTTGCTGGTCCTCTCTTGCCCACATGATTAGTTGTTGAGTGCCCTGTTGTGATCTCTTGGGCTTTTCTTTGGCTGATAATTTCCCCTCCGAAGGAGATCACCTTTCCTTCTTAGTCTATCTTATTTTTGAAGTTTACTGAAACCTGTTCATTGTCAAGCGCCAGACACGCCTCCGCTAGCAGATGAGTGGTGGCTGTGTGTGGGCTACATTTACTGGAGATTGAACTCAGGTAGAACCCGATGTCAGAACTCTATCATTCAACCACCGCTGCCTCATTTTTGTCTAAACCCTCTACATAATTACAGTTTCTTAAATAAAAGCAAGCAGGCAAACAAAAACAAAACCCCAACTCAGACACACCAAAATGCAGCTGGCTTCTTAAGCAGGTGAGAGCTTAGTGGGGAATAAAAAAAAAGGGGGGGGGGACCAAAGAATGATGGAAAACTTGATTGAGACACTGTTCTTGGAAACGGTCAGAAACCAAGGGCATTGTGACAGGATGGGCAGTGAGGACAATACCCAGACCTGGAAGAGGATCCATTTCTCTTCTGTGGTGGGAAAGTTTAAAAAGAAATTAAAACAAACAAATCCATTTAACCAACAGATGGGAAATCAAACTCAAAGCACATTGCGGTCGAGTTGGAACGGTCTCAGCTGAATCTCCAGTGGGTTTTCAGAGGCTCTAAATTGTGTAGAAATAGATCGCCCACGTCTATTCTGCACAGCCTTTGGTGGGTTTGAACCTGCGGAGAGGTGTCACCTTTGAGTGAGAAGGGCTGCTTTCTGTGAACTACACCACCAGAGTTAGGTGGGGTGTGTTACTATTGTTATTAGTTGCTGGCGTGTTGACTTAAGATCCAGTGACTCTATGAGTCTTGCCTTCATCACAAGCCTACAAAGAGGAAAAGGTTCATTTCCTCTTTCCATACGCATGTAACCAGGATTTTATTAGGAATACGGGTTTGGATACTGGAGAGCTAAAAAGCCTAACCAGGGGAGTGTCCATTGTTTCTGTTCTGGTCTCATCCCACACGTAGGAGTACAGACTGATTCCTGAATCTCCAGTGATGTAATTCAGTGGCCAAAAAGCCGGTGTCACAAGTTTGTAGACAGCAAGTTCATATCACTAAGCAGGCAGCCACACGAAACAAAGAAAAAAAGAAATAAATTTCTTCGCTAGCTAAAGTCCCCCAATGGGTAATTAAAATGATGCCACTGCTGTTTTTACTACATCCAAAAGTGTTTTAATTTGTATTTAGCCAGAGGCTTTCTAAGCAACAGGAACATTTTTACAAATCTAACAAATAATTATAAATAAATAAAGTCTCCACTTCGGCTATTTGGGGGGAATGTTTCCTTCAGGTAACACATTTATAAATCCAGCTATTTGACAATATGGAGCTAAAATAACTGTAGAGCTTGAACTGGTTGCTTAAGTGACAGTTGAAATGGTGTGCTTGTCAGCATAGAAATGAAAAACAATATCATCCGGGGAGGGAATCTCATCCCAAAGGCACCATGGACTATAAATGCTAAATTACAATAGACTCAGAATGTAACCTTTCATAATTCTTGAATAAAGGATCTGAGGAACAGAAAGCCCAAGGTAGCAAGAATTCCGATTAAAGGAAGAGAAACACAGTTTTTTGTTAAGGTGACCTGAAAAATTATTGATAGGGTCTCTGAGTGCCCCAAAACTCTGTTCGACACTTGTTTTTCATCAGTAAAACTTAATATAGTGATGATGATGATGACAATGATGACAATGATAATAATAATAATAATAATAATAATAGTATTTAAGGAGTAGTTCTGTGGTTATAAGGGAACTGTCAGGGCATAGTCTTTACAGAGTTGTGCTGCTGACTATAGGCCGAGCCTCCCTGGTGCTTGGACTCTCTGAGGAGAAGGATGGACACATTCCTTCCGTGTGATATAGAACCTTCAGAAACCGAATAGAGGATCAGCCGTGAGTCAGCTCCGTCTCAGTGGCAATGAGTTTGTGTGGTTCTTTTTGTTTGTGTTTACCTTCCTTTCTGGAATCCCTCTCATTCCCCAATCTCATGCCCAGTATGGATTGTTACCGTTTAGAATTGATTTCAGATTTGCACTCCATGAATGATTGAAAATGGAATTAGGTGATTCTTAGATTTCCTTCAAGAGCATAATGGTGGTGGTGTTGCTGTTGAATGGGGTTGTGTTTCTTGCAAGGCTGCTTTAACTGGTTTATTTCTGGAGTCTCCTGTTTGTTACAAGAGAAGGATGGGCAGTCTCCTTTCATGCAACTGTTGTTGTTGATCGCCTTCAAGTCAAGCGTGACTCACAGCGACCCTATGAACAAAAGGCCTGAAGACTTTCTACAACCATCAACGTTTATCAAAGTTCAGAGAGTTTCAGGAGGCATGTTGTTTAGGAAGTGGATGCCACTCCTACTTCCAAACCTGTCATAGTATGCTATGTGCCATTTAGTTGCCTGCGATGTGCAGCAACCCTACATATAGCAACTCTGAACCCTTCCCTGTCCTGAGTCAGTCTCACTAATTCCAATACACCATTGCCCCAGTTACTGTATCAATCCATCTCCTCCAGGGTCTCCCTCTCCTGCGCTGTCCATCCACCCTTCTGAGCATGATGGCTTTCTCCAAGGACTGATCTCTCCTGGCCATGGGCTCAAAGTCAGTGAAGCAGAGCTTAAAAATCCTAGCCTCCAGGTTGCAACCCCCCCATGATACATCTTCAAGGATATGAACATGTACGGCTAAGCACAATTAATAACAGTGCATCTAAATTCCAAAATCAATCTCCATAATAGTCTATGTGTTTCCTACTGCCAAAGGGGCCCTTTAGAGTAGTGAGAGAAGATTTTCACCCTGAAACCCACAGCATCCCTTTTCAGCAGGAAGTAGCTAAGAGAATACGCCATCCCCTTTTCCTTATGAATCAGGGTGAAGTCTCTCTCAGGGAGGAGTGATAGGGAATGGCAAAGGACACACTGACAAAGGAGATGAATCAGAACTGACTGACTTTGACAAGCACTGTGACAATTGGACAATTAAAACAGACATTCGGATGGCGGGGGAAGAAAAACACACTGGGGAGGAGGGTAGAGAGAATGGTGCAGCAATGAAGGAATGAAAACCCTAAATCCCTGTAAATGTTCATTAAAATTAATAAAATTTAATAATAATAATAAAAAAAGGAAAAAAAATCCTAGCCTCCAAGGAGAGACTTGATTTCACCCTCTCCAAGACAGACTTACTTGTTTTCTTGGCAGTCCATGGCATGTTCAAGCATCTTCTCCAGCATCACAACTTGAAGACATCTCTTCTTCTTCTGTCCTTAGTCATTGTCCAACTCTTTGAAGCATAACAATTAATGGAGAAGACCATGGACAGGATTAGGTGCACCTTTGTATCTAGACTGACATCGTTGCTCTTCAGCACTCTGGAGAGGTCCATGACAGCACATTTCCCCAATGCAATTTGTCTTTTGATTTCCTGACTGCAGGTGTTAAGAGTGTTGATTGTGGATGCGAGGAAGCTGTAATTGCTAACAACTTCAATCTCTTCTCCATCTATCATGGTGCTGCCAATTGGCCCAGTGGTGAGAATCTTTGTCTTCTTGATGTTGAGCTTCAATCCATATTGAAAACTACAGTCCTTCACCTTTTGCAACATGTGCTTTAGGTCTTCTTCACTTTCAGCAAGCAAGGTTGTGTCATCTTCATATTGTAGGTTGTTAATAAGTCTTCCTCGAATCTTGATGCCACACTCCTCCTCATAAAGCCCTGCTTCTCGAATGATCTGCATACAGATTGAAAAGGTACAGGGACAGGATGAATCCCTGGCACATTCCCTTCCTGATTTTGAATCATGCAGTGTTTCCTTGCTCTGTTCTGAGGACTGCTTCTTAGTCCAAGTATAGGTTTCATATAAGCGTCATCAAGTGTTCTGAGATTCCCATTTTCCTTTAGGTTAGTTCATGCAATTACTGCCCCTGAAAACCTACCGGAAGGTCAACTGTGGATCGGTTCTGACTGGATAGTACACAGTAGCATTGCAAGTTAACTAAGTCTATTTGGGGGCATAGGATCAGTTGAGAAATTTTTATTGTAAATGGGAGGGAAAAAAAGTCATTGTTTGATACCATGGAATTTATTTATGTTCAGATAAAGGCATGTGAACTAGAGCACAAGCATGTCTCATCTTCTGCTTCCCTTTCATCCTGGTTGATTAACACTCCACGAAGGCACGTGTGAGTTGTGCATGTCCACCAGGAAGCATTTACTGAATAAGTAGTGTGGGGAAAAAAGAAAGAGGGGGCCACTTTTTAAACCTTCCTGAGAATGCCCATGCCATAGTGGAATTTTGTTTTCTTAGAAGAATTGGGAAAAGAAACAAACAAAAAGAATTGGGAAGAGGAAGAGAGAACTCAACTCATGTCTAAGTTATCAGAAATGAATGATTGTAGTGTAGGGGATGTGTCAACGCCCTTCAGCTCATTCATTGCCACGTGTAAGAACAGGCTTGCTTTTATGTGGTGGAATCCTTGAGTAAATATCTGTGCATCTTATTTTTTGCTGCACTCATATAAGTCTCACTCTTTAAAAGAATCTTACTGTTGCTTATTTATTTTGGAGCTTTTATAAAGGCTTTTTTTGAAGAGTATGATGGTTAGAAGTGAAGACTCTTGAGGAGGTTGCCTGGGTTTCAATCCAAAGACTGCAACATAGTTGTTCTAAAGTATGATTTGATTCTCCTAATGCTAAAGGGGGGTTTTAGTAGAGGGATACTGCATCCTAAGTGCCGAGTGGTTATAAACAAGTATTATTATTTAACTACATCACGTTTACTAAAAAGATATCTTTACTTTTGTGCAAGTATGTAGCCGCCTTGTGAAACAGATTCATCCTGGAAAGGGTTAAACCTGGCGGCTCCTTGGAGGCAAGGATTCTGAGGCTCCGTCTAACATGCTTTGGACATGTTGTAAGGAGGGACTGGTCCTTGGAGAGGGACGTCATGCTTGGTGAGGTGGAAAGACAGCAGAGGAGAGGAAGGCCCTCTATGAGATGGATTGATTTGGTGACTGGGGTAATCAGGATGGGTGTATCGGAGACAGTGAGATTGGCACAGGACAGAGCAGAGTTTAGAGCTGTTGTACATAGGGTTGCTATGAGTCGCAAGCAACTCAACGGCACATAACAACAACAACAACATGTAGCCAGCGTCCTATCTTAAGCAGTCTTTTGAAATAATCATCTGACCTGATTCATTCTATTTTTCTCTCTATCATTAGCATTTCCTGTGTGCCTGCCACCTGTCAGATACAGGTAGCTGGTTTTTACAAAAGGATTCATAATAATAGCTTCAGCTCACAAGGAACTCGTGGTGTAAGGTCGGAAAACCCCAATGAGTTGTGATTCATATTTGCGGTTGTTTCTCCCACCTCCTCCTTTATGGAGAGAATTTCCTCAGCATGTCAGTTCCTCCAGAGCTGTCGGGTAACCTCCCAGTGTTCCAAGTTGGACCTGCTGTCCCTCCTTTCAAACGCACCAGTGCTTTGTGGGTTCTCTCAGTGGCAGGATTCTCACCTGCCATGCAGGAGACTAGATGTGATTCCCAAACAGTGATCCTCATCTATATCCACGACTCATTTGTCTGTGGTTTGTGTGTTGCTGTCATGGTGAGCAAGTTTCAACAGAGCTTCTAGGCTGAGTCAGAGCAGACACTTAAGAATGATCTGGCAAACTGCCGCAGAAAAATTAGCAAATGGAAACCTTATCGATCAGATGGGGTAGTTATTTGTTGTGTTGTGCCTGGGTTTGCCATGATTTGAGGTTAACTGGATGCCAGCTAATAATAACAATCTTCTGTGCCTGTTCAAAGACCCTCCTCTACTTAAGCATCAAACCGGTTTGCATCTTTTCTGCTCTGAGAGAAGCCCTTGGAAAGGGCTTCTTAGCTAAGAACCAGTAGATATCTTCATGACAAGGCCCATACTTCACCAGCAGTAGAGGTAAGCCCCTGCTGAACAATTCGTTTCACCAAATCTCCAGGAGCAGTAAAGGCCGTGGTGGCATTGTGATTAAGATACGTAGCTACTTACCATAAGGTTGGTAGTTCAAACACAGAAGTTACTACCTGGTAGAATGATGAGGCAGTTTGCCTCTGTAAATATTTACAGCATTGGGGACGTTATAGAGTAGTTCAAGGCTATTTTGTTGGGTCACTGTGCCTTAGAATCAACTTGATGATAAAAGATTTGGGGTTCTGAGAGGTGGGAGGTGCCACCGCAAACTTCTCTTTTGTGATTTCCTTTCCCTGCCACTAGGTGTCACTGTTCTATTTAAAAAATATGGACCCAAATTGGTCTTGACATTGTGAAGTTTGGCCTTTGGGTAGGGAGATCTGACAGGTCTAGGCGCCTCCTCATTTTGAGGTTCTCAGCTAACCCGAAGAACCTAAAGATTGAGTACATTACGGGAACTAACCCTGCATACAAAGCCTTTTGAAATGAAGGTATCTGGCACGTGTAAATCCAATACTTTGTATATTCGCTTCTTGGGTATTGATTCTTTTAAAAAGAAATCTTTAAGGATTAACTTCTTGCAACAAAGATAAAGTATTTATGGATTCTAAGAGGTGCATCTTCATTATTCATGGAGATGTTTGTGAAGAAATATCTGGTTATGTCAAGGCACCCTATTAGAACATAAGGGACAAGAGAAGACTGTTTGCCCTTCTACCAACGACCTCTGTCTCCTTTGGAGAAAAAGGTAGCCATCAACCCCCACAGACAAAACAGGGCATTGATGTTGGCATTTACTCATACCACCCCCCGACCCCTCTGCTCAGAATTATCTCTAAAATTTTCTACCTGTATGGAAGGAAGTTGGTAGAGATTTCTTTGCCATTTTGAAGACAACAGGAGAAGTATAATTCTACCTCAGGCAACATTGTCATTGAGTCAGAGGTCTTTATGTAAGAGACTCCTCCCTGGCATGATGCTTTTTTTTTTCCAAACAAAACTTTATTAGATACATTCTAGAACTTTGGTGACATAGTGCATAGGAGTTGTGCTGCTAACCCAAAGTTAGATCCTCTCTGCCAGTTCGAATCCATCAGCTGCTCCACTGGAGAAAGATGGGCAGCAGTCTCCTCCCATGAAGTTTACAGCCTCTAAAAATCTACTGAAGGGTCAGCTGTGAGTTGGTTTTGACTCCCTGGCAGTGACCAGGGATGATAGAAGGAGAATTGATACCTTTGAACTGTGGTGCTAGAGAGGAGTATTGAATATACCGTGGACTGTGAGAACAAACAGGTTCATACTGTTGTTGTGATTGCCTTTGACTCGAGCACAACTCAGAGATCAAGAAGCCTGAAGCCTTTCTATAACTATCATCATTTATCAAAGTTCATAGCATTTCCAGAAGCATGTTGTTTAGCAAGTGGATGCCACTCCTGCTTCCAAACCTGTCTTAAACTGGGAGCTCCAACAACCACTATCCTCCATGGGTAACCGTTGTGGCATTTGACACCCCAGTGGCACAGGGTTCAGCATCACAACAACCCCAGGTTACCTCAGTACAGCATATTGACAGAAGAGTACTGTACCACTTAGAAGAATGTTCCTCCAAAATACAATAATAACCAACTTTAAATACAAAGGCCCTCCCTGAGATCTTGTAGAGGGTGAAACCAGACTTCTTCTTTGAGGAAAAGATTCTGAAGCTTTGTCTGACATACTTCAGACATGTTGCAAGAAGGGACCAATCCTTGGAGAAGGATGTCATTGGGAGGGTGGAGGGACAGCAGCACAAGAGAGGAACACCCTCTATGAGGTGGATTGATTCAGTGTCTGGGGTAATGGGGGTTAGGTGTGTCAGAGACAATAAGATTGGCACAGGATAGAGCACGGTTAAGGGCTGTTGTACATAGGGTTGCTATGAGTGTCAGGCAACTTGATGGCCCATAACAACAACCACAAACACAGATTTATAACATTAATTGTAATACTCAAATTATAACTTCACTCTTCCTGCTTCATACCTGAATCTCATTTCCGTTAATCCTTCTATTCTACTCCTCCCTTCTTGCCTTCCAGGATTTTTCCTTGAGCATATTTGATCCTTTTGACCTTATGTAGTTGTTAATCCTAAGAAGTGAGTGCCTCTCTGGCATTATTGATTATGCTGTGGGCCTGTCTATGGTTTGTATTGATAGTTGAGCCCTGAGGATGATTTTTTGCGCCATATTTGAAGAGTGTCTAAAGGCCTTTAGTCTCAGGTGTTCTACTATCTTTAGTTTATCAGTCAGCTTAGCCTTTATTTTTTTTTCTTCTTTTCCACATTTTCTCCCACAGTAACCAGCCTCCCCAACATTGATCCTTTTTAGACTGGGCAGCTAGTGATCACCGTCAAATTGCCCTGGTCTCAGAGTCATGGAGGTTGACATAGTCATGATCTATTAGTTTCTTCACATCTAGAAGAGGCATTTTAAAAATGGACCATTACATTTGTTTTTATGAATATCTTTAACACTTTGAGCACTAAGGGAAAATAATATATCAACTTACTGGGTCAGAACTGATTTGGAAAAGAATTTCATCAACTGCAGAATATCCTCTTGTAAGGTGTTACACATGCTTCCAGCTCAAGATCAAATCAGTAATGCAGAGATTTTAATCTATGCAGGTGATGCTCATGTAAACATTATACACGGGTTAACCCCAACTCGTAAGCTATCTGTGCTTAAATAGACTCCCCGCCCCAGTATAGAAGAGACTCATCATTGGCCAGATGACATCTAGCATGGAATTCTAACATTTTATTTTACCATATTTCATTTCTCAAGGAGGGCCAAAAGTCAGATAACTTCTTGTATTATTAACCTTAAAGAGTGGGTCTACAAACCTTTTTTAAAATGTAAAACCTGTACATTTCTGGGACGTTCTGAATTTCTTTTGTTTCCTTTTTTCCTTCAAGCATTTTGCAGTGAGCTTCTTTTTTATATATAGCAAACAATTTGAAAGAATACAAAAATATGTGAAGTTCATTTAAAAAAAACTACAGTATAGGTTGGTACAGTACACTAAAAGACTTTGATAAAAAGAACCAGTAATAAAAGGTCTCCATTTTAAATGTCATTCATATATACCTTGTGGATGAGAGCTATATACTTTTACATACTTTTTTAGAGGATTAAATTATTGAATGACTGGGGGGGGGGCGGAAAGTGGGTCTACATTGTCTTCTTACAGAAGAAGAAGAAGAAGACAATGTAGACACACTTTTTTTTTCTTCCCAATCACTTGTTATGCATCAGAGAGTTGGACAATGACCAAGGAGGATAGAAGGAGAATTGATGCCTTTGAGCTGTGGTGCTGGAGAAGAGTATTGAGAATACCATGGACTGCTAGGAAAACAAACAGATTTGTCCTGGAAAGGGTTAAAGCGGGTGGCTCCTTGGAGGCAAGGATTCTGAGGCTCTGTCTAACATACTTTGGACATGTTGTGAGGAGAGACTGGTCCTTGGAGAGGGACATCATGCTTGGGAGGGTGGAGGGACAGCGCAGGAGGGGAAGGCCCTCTATGAGGTGGATTGATTCAGTGACTGGGATAATCGGGATGGGCATGTCGGAGACAGTGCGATTGGCACAGGACAGAGCGGAGTTTAGGACTGTTGTACATAGGGTCGTTATGAGTCGCAGGTGACTTGACGGCACGTAACAACAACAACAACAACAACATTGTCTTCTAGCTTATGTGAGTCGAGTGAAGGTGGCGAATTAGGACCTCATTCGGGGGTAGGGATGTAGTGTTTTTTCCAATGTTTCTTTCATTCTTTTGGCTCTAAATATCATCTTAAATGCAGAGGTTTTGTGAAGAGGGCATGCAAATCCATAGTTAAGAATGCTAAAGACTTTCTGATAGAGGCTTATAATAAGAACAAATTGTAACGGCCATAGAAGGAGTTGTACTGCAGATGGCTTTATTCTTGGGTACTCAGTACCATCTGGCATTTTGGGGCTGAGCCCAGCCCAACAAAACAAGAAACCATATTTGCGATGTATTGGCACAAACACGGAAGTCAATGACTCCTTGACATTCTGGACTCTCCGTCATATGGCGAGTCCGACTACAAAGCGTGCCCTTTTCCAGCTGGCAGGAAAGTGGCTCCGATGAGGTTGCCTTTTGTTGAAGGAAAGGTCACCTCAAGGAATCTTGAAGTGTTGGCTTCATTCTGGGAATTACACATGGCGCTATGGACCACTTCTTTCTGGCTGAGTTAAGTGCTTGGCTTGGGCGATATAGAAGCCTAGCAATGTGACATTGAAAGGTCTGAGTTCATATTTAAAATAATTAAGGTAATTGATAAACTGAAATAATGCAGACTTTTTCTAAAGTGCTCTTAAAATACTTGAGACAGCCTTTGATATTCTAAGTGCAGTACTTTGCCATGATTGGTCTTTTTTTTCTCTGCCTGCGTCCCTCTGTATCCATGAACTGAGGGGCAAAACTTTTTTCTTTTTTCTTAAAAAAAATTTCCAAGATCTGGCATCATCGAATGGCACATGTTATGTTGTTGTTAATTGCTGTTGAGTGAACTACCTTGGGTCTCTATGAATCAAGATGGTAACTGTCCCCTACCTTGTATCGTCCTCACAATCTCCACCATGCTCAAGCCTATTATCATTGAAGTCATTGTATCAGTCTTTCTCTTTGAGAGTCTTCCTCTCTTTGGCTGACCCTCTCCTTTCCCCAGCCTGATGTCTTTTCCAAGGACTCGCCCCTCCTGACAACATTTCCGAAGTGTGTGAGACAAAATTTTGCCATCCGTGCCTCCAGGGAATACCATGGTTTTATTCCCTTCGGGACAGATTTGTTTTCTCTTTTGGCTGTCCATGACCTATTCAGTACTCTTCATCAGTGCTCCAATTCAGGGTCTTTCTTGATCATTCTCGTAGGAATAATTGGGCACATTAGATTATCCCTGAATCTTTCTTTGAGATTGTACTATATGAATCATGTTACAAAGCAACCATTGACATGAGATTCTCCACCCAGAATTCTAGATGTTCAGGGATCTAGAGCTCTTTAGAACTCAAGAGATGTGGTGGCCTTTCATGATTGCCTGGTCACATGGAGACTTGAGCCAGAGTCTCCTGAAGACACATTTGATCTCTTCCGTAGCCAGCATTTTCTACAGGTTGTCAGCCAAGAGCTCAGCTGGAACTGTTCGCTGGAGGGCCTGCTCTCTGCACATGTGCCTGGAGGTTTTCACAGTGTGGCGCTTGAAGGAAGGCTGCCCCAGTGGTGCCGCACACTATGTGTTAGGCTGTTAACTGAGGAGCTGGGGGAATTGGCCCCGTGACAGTAAGTTGACTTGGATTTGGATCTCCAAGAGAATGCATCCCAAGAGGGAACATTCCAAAACACCTAATGAAAGCCACAAGGCTCTAGGTCACCAGGTCTTAGCAATTCTGCAGTGTCTATTACTAAGCCTTCAAGCACTCAAACTCATTGGTATCAGTGCCTTGCAACAAACTGCAACCATGTACATCTCCCTCTGATGCTTTAAAGTTACTCCAAGGAGAATCATGTGATGACAGCAATGATTCTCTACATCTTAGTCAACACTATTTTATTTTCACAGCTTTTACTTATTTTTTTTCCCTAGTTTTTGCTCAATTTGAAGACTATCTCAGATAACTAGCTAAATGCTATCTCTTTAGTTTTCTTTTTCTCCACCATACATATGGGGTGTTTTTTTTTAAAATATTTTTTTATTGATTTTCATATAAAATATCTTTACAGTATGTTTCATTCATGTGCATTCTTTTATACAATCTTTCATTTACATTGTGCTTTATACAATCATTAATATACATTCTAATTTATACTTTTTATACTAGTTTATTTACAAAATTCAAACTCATACATTGTTGATGGGATTGTACAGTGGTACAACCATTCTGGAAGGCAGTTTGGCACTTCTTCAAAAAGCTGAACATAGAAATTCCATATGACCCAGCTATTTCAATGCTTGGAATATACCGCAAGAAAGTAAGAACTGAGGCACAAACAGAGACTTGTACACTAATGGTCATAGAAGTGTTATTCACCATCACAAGAACACGGAAACAACCCAGCTGTCCAACCACAAACAAATGGATTGAGAAATTATGGTACATTCACACAATGGAATACTATGCAGCACACAGGAGCACTGATTTTGTAAATTATTACCTAACTTGGGAGAGACTGGACAGCATTATGCTGAGTGAACTAACTCAGTCCCACAAGGACAAATACTGTATAAAACCATTATTGTAGAATGAGGATGGGAGGGTGGAAGCAGAGGGGTGAGGATGAGTGTGTGGGGATGCTAATCATGGGGCCATTCGTATGCGTTTAATAGACATTTGTTCTTTTTTCTCTTTCATTTTACCTGTTCTAACCTGTGACGTTTCAATGATTTCTTTTTACTTAGATCCATAATCAACATTCATGGACTTGTTTGATATTTTCACAGTGCAGTTCATTGTTTGATTAACTGTGACTTGCATTGTGAAAATCTGCTGCCGATGACTTTAAAGTGCCAAAGAGCAAGGATGCCACTTAGAGAGTAAGATGCATAGGACTCAAGCCAAGCTGTTGTCCTAGCGTCTGAAAGTTGAACAGTGAGTAAGGAAGACTGGAGAATAATTCACACCTTTGAATTGCAGTGCTGGCCTACAACATTGAATATACCAGATACTTGCAAAAGGACAAAGAAATCGGTCTTGAAAGAACTGTAGCCACAGTGTTCCTTAGTAGCAAGAATGTAGGAAGTTTCACCTCTCAGACTTTGGCCATGTTATTAGGAGGGCCCTGTCCCTGGGAGAGTGGAGGGTCGGTGACAGAGAGGCAGACCCTTGAAGAGATGCATTGGCACAGCGACAACAGAAGTGCTCGTAAGTATAGGAGAGATTTTTAAGGATGGCACATGGTCAGGCTTCCTTCTGTTCTACGTAGAGTCACTAGAAGTCACCTCACAGCCACATTTGCTCATCTTTTTCTGTTGAGATGGATTGTTTTTTTAATCCTTCCCTTAGTGTTGTCCTCTCTTGATATTATTGATAGCTTTTGGGCGTATCCTCTTCAAGAAATAGAAAACCTGATTAACATCAAGTCAGAAGTTACCCATAGCTGACCTTCTAGTGGGTTTTCAAAGGCAATAAATTGTGTGAGAGGAAATTGCCCCTTCTTCTCCTGTGTAGCAGATAGTGACCATTACTCACCTTCTAGCAGAGTTTTCCCAGAGTCTTCAGAGTGGTTGATAATATGTGGTATTCCAGAGTTACAATCCAGCTTCTTGCTTGTCATTTATGCTTTGGGTTGTGGGGTTTTTTTTTTCCTTCAAGAAAAGCCTTAATTACATTTACAATATCTTTCTGCTCACAGGTATTTTACATAATGAAGATAGAACAGTCAGTTATTATTATATTGGCTTATGATCGTTCTATGCTTCTCTGCTCTGAAAATAGCAGTTATTTTTTAATACTTTGCTTTGATTTTGATGTTTTTTTTTATTCATGATCTAGTATGCAAGACAAGGATGGGCAATTTTCTCCTGTGCTATTAACTGCCTCCAAAAACCCACTGGAGGGTCAGCTATGGGTCTGTCCCAATTCTAGAGCACACAACAACAACATGGTAAAATAATTTTTATTTTCCCTGCAACTTGATGATTTTTTCCCTCAATATTTTATATATATATATATATATTTATTTATTTATTTTTTTTTTGTCTGTTCAGTTCCAAGACGTGTTTCAATGTTTTCTGTTCCATTCCTCCACTTGAGTACTAGAAGTTTATCTTTTCATTACTTTGGCTTATTATAGATAACTTGGAGCCTTGGTGGCATAGTAGGCTAAGTGTTTGGTGCTAATAGAAAGGCCAGCAGTTTGAGCGCAATAGCTGCTTTGTGGGAGAATGCTGAGTCAGTGTTTTCCTGTTAAAGGGGAGGGAGGGTGGGAGGAAAATATGCAATAATAAATGAATGGAAATCCAAGTTTTCTGTCAATGTTTGCTAAAATCACAATAAAAAATGAAATAAAAAAATAAAAGATGGATTGACTCAGAAACATGCTGGAGGGTTGCCACAAGTTGAAATCAGCTTGACAGTAGTGAGCTTGGGGTGTGTGTATGAGAGAGAGAGAGACAGAGAAATAGCTACCGACTCATAAGTATTATCATTGCCAGGTGCTTTTGAGTTGTGTGGCCATGCGTAATTAGTGTCTGTATTATGTGTACAGTGCTGTCTGAACATAGAGATACCTGTGGGTTGAAAGATATTTATGAACTTCAATAAGGTCTTGATGGAAAAGTACAACCCAGGATGAAAAAGATGCTGTTTCCAATGAAGATATTGGTTACCAATGCTGGTTGGACTCAGCTGTTAACTAAAAGCTTAGTGACCATCCGCTATTCTTTGGCAGAGTCAGTCCATTCCTGAAAAGATTCCCAAACCAGACTCACGGATGTCAGTTAGATTCTGACCCACAGCGACCGCTGTGATGCGAGGTGGACAGATCACAGGGATCAGGCACCAACGCAGACCTAATGGCACCTTTTCAAGTCTTAGATGGTATTTACTAATCCCTCCTTCCTGAGTCAAGCATAAGGTTGTCAGTAGAAAGAGGCTAGCTTCATTTGCATACAATTCTCTTTGTGATTTGCTCCCTGGCGATTTTCAATAAAGTTCAATAAAGTTTCAATAAAGTTCAGGGCTTCAGTCTTCGAGCTGTTTGCCTCCTGCCTTTACACTCTCTGTTTTTCTCTGTCCTTGGTGTCCCCATCTCTTTCTTTGTCCTTGGCTGACAACAGTGTAATTTACTTTGTTCCCCCTAACGGCCTGCCACTGTTTGGTAATTTTAAAATGTATTTGTTCTTCAAAGTATTGATGCTTTTGAATAGTGAGATTTTATTTATGGCCTAATAGGAATGTAAGGTTTCTTTCTATAGTTTATTTTATTTTTTTCAATTTTTTTCT
>NW_006399936.1:4879261-4880385 GCF_000299155.1 Elephantulus edwardii | reverse complement strand
CCAAAATAGAAAACTATAGGCCAATATCTCTCATGAATATTGATGCAAAAATCCTAAATAAAATACTGGCAAATAGAATCCAACGATACATATAGTTTATTTTTTAATGAATGTATGGTCGCTGAGAACAAACTCTGCGTATGCATGTAAAAACCACATAAAATATAAACATGGATGTGTGGGGCAGGACAATGGTGACCGTCCATAAGATAGACACAGCTTCGATTTCTGGCCAGTATACCTATGGTACAGCTGCCCTTTACTCATGCTGTGATGCTGTTGAGCTAAGATGGACTATGATTAAAGTCTTGGTCATCTAGTTTACGAAAAAATAGGGTAATGGAAAACATATTAGCCACTGTAACCAGTCATGGATGTGGCACAAGACAGGGCAAAGTTTTGTTCAATTGTCTATGAGATCACCATGAGTTGGGGCCAGTTTAGTGAGAGGAACATCAATATCTATGTGTGTGAAATTGCTGGGATCAAATGACATTTCCATTCCCAACTTTCTAATGAAGCATTAAACAGCTTTCCATAGTGGTGGCACCATTTCACGTTCCCGTTAACAGTGTATGAGCATTCCAATCTCTCCATACCCTCTCCTGCATTTATTGTTTGCTGCTTTATTGAACATTATTGTTGCTGGAGTGAAACAAAATCTTGTTGTCCTTTAGTTTTGCATCTCTTTAAGTGGGTATTGATCTTGAGCATTTATTCATGTGTTGGCCATTTGAGTACCTACTTTTCTGAAGTATCTGTTCATGTCCCCTGCCCATTTTGTCATTGGATTATTTGTCTTTGTCTTGTTGAACTGTTGGGAGTTGTCTACAAATTTTAGAGATGAGTCTCTTGTTGGATGTGTCATTGCCAAATATATAGGAGCTCTTACACATCCTGATCTCAGAAACCACTACACAGCTACGGTAATCAAAACAATTTGATACATAGGTACTTTTATTGTTGTAGTTAGATGTCATTGAGTCAAGTACGATTCATATCAACTGTATGAACAACGGATATTCTTTCCAATACTTTTTAGATACTGTGGTTTTTTTAAATTTTTATTTTATTTTAATAATTTTAATGAACATTTACAGATTTTGGATTTCCATTCATTCATT
>NW_006399936.1:4865471-4879161 GCF_000299155.1 Elephantulus edwardii | reverse complement strand
TCGCTTCTCTCTTTAAAAAGTAATAGAAAAACTCCCTCCCTGGTACACAATCCCCCCGCACCCCTCCCACCGCCCCAAGTACATTCCACTATGCAACCTTAATTGTGGACTCTTGTGATAACCTTAATACCCTATCATACATCGCTTTTAAATTATTCTCTCCCTCATCTGTTTCAGTGCAGTAGCTTTGGTGGCATGTTGTTGTTAGGTACCATCAAACTGGAACCGACTCATCGCTGACCCTCTGGCGGGTTTTCTGAGGCAGTTAATTGCATGGATAGTCCCTCTTTCCTTTGTGGAACACGGGGTGCCTTTCAGTCGACAGTACAACTCCTTACCACTAAGTCAGTGGCGTAGTCTAGAGCAAAGTGTGCTGATAATAACTCAGAGGAAGCTTCTCTCTGTGGAAGTTCAGTTCTGTGGGAGGAAGATGAGCAGTCTCCTCTCAGGCCTTTTACAGTCTCCAGGACTCAGCTGGCGGGTCGTTTATGACTCGTTCTGACACAGTGGCAGTGAGCCCGTTTGGAAGTAGATTTTAATGAGAGGACAGATACTTTCATCCCATACATACTCTTTTTAAGTACCAGAATTGTCCAAATTTCATGTGGGCTGAAATAAAACTTGCGTCTTGATTTCCTTGACAAATTCCACTTTGCCTTCAAGATGAAGTTCAAATACTACCTTTAATGTCAAACACTTCCAGAAATTTCCATCCTGGACAATGAATGGGACCCTTCTCTCTCTTTCGTTGTTGTTTACCCTAGAGTTAACATTGTCAGTTAGTGACTATGTACAATAGAACAAGGCATTTAGTATATCGGAATTATTGTTCTTAGATAATGTATTACAGCATTTGCTTACCTAAATATTCTTTAGTTCATGAAATAGGAATTAAAAATTTTGTTTCATTTCATCTCTCTGCTTTTAACATTATACCCTCTTCTCCCCTAAAAAATCCCAACTACTATGAACATACCACGGACTGCCAAGAAAACAAATCAGTCTGTCTTGGATAGGATGAAACCAAGTTTCTCCTTGGAGGCTAGGATTTTGAAGCTCTCACATACTCTGGGCACGTGGCCAGGAGAGACCAATCCTTGGAGAAAGACATCATGCTCAGAAGAATGGAGGGACAGCGCAGGAGAGGAAGATCCTGGGTGAGATGATTGGTACAGTAACTAAGGCAATGGGGGTAGGTGTGTTGGAGTCAGTGAGACTAGCTCAGGACAAGGTAGGCTTCAGAGTTACTGCATATAGGGCCACTGTGAGTTGCTGATGACTTGATGGCACATAACAATAACAACATTCTTGGTTATGGAGTCCTTGGGTGATGCAAATAACCAATTCAACAATAATTCAGATGTACTTAGAGGTACCTCAGAACAAAGCCTGGAAATCTACTTACCCCTCAAAACCAGCTATTGAAAATCCAGGGGTGCATAGTTCTGCTCTCATTCATAAGAGTTACCATGACTTGGAATCAGCTTAAAAACAACTTGGTTCTTCCAGGTTTTGAGGGATCCCTGGAGTCTCTTTAAAAGATCCAACGTTTTTTGGTTGGTTGGTTGATTGGTTGTTTTTCTGCTTGTGAAAATCTTTTCAAGTGAGAGAAGGGGATTTGATACCGAGTACCAACAAAGGAAAGTACGTTCCGTTGCCTCTTGAGGCTTCATTAGAAGGTCAATGTGACAAGAAGCCTGTTTTGCATTAAGGAGGGAACCTGGAATGGTAAAATAAGTGTAAAAAGGTGATAGATTTTTTCTTGTGAAAAAATGATTTCTATGACGGCATGTGCAGTGTCTGTTGGCCCATCACAGAGGGGTTTTTGTGTGTTTGTTTTTGAAAACCGAGGTAGACTTTTTAGTTCATAATTTCTCATTTCACTCCTGAAGTTTAGCGGCTACTATCCTTGGTATCCTATGGAGTCAAAGTGAACTTGGAGAAATTTCTCTAGGAAGAATTTGTCAAGGGCGCTAAGGAATTGTGATGCCGATGCAGTTGTTAACAGGTCCCCAGCTCCTAATTGAAAGGTGTGTTATTACAACCAACCAGCCTTTCCCTGGAAGAAGTGACCTGGTGATTTGTTCCCATAAAGATTACACCCTAGGAAACCCAATGGGACTATTTTCCTCTGTTCTGTAGATTCACTCTAAGGCAGAATTGGCCTGAAAACAGTAGGCTGGTTGGTTTGTTTTGTACTAAGGTCTAGCCAAGGATTATGATACTGTTAAATAATGCAGTAGTCCCCAGTTTTTCAGCTCCTTTCTGTACCACCACTCCATTCCATTCAGGATGATCCTTTATGCTGGGTTTTCCATATCGCTGCCTGCCCAGCTGGGCACCATGCCCAGTTTGCTTTATTCTCTGTTTATTATTTACTCACTGTCCTTGATTCTGTGGAGGAGGACATGTTACAAATGGCTGCCGTCACTATTTGTTGCCCACTGTTCCCATGTCTGTGGCGTTACAGCTTAAGTGATATGATCGAGAAGCCTATTTGAATTAAGAGCCTTCAGTCTGCCCTCTGCCAGAGAGAACCAACTTCCTTTCACTGCCTCTGTCGCTTGCCCACTGCTGTCACTATGCAGCCTTAACTTCCTTTCCAAATTATTCCCATCAGTATTCTTCCGTGGTTACCCTTCAGCCTGCTTCTCTCCCCATCACACACACTGGTGGTCAGAGTTAGCTGCAAAAAAGACTCTTTTGGAAGATACCTGGGGCTGATGGGGGCTCAGGGCATGAATTTAAACAGACAATCTCTATCATCCTAAATGCAGGAGTGTGGAGGGAATGAATAGTCAGCAAGATGTGACCCCTCACCAGTTGCCATCCGGTTAAATTGACTCATGAAGGCTTCTGTATCTCAGGATAAAATTGTGCTCTATAAGGTTTTTAATAGCAGAACTTTCAAGGCTTTTTTTTTTTAAAAAAAAGTAGTGGTTACATCTCCTCCCAACCCTTCTAGGGCAGATGTCTTTACTTTGAAGGACATGATGACCCTTTTAAGGATAAGACCCCTAGAAGTGTAGGGTCCTCTAAGACTGCAGTCCCCAGAGTTTTTCATTCACCAGCTGAGATCATAGTCAGTTCCAGGTCATTTACCAAAATTACCCCTGAAATACCCCTACCAGTCTAAACCCTCACAATTGGGCCAAGAAGCAGTAACATGTTAAATGGGGAGAAAACTGGAGTTGTCAAGGATTTAATTTTCCTTTGATCCATAATTTATGTTCATGGTAGCAGCAGTAAAAAAAAAAAATCAAACATAGTGCAGTCGGGAAATAATACAAAGGACTGCGTTAAAGTGCTTAAGAGCAAGGATGTCATTTGAGGACTAAGATGAACCTGATCCTGACCAGGGTATTGGTGGCTGCCTCTTAGTCATGTGAGAGTTAAACCATTTACAAACATCAAAACAAGACACAATACAGAATCAAAGAAGAATTGATATTTATGAATTGGGGGGCTGACAGAGAATATTAAATATATCACAGGTGGCCAAAAGAACAAGCAGAACTTCCTCAGAAGATGTGCACTCAGAGGAGTCTAGAGGAAAGGGGGCGAGACTTTGTCTCAGATCCTTTAGACACGTTCTCAGGTGGGGCCAGTCTCTGGAGAAACCCACCCTCCTTGGTAAAGCAGAGAGAGCGTTAGCGAAGAGGAGAAAGACCTTCAATGAGATTGATTGGCAGAGCTGCTGCAAAAACAGACTTCTGCACAGGCTCGTGACGGACGGTACAGGACTACACCGTCCTGCTTCCTTCTGCTGCTGCTCCGTCAGAACTGACTCGACAATGCCTCATAACAACGACAATCACTACACTGGTCTCTGGATCCAGCAGCTTCTGCCCAGGTAAGCAGAATTTGACTATGATTTTCTGGACCCACCTGCCAATTTACCTGTCTCTCCAGATTTCATGATGACAGTTTGCGTGCAACCTGAATTTATTCAAGCAAAATCATTCATTTTCAGTGTCTTACTTCTAAGGGTAGAAGTGATCACTTCTAAGCTCTTTACATATTGGAAAAAAGATAGGGACCCTCCTTCTATTCTTTGAACGAGCCCTCCTTGGTCATGATAGATTCTGGGTCCGTGTACTTTTAGATATGATTTGCTCATAGAGTTCTCATTGGTATATGTATCATGTGTTTACAGTTTTGCCATGAGGGTTCACAGACTAAGCTGAGAAACTTCCTGCCTTTTTCGTTTCACTGCCTTTTACTGTTCCTTAAAGCTTTGACAGTAAAAAAAGTCTACATCCAGTATCATTTCCATTTATTTCTCCATGTAGAAATTGAAAACATTAATTTTTTTTCTTTCACTGTTCGCATTCATGAACTTTCACGGTTTATGTTCATGAGTGCACACAGAATGAGAACATGAAACATCTGTGCTTATTCAAACATATATGTATATAACTACACATAGAAGCAGTCATGACATAAAACATTTTGCCATGCATCTTTGATTGACCTGCAGTCTTTGCTGTTCTCTCTCTTTTTTAAATGAACATATTCCGTAACTTTTCCTCTCAACCACTTCCCCTCCTTTTCCCCTCCAATTAATTCCCAGTTCCTTGCTTTGTGTCCAGTGCATGAAGCCTGAAATGCAATTTCTCACAGCCTTCCCTCTGCTCAGAAAATGATATAAATACATACACTCTTATAATCACACAAGAAATATGGGAAATTCTGGAGTACTATAGTGATTTGCCTAATGTATTACAAAATTTAAAGTAGACGTATGTTCAATTCTTTGCATTCCCCCCCTATCAGTACATTATGGAAATTGCTTCAGAATCATTGATAAAGATCCAACTCCCTTTTCTATACCATAAGTTTTGTGATATTCACTTTATGAAATTTTTGCTTTTACAAAGTATTCTATGCCAGAAACCTTAATACATATTCTGTGTACAGTATTTTTAGTTCTATATATAAGTTCCCAAGAGTGGAATTTCTTGGTTAGAAAATACATATGTTGTGGGGGGTTTTAATGTAATATTTTTAATTGGTTTACATACAATTCATTTATATTGTTCATTTATATTGTGGCTTTTTTAATACTTTAGAACATTTTACATTAGTTTGCATACAAAATTCATATGCACCGTGTTTCCTTCATTCACATTGTATTTCATACAATCATTCATATCCATTGAATTTTATTATCACCTTTTATGCCTACTATTACTCCTCTCCAAGGACTGCTCGATCCCTCCTTGCAACATGCCCAAAGTATGTCAGATAAAGCTTCAAAATTCTTGCCTCCAAAGAGTAGCCTGGTTTCACCTGCTCCAAGATGAACTTGTCTGTTCTCTTTGTAGTCCATGATATATTCAGTACTCTTCTCCAGGACCACAACTCAAAGGCATCAGTTCTTCTATCTTCCTCAGTCATTGCCCATCTCTCTGTTGCATAGCAAATACTTGTGAAGACTGTGACCTGGATTAGGTGCACTGTAGTCTCCAGACTGACTTCATTTCTTTTCAGTTTTCTGGAGAGGCCCCTGACAGCAGACTTTCCCGGTGTAATTCGTCTTTTGATTTCCTGGCTGCTGGTGCCAAGAGTGCTGATTGTGGAGCCAAGCAAGCTGAAACTGTTAACAGTCTTAATCTCTTCACCGTCGGTCATGATGATGCCAATTGGCCCAGGGGTGAGAATCTTTGTTCTCTTGTGTGCTAGTGAGTGGGCTTTTGGGGGTAACGAGGGTAGGTGAGTCGGAGACAATGGAGTTGGCTCAGTATAGAGCAGGGTTCAGAACTGTTGTAGATAGGACCGCTGTGAGTCACAAGGGACTCGACAGCACATAACAACAACGGCAACTATTACTCTGTCTTTTCAGGTCCCCACTGGATCTTTCCCAGTTCCTTTATCTCGTCCCTCAGATCATCAGACTCCTCTGTCCAGTGAAAGTCCAGTGACTTTCATCCTCCACACACTCTTACCCCGTCCCATCCCTTTCCTTCACTTTTTAAGTATATAATTAATGAATATGGATCAGTGCCTTAATATGTGTGTGCTTTTCGTTTTAGTATTTATTTAACTGTTTTCACTGATGGCTCTTTTGAGTTGTTCTTTGATACTGGTATAATTTCTAATTTCTATAATGGTTATGGGGCTGTGTGAGCTTTCTACCTTCTTCTTGAGTCATTTAGTACACTTTTATTTACCAAAAGGTTATTAATTTTGTGAGGATTTTAACAATTGGCAGTGTAACTTTTACAGTGTTATTATTTTTTTTAAATACTCCTTGTATCTGTAGGCTCTAACTGTTGTGCACGTGTCTTCTCATTTTTGCTCACCCATTCTGACTGTAACTCCCGGCAGTGCCAGAAGTTGCTTTTCTGTGGTTTTATAACTCCCAGCAAATGATTGGGTGGGACTCTGCAAACAAGGGATTTATGGTTCGCCAAGGGGATCGCACAACATGCTAATGATACAGATGAGGTTCGTGGCACTATGGGGGGAAGAGGTTATGAAAATGTGTGGACTCCTCTGGCGGCCTAGTGGTAAGGAGTTGCCTTGCTGACCTAAAGGCAAACGGTTGAAATCGACGCACTGCTCCACAGGAGAAGGATGCGCAGTCTTTTCCCGTGTGATTTACAGCCGTGGAAACCCCCTGGAGGGTCAGTTGTGAGTTGGTTCTGACTCAACAGCCTGTAACAGAAACAGCAGTGAAGGTGTTGGTCATTTCTGCCATCCCGCTATGCTTAAAAGGAGCCATCCCAGAGGTGGAAAAGAGGACCCTCTCTCACCAAGATAACCAGCTAGGAGCAGACAATGCCTTTGCCTGGAAGTTCCTGTTGTTCTGTGCCATCGACTCGAATATGACTCACAGCTACCCTATGCACAGTAGCTCTGAACCCTGATCTAGCATGAGTCTATCTCACTGTCTGACACACCTACCCACGTTACCCCAGTTATTGTGTCAGCCCATCTCGTCTGGGGTCTTCCTCTCATGTGCTGTCCCTCAGTACTTCCAGGCATAATGTCCTTCTCCAAGGGTTGGTTCCTTCTGGCCACGTGCTTAAAATATGAGATACAGAGCTTCAAAATCCTTGCCACTAGGGAGCAGCTTGATTTTGCCCTCTCCTGGACAGACCTGTTTGTTCTCTTGGTGTGTTCAAGACTCTTCTCCAACAAGACATCAAAGACATTAAATCTTCTCTGTCATCCTTGGTCATTGTCCAGCTCTCAGATGCATAGCAAGGGAATTGTGAAGACCATGGCCTGGATCAGCTGGTATGGAACAGAGACATCAGATCTTTACTAATTCCACAAAAAGAAAGAGTCCCCATCCAAAAAGCAGTCAATTCCTCTGAGGTCAGGTATGCTCTTATGACCCCATCACCAACTGCTCCTCCCATTGCTCTCACTACTCTGCTCTTGGTGATTTTGTCATATGATGTCCTATCAAGACAGAACCAAGTTATAGCTGACTCTCCATGGTTTTTCCAAGGCGGTAAATCACACAGGAGGAGAAATATCATACTGTGTCATAGCTAGAAACAGCCTAGGCCCAGAAGAAAGACAAAGACAGAGCTGGATCCCAGAAGACTGAGAGTCTGATGAGAAACAGTGACAGAAAAATGGTAGTAGAAGAAGAACCAGGAGATCAGTAGGAAATAGGCTCCTTGACCCATGACCCATGGGGCTAAGAATGTTAAGATTTACCTTGAGCAAGACCTCATGGCAAAGAGTGAGAGAAAACTTATTTCTTCTGAGGGAGGTAGTGGATTTGAACTGCCTGCCTTTGAATTAGCAGCACAATTCTCTACCCACTAGGCAACTGGTCTCTATTTTGTTGCAGTGGCCCCTCAGCACTCAAAGACCATTCTCATAATTATAGGGTTCGTTGGATAAAATCAGTCACTCACTCTCATTGCCCTTGAGTTGGAACTCACTCTTAGCTGACCCTCCAGCTGGCTTTCAATGGCTGTAAATTGCATGGGAAGAGATTGCCCCCTTTTTACTTGAGGCAGCTTGTGGATATGAACCATAAGAGAGGCACCACTGTCGAGTTAAAAGTGCAGCTCCTTATACACTAGGCTACTAGAGCTCCCTATTAGGGAAGCAATAGGATACAATTCAGGTCAGAAATAATAGTGATACTTCAGTCAAGATAGCTTCTTCTCAAGTGTGCTGTAAGGGAGGCCTCCCTCTGGTCTTCAGCCTCATGTCTCTGAGCCTTGTCAAATGGCTGTAGTAGGCCCTGCTGTGGGGCTCTTGGTCCAGTCCTGTGGCTCTGGACAAGGGTTACAAGGCTCTTTTAGTTCTGATAATTATGTTTGTCGTCTTTCTCCACCAGTAAGCCCGGGCCCATGACTCCGGCTCTGCAGAAGCTGTTACAGTTCAGCTCTGTCTCAGAACAGCTGCGACTGATGATGCTACAGCTGCATGCCTCGATCTTGGCTCTCAGTCTTGTGCAGATGTCCCTGGCCCAAAGGACATGGTGCCCTCGCTACTGCTACTTTCTTGATAGTATTAAATTCTCATTTTATGCTTCTCAACCAGCTCAATTTAAACCTGAAGGGATGCTGGAAGAATTGCAGATTCCTCTGTTAATGGTCTGCTTACCCTATTAGCATGTTCCCACCCAGAAGGTGTTATTTACCTTATTAACAAGCTATGCAATCCCCTTGGTAGGGCTGCAGACACTTCACACGTGTATAGTCAGATCTAGCCATGTGGTGAAAGTCAGAGGTAATGGCTAAGTTGAATAATCCACTGTATCATAGCTAGAAACAACCTAGGTCCAGGAGAAAGAGAAAGACAGAGCTGGAGCCCAGAAGACGGTGGGAGTCTGATGAGAAGCAGTGACAGAAAAACGATAGTGAAAGAAGAACCAGGAGATCAGTAGGAAACAGGTTCCTTGAGCCATGACCCACGGAGCTAAGAATGTTAAGATTTACCTGAGCAAGACCTCATGGCAGAGAGTGCGAGAAAACTGCCTTGATTAATAATTACATTCTAGTTGTATCCTGTTACTTTTGAGTTATATCTTGTTAATTCCCTAAACAATTCCCTAGCTGTGAGTATGATCTGTGAGTTCTGTGTGGCTATTGCAGTGACTGTCAAATCCATCAGAGAAGTACACAGAGTGACAGGAGGAATAGCTGGTGTCAGACTGGTAAAAAGTTTGGAGAGAATAGATCTGTGTCTTCTGTCCACTTCACAGGATGTAGCCTTGGGGTGATGCTGATGACAGTTCTCACTCTTCCTCATAGAGTTAGAGGAGGTCAGAAGGCTCTACAACAATGTTTGTGCTTGTGTCATTTATGTTTTAACTTGAGAATACCTTGAGGACCTGCATACTTTTCATGTGTTAATTCTGTTTAGAATTCAACTCCTCAGCCACTCTTCCTTCCGCACATGTTTCTTGTACGTGTTGAAATTATGCCAACATTTTTCCCTCCGTAGGTCTGTCTGGCACATTTGGACTTTCATGAATTTATTCCTTAAAAATATTGCCTCTTATTCCTCAGAAATTTGGAGGAAGAAAGCAGACACTTTGTTCTAAGAATATTTAATCAATTTTTCTCTATTATATTTCTACTAGACTAATGGAGTTTTTTTCCCAAGTTTTAAAAAATTTTACTCCTTTCTCTTTTTAACCATGTAATTCACTGTGCTACCAGGGCTCCACCTTACAAGATAACCAGTATCATTTACCCAATTTTACAAATAAGGAATGTGAGGCTCAGAGGGGATAAATAACTGTTAGTTTCCTAGGGCTGCTGTAACATAATGGACCAGGTTTAATAGAAGTTTATTTGGCAAGGCAGAATAAATACAACATATTTATTGTAAAATGTCTAAAGAAAATTGTTGTTGTTATGTAGCATCAAATTGGAACTGATTCATAGCTGACGCTCTATTGAGATTTCAGAGGCACTAAATGGCACAGGAGGAGATTGCCTTTGTCCCCTGAAACAATTGATAGGTTCGAACCATGTGTCTTTGGTTTGGCAGTGCAATTCTTTACCACTGTGCCACTAGATCTTCCTAAAGAGATTATTGTTGTTACGTGCTGTCGAGTCACCTTTGACTCATAGCGACCCTATGTACAGTAGCTCTGAACCCAGCCCTGTCCTGAGCAAGTCTCACTAATTCTGACACACTGACCCCCATCACCTTAGTCACTATGAATCCATCAATCAATCCATCTAATCCGGGGTCTTCTTCTCTTGTACTGTCCCTCCACCCTTCCAAGCATCATGTCTTTCTCCAAGGACTGGTTTCCCCTGGCCACATGCCCAATGTATGTGAGATGGAGCCTCAAAATCCTAGGCTCCAAGGAGAAACTTGGTTTCACCCTCTCCAAGACAGACCTATTTGTTTTCTTGGAAGTACATGTTATGTTCAAGACTCTCCTCCAGCACCACAATTCTTCTGCCATCCTTAGTCTTTGTCCTGCTCTTTGATGCATAACAAGTAATTGCGAAGACCATGGCCTGGATTAGGTGCACCTTAGTCTCCAGACTGACAGCATTGCTTTTCAGCACTCTTGAGAGTTCTCTGACTGCAGATTTTCCCAATGCAATTCGTCTTTTGATTTTCTGACTGCAGATGTTAAGAGTGGTGTTTGTGGATCCGAGGGGCAAATAAAAGTTCAGTGGAAGCACACACATGTGACTGTTTCACATTGACAGTCTTACTGAGTTCTCAGACCTGTTCTGTGTGCTATTCTGTAACCATGTCCATTTTGTAGTTGACAAGCCAAAGCTCAGATGAGCAAATTAATCACCTCAGAAAGGAATTATAGAACTCAAAGTCAATTTCAAGATCCACGGACATGATGTGCTGTTTCCAGGTACTTTCCTCTAAACAGGTATCCTCTTTTTCTTTTTTTAAAAATTTTATTTGAATAATTTTAATGAACATTTACAGAGATTTTGGATTTCCTTTCATTCATTGTTGCACTTTTCTCCCTGCCCAGCCCTCCCCACACCCTGTTTGCTCCTCTCTTTGAAAAAGTAAAAGAAAAATTCTTTCTAAATTCCTTCTTTGGTATACAATGCCCCTGCATCCCTCCCGCTGCCCCAGGTACACTCCACTATGCATCCTTAATTCTGGACTCTTGTGATAACTATAATACCCTAACATATATCACTTTTATATTATTCTCTCCCTCATCTGTTTCAATGCAGTATACATAATTTATCCAGTTTTCTCAGTCTTACCCCAACTCTGATATCAGTCCCATTCTACAACAGTGGCACCATGCAGTATTTGTCCTTTTGTGACTGAGATATTTCACTCGGCATAATGTCCTCCAGGGTCATCCATTTTGAATAATATTGCATGAATTCCTTGTTTTTCAATGCAGAACTGTATTCCATTGTGTGAATATACCACAGCTTCTCTATCCATTCGTTTGTTGATGGGCACCTGGGTTGTTTCTAACTCCTTGCTATTGTGAACAAAGCTGCAATAAACATGGGTGCGCATATATCTGCTTGGATGTCAGTTATGGTCCTATCAATTGATGCAGAAAAGGCCTTTGACAAAATCCAACACCCTTTCCTGATTAAAACACTCAAAAAATAGGGTTAGAGGGGAATTTCTTCAACATAGTAAAAAGTATTTATGCAAACCTGAGAGCCAACATCGTTCTCATTGGAGAGAGGTTAAAGGTACTCCCTTTAAGAACAGGAACTAGGCTAGGATGCCCACTCTCACCTCTCTTATTCAATATTGTATTGGAAGTCTTAGTGATAGCAATAAGACAAGAGAAGGAAATAAATGGTATCCAAATTGGCAAAGAGGAGGTAAAATTATCTCTCTGTGCAGATGATATGATAGTATACCTAGAAAACCCTAAAGGTATCCTCTTTTACTAAGAGTATTTCCTCCACTGGTAAATTAACAGGATTGTGGTGAATCACCTAATCTTGTACTGTTTTCAAGTCAGATCCACTTAATAGAGACCCTACTTGGGGCCTCTGAGGCTGTAAATCTTAATGGGGTAGACTGCCCTTCTGAGGCTGTAAATCTAATGGAGTAGACTGCCCTGCCTTTCTTAGCAGCATAACTTGCTTGAGACTAACCAACCAGAGCTCCGAATGGCCTTAGGCTGTTACCGTTAGGTGCCATCCGGTGGATTACACATCAGCAACCCTGTGAACAACAGATTGGAGTCTTGCCTCTGCACATCACTATCTCACCATCTCTGCTACGCTCAAGCTCATTGTTGCAATCGCTGTGTCAATTCATTGTGGTGACGGTCTTCTCTTTCTCTGGCCCTCCAACTTTCCCAGACTATCTTTTCCCGAGGACTAGCCACACCTGGCAACCCGGCCTGGGAGACGAATAGTCTTGCAGCAACTTGTAATTGTTTGAGCATAATGATTTGATAGGTGAAACATTCTTCTAGGTTGTATAGCTCTGGTCTGTCCACTTGCAGAGGGAATTCATGGTTCTGTGAAGCTGAACGCTGTGATGTGTCAAATACGAGCATGGTTATCTATGGCGAACAGTGTTTGGTGGAGCTTCCCCATTCAAACAAAGCTTGGAAGTAGGAGTGGCATCCACTTCCGAAACAGCTTGCCTCTGGAAACCCTATGAACCTGGAGAAAGGGTGAAAGTTACACAGGTTTCCAGGTCTTTCATTCACAGGGTCACTATGAGTTGATTACGACTTGACAGCACTTAACAACAACAACAACCATGGTGGAAAGCTTGCCTGTGTTGTTAGGTGCCGTCAGGTTTGTTCCAGCTCAGAGGGGCCCGGTGGACAACAGAGGAAAACACTGCTCAGTTCTGCATCATCCTAACAATCATTTTTGTGTCTGAGGCCATTGCTGCAGTCACTACGTCGGTCCATCCCATTGAGAGAGCTTTCTTCATTTCTGCTGAGTCGGGTAAGGAGTTGCTCTCTAATCTTAAACCAGGAGGCTTGAATCCACCGGCTGCTCTGCAGGCCAAAGACAGGCAGCTTCCTCCATTGTGATTTACAGCCTCTGAAAATTCACTAGAGGGTCAGCTCTGAGTCAGTTCTGACTTGTTGGTCATGAGAGGAAGAGAATAATTTGCTTTGTAATCTAGGCCCAGCAGGCCTGGGCCAGCACTTTGAACCAAGTAGGGGGACTTCTGTACTTCTGTGTAGGTCCGTGCAGAAACTGGGTGCCTCTGCTGTGTGGAAGTTGACTCAGTTGTTCCCTGACAGCAGCAGTTCCACTGATGAGCTTGTGTGCCAGGAGCTCAGCTTACCGTCTATGGTGTCAGTGGCCCCAGTGATTCTGTGAGCTGTTGAACTATAGTAAACTCCATTCTGATTATACAGGCTGAAGTGGATCCTGTTATACTAATAAAAACCTTAGCCAATAGGTAGACATGTGTTATGATTGTAATTCTACAATATTACATTTTTAACACCTTTACGACATCTTGACATGTATTACAATGATTTGTGTATTCCTAAATTCCCTAATGTAAAATATGACATATACGTCTATCCAAGGGTATGTCCTGTTCCTTCTTGTTTTTAACTGCTTCCCTACATCGAACTGCCCTTATGCTACTACTGCCTCTTGTTTTAATAAACTCTTCTTACTCGTTTGCTAAAAAAATTTTAAAAGAAGCAAAATCCCATGGGAGTTTCAGTTCTATATATGCAGCGTCAGCAACTAGTCTCTCTCACTGGGGTTGGTGGGTTTTGGTTTTTTGTTGTTTTTTTTTTTTTTTT
>NW_006399936.1:4847775-4864681 GCF_000299155.1 Elephantulus edwardii | reverse complement strand
TTTTTTAATTTTATTATTATTTTTGTGTGTCTGTGTACCCTCAAATCAGATCTGACTGGTACAGGAGGAGATTGTCCCTCCTTTCCCGGCAGAGCATCTGGTGGATTCGAACCATGGGCCTCTGGGATTGCAGGGCAGCTTCTTCCCACTAGGCCACCAGAGCTCCCCTGGTTTCTTTTTCTGTAGGTGATATTTTATTTGCCCCTTTGTGGTTGATTTTTTTTCCCCAATCAGCTTAATGTCTCCCAGTTTCATCCATACTGCAGCTGTTAACTTGAAAGATTGGTAGTTCGAACATAGGAGCTCCTCTACAGGGAGCTCTGGTGGCCTAGTGGTGAGAAATTGCATTGCAATCCTGAAGGCACGCAGTTCGAATCTACTAGCTGTCCAGTGGGAGGATGGGCAATCTCCTCCTGTGCGTTTAACTGCCTCTTAAAACACGCTGGAGGGTCAGCTATGGGTCGGTTCTGACTAGATGCTACCTGGTACAGGAGAAAAAGATGATAGTCTGCCTTTGTCAATATTATGCAGCCTGGGAAACTTCGAGGGACTGACTGTTCTGCTTTGGCCTGAAGAGTCTTTGAGTCTGAATTGACTGTATTCCAGTGGATTTGGGGGGGTTTATCAACACTTTAATTCTCCTCCTGGTTGGGTGGTATTCCATTGTATGTATGCGTCATTTTGCTTTTCCATTCTGCTGTGGGAATTTAAATTGTTTCCCAAATTGCTGGAAGTCAATTCCTGTGCCTTATAGTAATTCTCTGCCTTTGAAAATCCACTGAAGGGTCAGCTCTGGGCCATTTCAGACTTGATGGTACACAACAAAAACATGGTAGTTCTAGTTTTAGGGTTCTTTTAGGAATTACCCCACTGTCCATAACAACACTACCATTTACATTCCCACCAGCAATCACTAAGATTTGCAGTTTCCCCATGCCTTGACCGACATTTGTTGTTTTATTGTTTTTTTTAAAAAATCTAGCTCCCCTAGTAAAGTGAAATGTTATTTCAATTATGATTTTGATTTGCATCTCTCTAGTTTTAAATAGCCCATGAGCTCCTGAAGTACAAACACAACATGCTTGGAGGAAATACAACCAGAATGTTCCTTAGAAACAAGAATGCTGAAACTTCATGTTATGTACTTTGGGCTTCTTGAGACTCCAATCCTTGAAAAACACATCACACTGGGAAAGACAGGGGGCCAGTGCAAGAGAGGATGAGACTCAATAAGATGGAATAACACAGTGACTAAAACAGGAGACTTATGCCTGACGGAGATCACGAGGATGGTGGTGCCAGGACAGGATCTACTGCTCACAGGTCACTATGCGTTGTCGTCCACTAGAAGGCACCTAACCACATTATGATCGGGAGCTCTGTTGACAGAGTCCACTGGGAATAGTGCTGCTAATAGAAAGGCATTGCATCTTGGCTATTTTGAATCTGCGGCACTCTTACGGAGTGCACTCCTGTGCAATTTACAGCCTCTGAAGAAATCCCAGTGGAATATCAGGCAGCCAGGGTTCCAATTAGACAGCTGGGAGTTAATGAGAACAGCTAAATAATACTAAGCCTCTTTTCGTGTATTTTTTGACCATTTTAATATTTTCTTTGGTGAAATAGTCTATTTAAGTAATTATTTTATGATTGGTATATCTTTTTTGGTTAAATTATTTATATTTTGCCTATATAATTATTTAAGTTGTTTATGTTTTACATATATATATATATATATGTATGTATATATCTTCTTGTTGTTGTTGTCGTTATTATGTGTTGTTGAAATCACTTGCGACTCATAGTGACCCTGTGTACAACAGCTCTGAACCCTGCTCTATCCTGAGCCGACCTTATTATCTCTGACACACTCACCCCCATTACCCCAGTCACAGAGTCAATCCTTCTCACTGAGTGTCTTCCTCTCTTTTGCTGTCCCTCCAACCTCCCAAGCATGGCTTCCCTCTCCAAGGACTGATCCCTTCTTATATATTAGATATTTAGGCAATTGCTGTTGTTAGGTGCAGTTGAGTTGAGAATGACTGTAGCTACCTTATGAACAACAGATCTGAACACTGTCCTATTCTGTGCCATTGTCGTCATCTGTGACATGTTTGAGTCCATTGCTGCAGTCATCGTATCAATCCGTCTGATTAAGGGTCTCTGTTTTCACTGACCCTCCATTTTTCTAAGCACGATGTTCTTCTCTTAGGAATTGCCTCTCCTAGAAACATGTCCAAAGGATGTGAAATGAAGCTTTGTCATTGTTGCCATCAAGGAGCATTCTGGCAGCACTTTTCCCCAAGATATACCTGTTCTTCTGGAAGTCCCTGAGATAGTTAGTACTCTTCTTCAGCAATACGGCTCAATTCTCCTTCTGTCATTCTTATTCCTTTTCCAGCTCTCAGATACATAGCAAGTGATTGAAGAGACCAAGGACTGAATCAGGCACACCTTAGTCTTCAGATTTGTATTGCCTTTCAATAATTTGGAGAGGTCCCTGGCTGCAGACTTTCCCAGTGCAGTGTGTCACCTGATCTGACTCCTAGTCCCAAGGAGATTGATTCTGAATCTAAGGAAGATGAAGTTGTTGACAGACAATTTCAATATTTTCTCCATCAATTATATTTGCTTATCAGTCTAGTGGTGAGAATTTGTGTATTCTTGATGTTGAGATATAATCCATATTGAAGGCTACAGTCTTTGGTCTTCTATAACAAGTGCTTCAAGTCCTCCTCACTGTCAGCAAGCAAGGTTATATCATCTGCATAATGTAGGCAAGCTGTTGAAGAGTTTTCTTCCTCTCTTGATGCCATATTCTTACAGCAGTGATTTTCCTGGTTCCATGAACACTTCTAAGCTTAATGTGAATTTATGGAAATTCTCTATATACTGTTCTAGCTGTTTTTTAATGATCTTCAGCCATATTTTGCTTGCATGTGGTATTGATGATCTTGTTGTTATTGTTAAGTGCCGTTGAGTCGTAGACAATTCATAGTGACCCCGTGAACAAAAGACCTGAACATTTGTATAACTTTCATTGTTTCTCCAAGTTCATAGAGTTTCTGCAGGCAAGCTATTTAGGAGGTGGATGCCACTCCTGCTTCCAAGCTTGTTTTAATCAGTGAGCTCCACCACACACTGTCCACTATGGGTAACCATTATCTCATTTGAAGCATCAGTGTCACGGTGTTCAGCATCACAGCAACCATGAGTTACCTCTGTATAGCAAATAGACCAGTGCTATATGACCTAGAAGAATGTTTGACCAAAATCAATTGAAACCAGGCCTGAGGGTCGCAGATTAAAATTACCCACCTTTGGCTTGGTAGCATAACTTTCTATCCACTAGGCTAGCAAAACTTTCTTGTTGTTCTTATTGTTAAAGGCATTTGGTCACCAGTATGGGGCTGGAATTCCAGGTGGGGAGTATTCGGAACCAGCTTGACTGTACAGAGTTTTGATTTCTGGTTCTGGGGAGACTCTGGGTGCAAAATTTACTAGCCATTTGCCGTGAGTTGATTGTATTCTGTCTCCTATTTAAAAAGGCATTGATATTGTTTGATAATTTCCACATTCTGTTAGATCACCTTTCTTGGGAACAGGAATAAATATGGACCTTTTCCTGTCAGTTGATAGCTCAAAATTTCCTGGTGTAGAAATGGTGAGCACATTCAGGGCTACATCTGTTAGTTGAAACATGGTAATTTGTATCCCATCAATTCCTAGGGCCCTATTTTTAAAAAAATTTTTTTTGCCAGTGCCTTCAGTGCAGCTTCAGCTTTTTCCTTTATCATCATTGGCTCTTGATCATATGCTACTTCGTCAGCCAATTCTTTATGATACAATGATTCTATGTATTCCCTCCATTTTCTTTTGTTATGTCCTGGATTATTCAAGATTTTGTCCCTAGAATCTTTATATTCTTGCTTGTTTGTCATTGCTCTTATTAGTCCAGCACTTGTCTGTCAGTTTGCTGTACTGAAGTAACTTGTGGATTTCTATAATGCAGAAACCTATGTCACCACTGTCTAGAATGCCAAATAAGTCACCCGCAGTGGAGAGAGGTTCAGCAGACTTTACAGATTAAGACAGACTAGAAAACAGAATTTTCTATCTGTTTCTTAAATAGCATCCCCCTAAATGCCCTATGCACAATAGAGGGACATGCGTAGTTACAGTGTGAGAGGTAGAGCCCAGATTGGAAACCAATCAAAATGAGGAGAAACTGCTGCAAATATCCTTTGATATTTGGAATATGGAATGTATGCAGTATGAATGTTGGAAAACTAGAAGTTGTGAAAAATGAAATGAAACACATGAACATCAGCATTCTGGGCACTAGTAAGGTCTGATGCACTGATATTGGCCAATTTAGGCTATTAGATACCTTGATATTTTAGGGATGTGTCATATAGTATCTTTTGGGGGAGAGAAAAAGATCTAACCTGGATAGTTGTTGTTGTGTATCCTTCAGTTGATTTGAACTCATAGCAACCCCATGTGACAAAGTAGAACTTCCCCACAGTGTGTGTGTGTGTGTGTGTGTGTGTGTGTGTGTGTGTTCGTTCTTTTTTAAGGCTTCAGTTTTTATGAAAGTGGTTCTTTCTCCTCTGAAGACATTAAATGGGGCCAAACCAATAAGATTTCACTCAGCAGCTGAGTGCTTATCCTTAGATCCCTAGTGCTTCTTATCTGAATAGTTAGAAGTTTGAAAATGTCTATCATTAAAGTTTACCTGAACATAGAAAATTTTGTATCAGATTCTCTTATGATAGTACTTTGATTTACCCAGTATCAAAGCTTTAATTGGCCAACCACCCAAAACACCCAACATCAGATGGAATCTCACTTATGTTTCTAGATAATGTGTACATCTTATGTGCATGGAGAGTTTATTCTTCTGTGTCAAAAATAACATGGGTTGCCAAGAGATCAAGGTTTATTGTCTCTCTGGTGGGATCTTATAGAAGAATTTTGATGGGTGGAATCTCTATTGCAGTGGCTTCTCTTCCCTACTCATTTGATGACAGAATGTCATTTGATGATGGAATATCATTTGATGATGATAGTTGTGGGATACATGTGTCCTTGTTTGTGAGTGTTGCTGTAACAGGGAGCTCTCATGGTCTAGTGGTTGCACTGCCAACCCAGAGACACATGATTTGAATCTATCAGCTGTGCTGCAGGAGAAAGTGGACAGTCCCCACAGTGCAAGTTACAGCCTCTGCAGGGTCAACTATATACCAATTCCAACCCAACAGCAATTATATAATAATACTAGAAATAACAGAAATAGTACCTGTGAGTACATTTAAAGAAATTTACTTTTCAACAATTCTAGAGGCTAGAAATCCAAATTCAAGGTGTAGGCTCGCGGAGAAACCTCTCTTTCCGCTGGCTTTTGGTCTCCTTTCGCTTTTGTTCTTCTGTTGCTTGGCAATCCCCATGTGGCACCCGCCTTTCAATATTTGTGCTTGCTTCTCTATCTAATCTGCCCTTTTTATATCTCAAAAATCACTAGATTTAAGGCACACACCCTAAACTAAGATGATTTTATTAGCATAACAAAGAACTCTATTCCAAAATAAGATGGCATTTTAGAGGCATAAGGTTAACCTTCCAACACATATTTTTGGGGAACACCAGTTAATTCCTAATACGTGGTCTCCTGACTTACCCAAGTGTTCACATGGAAGAAGAGTGGAATTGAATCTTACTAGACCATGAATCATAGTAACCATATTCAGCTCAGGCTGTCTTTTCTTTAATAGAGTTAAAACAGACCAGAAATAAAATCCATACTTAAAGCCTTAGCATCCACTGAGATTAAAGAACTATTGAGTTCTAAACTCTGTGTCAACTTTGGATTTTCTAGGGTCTGGTTTATGGAACAATGACAATCTTTTTAAAGATACATGTCCCAAGTCTTAAGGGGGATTCACAGAGGACAGTTGGATTAGATGGCCTGGGAAGAGTAGAATAAGGGAGAATTTAGCATATCATCTGAAAGGAACAGTAAATGCAACTGTTTCTTTTATACTGTTGACTTGCCAGAACTTTCTAGAAGGGAAGCAAGTTAGTTATCACCTAGATTGAAAACTTATCCTTAGAGCAGAGGCTGTAGTTTCCTGGGTTAGTGAAACTGTTATTGGGCACCGTTGAGTTGGAACTGACCCATAACTGAACTGACCCTCAGCTGGTTTTCAGAGTCTGTTAATTGTACAGAAGAAAATAGCCCATTTTCCTCTGTTGGAGCAGCTGGTGGATTTGAACCGTGTACTTTGGGGTGCCAGAACAGCTCCTTACCACTAGGCCACCAGAGCTCCCTAGTAAAAGAATTTATTTCTTTATTTTTTTTAGTAAAACAGTTCTTTAATTTAGTCAGTCCTTCTGCAGTATAATCAGTTTTAGGTATTCCTGTTCTTTCTATTTTCATGATCATTAACCAATGTTACACACATCTGTACAAAATTGTGCAACATGTTCAGGTCTTCTAAAGCATTTTCTGTGAGAGACTTAATTTCTGGACCTCGATGAATGACACTTGCACTAGCCATGATGCCTCAGACTTATTAAGTGCTCAACAAGTGTGGTTGTCATTGTTACACAGCATTGAGTTGATCACCAGAGAAATCATAGCAACCCCATTGGGTGGAGCGGAGCTATCCCAAGGCTGCAGTCTGCATAGAAACAGATTGCCACATCTTTCTCCTGCAGAACAGCTGATGGATTTGAACTGGTGACCCTTTGCATAGAAGCTGAGTGTTCAACTACTATGCTACAAGTGCTCCTTTTGGTAACTGTAGGTTAAGCAAATATTTTATAATCAATACCAAAAATTGAGTGAATCTGCACCCACAAGGCAGCAGCACCTCTGTGAGACAGCAGGAAATTGATATTAGCTGAACACGAACGTGAGAGCTAGAGAGAGACATGCAGCTGATGGCTGCAGAGTTAATTCTGACTCCCGGTGCCCATTCTGTGTGTGTCAGTGGAGAGCCTTGCCCCATTAGAATTCTCAGTAGCTGAGCTCTTTCGCAAGTGGATGACCACGCCTTTCTTCCCAGGTGACTCTTGGATAGCTTTGAACTGCCAACTCTTCAGTTAATAGCTGAGCACTTAACTGTTTGTGCTACCCAGGATTTCTCCCTAGGCTTGTTGTTTTGAGTCATTAATGAGATAAGTTCAATTAAAAAAAATTCCAAGAGAGTTCCTATTAGAGGCCAACAAGGTGAGAATCCATACCTACCTTGCTTGTCCTCTTGCTTCTACCTTTGATCTCCTTTCCCCCACCTCACTCTAACCTGACAGATGCAGGTGCTGCTAATGTAGAAAAAACTGGAACCAAAGTACTTTCCCTGGAATTCTGTGAAAGGAAAGGAATGGACTTAGAACTGTGGCGGCTGCAACGACTCCTATGCCAAAATGATTTTTTTAAAAAAAAAAAAGAAAGAAAAAATGAAGATTCATTCTAAGATACTAAATCTGGATGGAACAGCAGGCACGACAACCTGCTCCTCTCTTCTCCTCTTTTCCTCTTCCCTCTATAGGAGTCCAAAGCCCTGGCAACAGATGTCCCTCCTCCCAACCCACAGCAGATGCCCAAGAGCACCTTGACACGGAGAGCAGCCTCCGGGATTTCAGGGTCGCTTTAAAAGCAAAAGAGATGCCACCACTGTTTAAGCCGGGGAAGAAAATATTTCATAAACAGAGACCATTTGGTGAGCCCTTGCTTTGAAGAGCTTTGCAATTCAAACAAACAGAAGAGAAGCCTGGTGCTTCATCCGGAGGCTAAATTTCTTGTGAATAATTTCCTTGAGGAGCAAATGTTCCCATTCAGACTGTCAACTTTTAAAACTGTTTAGGAATCAAGAGGAGAAGAGATTTCCCTTGTAAACAATAGTTCTGGCCTCCCCTCCTGCTGGGTTCCTTGCAGGGAAAGTGGGAGTGAGGCAGTTAATAAAGGCTGCATCTATCTGAGCAAGAACACCACATCAGAAGATTTCTGTGTAGGGACAATGCTTCTCAAATGCCTACGACATCTGAGTGCGTGAGTGCACACGCGTGTGTGCATGCACCTTAGTTTGCTTGTGTGTATTTCTGTTGGACCTTTGAGTCTTAATTGTAGAAATAATATCAATAATTACCAAAGGGTCCTGGGTACCATGAAGGAGATAACTGAAAGATGACTTCAGTGGCGGCCATCTGGGGAGCAGAAAGGACCTACGTTCAGAGTCACAGCCCAAGGGACAAGGCTTGTAGTTTGCTCCTTGTGGAGAAACAACACTGAGTGAGGCTTATGAAATTGCAGGCAACTTACTCATTGATCTGTCCATTTGTCCATCCATCCATCCATCCATCCATCTACCAGTAACTGATATTAAACCATATTATTCATCTGTGTATCCATCCGCCTACCCATCTACCAGTAACATGATATTATTCCAGGTTCCACAGGTACAACAATAAGTCAAACAGACAAAAAGATGTGTTGTTATGGAATTACATTTTACCAGAGAGAGAGAGAACAGGCACCAAGATATAAATAAGAACTATGTTGTGTTCTTATCAATGTCACTAAAATATTAGAGAAGGGATAAATTTAAAAAAAAACCACAAATCACTAAAATAAAGAACAGTGCTGGGAGGGGAAATTTGAAATTTCAGAACATGGTCAGTGGGAGACTTACTAAGAAGATGGCGTTTGAATAAAAACTTAAGAGATGAAAACAGATCACAGGGTTGCCTTTAAGAAGAGCTTTGTAGTCAGAGGAAATAGCAAGTATATAAACCCTGGGGTAGACGGTTAGGAAACAAAAGGAAGCCAGTGGATTAAGCCAAAGGAACAGTGGATTAGTCGGGTAGGGTCTTTTAGGCCATTGCAAGGACTTTGCCATTTAGTATGAATGAGAATGATATTAATCAAACGTGCTACACAATCTTACTTAGTTTTAACAGAACACACTGATGAAAGGCTGCTGCAGAAACAGGGCCCATAGCCAGAAGGTGTAACAGTGTAGTCTTGACAGGCCTGACGGTGGCCCAGACCAAGATGGTAGCTGTAGAGCCGGGGAGAAGCAATCAGATGCCAGGTGTATAATCGAGTCAAAGTGGTAAGATTAGTAGATGAATTAGCTGTGGAGCGAGAGCACCAGATAAGGCCTCTTCTTATCCCAGTCTATCCTGCCGTAGAGAGAGAGGAGGCTGATGCTCTGAGGCTTTGATTGGGCTTGGGAAGATTTTTTTTGCCTAGAGAACAACCAGCAGAAGGATTCAAAGACTGTAGGTAGAATCTAGTGTCCAAAAGTGTGTGAGTTTGGGTTCTGTGAGGAGCAGTGTCAAGAATGGATAAAGCATAAAAGAGATTCTCTCCCAGGGCGGATGTGGGCTGCATGCTAAGGGAAAAAAAAAGAGGAAGGGAGATGGAGAAAGCCTCAAGTGCCTTCAGGCTGCAGTGCAAAGCTGACACTTCGCAAAAGAGGGAAAAGGAGAGAGGATCACGGAGGAAGAGTCATAGGCTGCAACAGAGTTCTTTAAAAACTACCGGCTAAGCAGATGGGGAGTCTTCACTATGTGCCCATGTAAGAGCATCTGAAAGATATATTTTTATTGGGATAGGTGTGTTTGTAACAAACTCAGCTTAACAACTCATTGCTGTTGAGAGGTTGAGCTTGGAACCAACAGCTGACCCTCCAGTGGGTTTATAGAAGATATAAATTGTGCGGGAGGTGATTTTCCATCTTTCCCCTCCTTGCCCCCAAACAGGTGGTGGATTTGAACTGCCTGCCTTTGAGTTGACAGCACAAATTTGTCATCACTAGGCCACTTTATTTCTACATTGTCCACATGTTTAGTTCACTGATATTCGTATATGTCCATCATGTTATTCAACTATCGCTTTCACCCATAGTCTTACCTTACCCATGATCTCACTTTGCCCATCATCTTTAAGGTCCTTCCTTAACCATTGGGTACTCTTTGAGAGGCTTATTTTAATGAGTAGCATCAAGGGGTTTCTTAAGTCCCATGAAGATAAATCCACTCAAATGCAAAAGAAAAGCAAATGGGCCACCTGTGTGTAGAAGCTTGAGTCAGAGGTGAGAGCAAGATAAGGAGGGCAAGCAGTGTATCTCTTGCGAGGGAGCTCTGATGGCTTAATGATAAGGAGTTGCACTGCCAACCCAAAGGCAGGCAGTTCTAATCCACCAGCTTCTCCATGACACGAAGATGGACAGTCTCTTCCTGTGTGATTTATGGCCTCTGAAAACCTGCTGGAGGGTCAGCTATGAGCCGATTCTGATGCCTCAGCACACGACAACAACGTATATACTACTCCACTGGTGGCTCTGGGGAAGGTCGACGAGCAACCTCCTCCCACTATTTACAGCCCCCAAAACCTGCTGGTTTGTCATCTATGAGTCCATTCCACCTCAATGGCCATGAAGGTTTTCTTTAAATACTGATTTTTGTCATGAGTCAGTGACTATTGTGCACTATATATATTTAGTCCTTACAGTAGTTCAACGAAGAGTAGTAACGAAGACTGTTTTATAGCAAGCTTATCAGGAAACATTTATTTCAGATGGAGCAAACTCTGTTAAATATATTTTTTTAAATTGTGATTCAAGTATTAGCAATTTAAAAATGAAAGTGGGAATGGTTGGTTGGGTTTGTTTTCCTTTCTTTTCATTTTTTTAAAAAAAACAAACAAAAAAACACCAAAAAACTCCAACTATTAACACAAATACTAACTCCTGAATTCCAACTCAGGGTAACTCCAGAGTCTGGCCTTCTATGATAAAAGACATTAACTTCTATGATAAGATTTAAAACATTACTTCCTTCATATGGGTGCTGGTCAGGCAGTGAAATTTATTGAAAGAAAACACAGGATCAGGTAAAACAATTGCCATAATTCCACTTCTTGCTCAAAATTCTTCAGTGGTTGTGTTAGTCAAGGCTGATTGTTTACTTTGTATATGGGTATAAGATTAAGGTCCCTGCTTTTAAGGGGCTTAAGTGGTAGGTATTGAATGTATATCCAACTTGACCTGTCTCCATTCCAGCTTGCAATATGATCACTTAATCTATAATGCCTTTTGTTTTATTTGCAGTGCCTACATTGGTGCAATCAATAGATTTTGAATAAATTATTTGGGAAATGCTTGAGTAATTCCATGCTTGGAAATTGTAAGTAAAATTCTAGGCAGTGGGCGGCTTATGATGGTGGTGAGGGGAAGTGTATCCGCTGTAACCATCCCACTGTCTTAAGGACTCCATGACAGGAAGACGTAGCTTCACACCACCCTGTTCACTCAGTCTGCAGGAGTATTCACGATTCCCTCCTTCTCGGATATCTCTCAGCGCATAGCACCCTACTCCAACCGGAACAGCTTAAAATGATTACCATTTTATGGTTTCTGGTGACTCCTGAGTTGGTTGGATGGTTGTGATTGTGGGCTGGCTCAGCTGATTTCTGCAGCGAGCTGTCAGCTCTGCTAAGGCTTCCTGTTCCAGGTCGGCCCTGTGCATGTCTGACAGTGAGCTCAGTGTCAGTGGGTTATAGGCACAACCAGGCCAGGTCATCATCTAGCAAGCTCTGCCTGGAGGTTCACATGACAGAGGTCTCTGGAGTGCTAAAGTTGCAAGAGAGCTGATCCCAGTGCACACAGATGCTTTTAAGCCTGTGACTGTATGACATGTGCTAATGCACCTTTGATCAAAGCAAGTAATATGTGCAAGGCCAGGTTCAAGGTTAACAAATAACATAGGCTAGTGATCATAGTGCTGCAAAGCCATATTATAAAGAGTTGCATGTGTAGGCATGGGAGGCATTGATGGTCCTTTGTAAAACACATACCACATCAGTGGCTCTGGGTACAGTCGAAAGACTTTTTTTTGCCAGCATCATCTCCTAGTTAATTCCTGGTCCTCATCTTCCTCGTGCTGTATACTTGGAGTTGCTTGCTTTACCTTAGTTCTGAACTTCACTTACATATCCTTCTTATTTACTTATTATTATTTCCGGTTAGCAAATTATGTGAACATCATCTCAGAATGCACTGGATTTTGCCCAATTGTGAAATCCTCAATCATGCCCTACATTCCATTGCTGTTTCTTCTTCCCTCTTAATCATCATTTCTTCCATCTTTGTATCCATCCTGACATCCACTTGGTGCAGTTGTTTGTTCTTTAAGGATCATGTGGGCTCTTAAGAACCACGTTTGACAAGGCAAACAAACACAGTATTAGCCAACCTAAAGGAAGCAACTTGGCAACATGCAAAAAGCCAGACATTCTCATCCATGTCCACACTTTCCTCTTCACACCACTTAATGATCTGCATTCATATTTGCTTGTTTTTTCTATCCCAACTCATAGTGACCCTCCGTCAGGTTTTTGAAGCTGTAAATATTTACAAGAGGAGGCTGATCTTCCCTACTGAATTGGAATTTCTTTGAATGCTTGCATCATATTTGCCTTATTTACTGTTAATATTGTATCCCTACCTCCAGCATGATGTCTGCATACAGAACACACTTCATAAACATTGGCTGAATTGCATTGCAAGCTACAGAAAAGAGATGGTACTTGAATTAGGCACCATGCAGTAGAAAAGAACATTTCATCCATGGCGACTATGTGTGTAGCTGGGGTTATTTTCTAAGAGTGGAAAGAGTTTCCAAGTGGTTAAGTGATTCACTCCTGATCACACAGATGTTAATGGGATGGAGGTAAGTTCTAGTCCAAAGGTTTGCATGTACTTCACTGACTAATTACCTATCATTAAATCCTGGGAGGGAAAGAGAGAATAAAAACAACAACAAAACAACCCACACACACCACAGCCAACCCACGATGTCTTCCATATCCATGATATTCAGCCGGTCTGTTCCACATTCATGAATCCCAGTTTTCTATTTGCAGAAGCCAAAGGTCCTGCCATTCATTAATTCGTCCATCACTCTGTTCATTCAGCAAATGTGTCATTATCTCCTGATTTGATTTGTTCACAACTGAAGCCCTGGCACCTAACCAGCACCTGGTGTATAATAGATGCTCAGTAAGTTTTAGCTGGGAAGCAATATATGTGCGGTGATAATAAGTGTATTGACCTCAGAACTGATTATTTTGGGCTCCATTTTATGCTTTGTGCAGCTTATTTGATACCTAGTCCAGCTTACTCATTTAGAAATACTGTTAATGATAGCACATACCTAATGGACCTTTTAAAAAAGAATCAAGTCCTTTATTACATATTACATATTACATATTACACATTACACATGTAGAATACTGCCTGGCTTGTTGCATTGTTGTGGAACTGGTTTATAGTAATTTAAAAATGAGATACGTTGTTGATAAAAAATGATATAAGGCCACCACTCTTAGACATGCTACATTTTTAGAGGAATTCATTAATAAGCAAATGACCAAATATCTAAGACTGATCCTCAGATCCTCAGACTCCTCCAACTTCAATTTTATTTGAAGCTGTTCCCTTGTTTCTGCCATTGCCTCATGGATATTATTGTTGTTATTGTTGATAAGTGTCATGGAGGCATCTACAACTCATAGCTACCCTCTGAACAATAGATCTGAACCCTGTCCTATCCTGAGCTAGTCTCAACTGTCTCTGACACATCTGCCACCATTACCACAGTGACTGTGTAAATCCATCTCATTCAAGGTCTTCCTTTCTTCTCCTGACCCTCCACCTTTCCAAACATAATATCTTTCTCCAAGGACTGGTCCCTCCTAGCAACATGTCCCCAAGTATTTGAGATGGAGTTTCAAAATCCTTGCCTCCAAGGAGCAACCTGGTTTCCACCCTCTCCAGGACAGATCTGTTTGTTCTGTTGGCGGTCCGGGGTGTGTTTGATACTCTTCTCCAGAACCACACCTCAGAGGTAAACCTGAATCTTCTTTGTTGGTTCTATTTGATGAAGATGTGTACACTGCCCTCTCAAGTGGCATTCATGATCTATGGTACTGAGGAGAATGCCAAGGAGTTTGTGGTGCCCGTGTGTCCCTTTCAGTATGTATATCCATATGGATTCTGCAGACCTCATGTCCTCACCAGATGTAAACAGATGCACCTGAATGTCCCATGCTTAGTGGACAAAATTAAGTTCTGGAAATTCTCGGGCAGTTCCACATCTGTATCACAGCTGCTAAGACTGACAGGAAGCTTGGGGACTGTGTGCATGTTCCTATGTAACTTCAGGCTTCAGCTCTGTTTCTTCCTCTTACAAATATTGTGGAGTTCAAAAGTGGAAATTGCTAGTAGCCCTTACTGTTACTAACTTTCAAGTCCCTGATTATGAGCAAGTCTTATGTGGGTTATTGCCAGGCTGGTGACCAGCCAGGGATCGTCGACTCCCAGAGCCCAAGGCAGTAATTCCTACCTTTGACTCCATGCTTCCCTACAGATTGATGGAAGCATAAAATGTCCAACAACAGGCACATTAGAAGCTGTAGCTATAACTCAGGCAAGGCTCTTACTCTTGGGCTAATACTCCTTTTCTTGTGTGATGGATCTTGGGAACACAGATTCAGAAAACTAAAGGGTTCCTGATGGAAGTGATAGAACCTAGACAGTGAAACCCCAACAACTAAGGGTGACCTAAAAGTTCCTTCCAATTAGATTCCCACCACTTCCTTCACTCACTCTTCACTCACAACGCAGGCTGACTCTTTGACCATTCCCAGAATGCTTCTTTCTCTATTTACCTATGTTACTTCTCAGGTAACATCTCAACATCCAGAAAGCAAAAAATACCACTAGGTCAGGAGGCAGCATCATGATAGATGGAGAAAGATTGAAATGCTTAACAATTTCTTCTTGCCAGGATTCACAAACACTACCCTTGACAACAGCAGTCAAGAAATTAAAAAAAAACAACAACAACAAAAACCAACAAAAAACATGTTGGGAAGTCTGAGGTCAGGAACTTCTCCAAGGTATTGAAGAGCAATGATGTCAGTGTGAGGACTAAAGTGTGCTTGATTCAAACCATGGTCTTTTCAGTTGCTTTCTTTGCATCCAAAACCTGGATCTTGACTAAAGATGGCAGTAGAAGAATCAGTGCCTTTGAATTATGGTGTTGGAGAGAGTAGAATATTCCCTGTACTGTCAAACAAACAAACAAACAAACAAACAATATATCTGTAGAAGGCACAGTCAAGGTGCTTGCTAGAGGCAAGGATAATGAAACTCCGTATCACATACTTTGGACATGTTGTCAGGAAGGGCAGTCTCTGGAGAAGGACATCATACTTGGAAAGGTAGAAGGAAGATGAAAGAGAAGGCTCTCAGTGAGATGGGTTGACACAGTGGCTGGAGCAATGGGTTTAAGTGTAGCAAGAATGCTGAGGTTGGCACAGCATAGGGCAGGCTCAGGTCTGCTCTTTGTAGGGTCTCTCTATGAGTTGTGTTCAACTCGAGGTCAACTAACTACTACTACAACAACTTCTCAGGTGACATTTTTCCAACCTGAATTGCTAAATCAATTTGGAGTAATTTCGTTGTGGGTGCAAATAAATCCAGCTCACACTGGCTTAAGCAAAAGAAAACCTATTCAGTGAATCACATAATGAAGAGTTCATGGGTAGGTCTGGCTTTCAGGTGTAATTTGACTCAGTGCATAAGCAGTGCCAACGACACTCAGCCTTTGGTGGCGCTGCTCCTGCATGGCTCCATTCCTAGAATCTTCATGGTGTTCTTGGCAGCGTCCAGGCTCTCCCCTTATGGTTGCAAGATTTGTTCCAGCAGCTGCAAACCTCACATTCTTCTAACACTGAATGCATTAGAATCCACGCTTCTCTTTCCTACACCTCCAGGGACTGCCCCCTTTGCTCTCCTTGGCTTTAATTAGACAGTGACCCAGAATATACCAACTGGCTTAAAACTCCAAGAGCTTGGAGTGTGTTTAGACCCCTCAAATCCACAGGTTTGAGAACAGAGAAGAGTGATCTCGCAGAGAAGCTTTTTGTATTTTTTATTAGAAAGGAGAAAGGGAGGAACGTAGGCTGGAGATAACATATTTTTTGTCATAATTTTTCCTGCCCAGAAACCTTGACTCATCATTGACATGTTAGTTTTTTTCCCCCCTGTATCTTCTCCAGGCTGAGCTAATTACTTTAACCTCTATCTTTCCATAGTTCTTCACAGAAAACTTTCTTATATCATATTTGGATTATTCCTTTGTGGGTCTGCCTCGCACACTAAGCTTTGAGAATCACCAGGAAAAACAACTGTGTCTTACTTACTCCTGTTGGAAAATCTCAACAGTTAAGACTTTAAAACTCGTTGCTGCTGAATCAGTTGCGACTCATGGAGACACTCTTGTGGGTTTCTGAGACTGTAAAATACAACGGGAAGAGACTGTTAATTTGTTCTTCCGAGGGAGGCCCTGGTGGATTCAAACCCCAGAGAGGTGTAACCTCTGGGTCAGCAGCACAGCCCACTATGGACATCCGAGCTCCCTAGTCTGTCTTGTTGTTGTCATTGCGTGCCATCAAGTCAGAACTGACTCCTAGCTGACCTTTCAGTCGGTTTTTAGAGGCTGTAGGTTGCACGGGAGAAGATTGCGGTGCTTTCATTCTGTAGAGCAGCTGGTAGATTCAGACACCGTCTGCCTTTGGGTTGATAACATGCCTCCGTACCACTTGGCCACCTGAGTTCCCTGGTAAAACTTAATAGTAGGTATGTTGTTGCTGTTGTTATTGTTGTTATGTGCCATCGAGTCGCTTGAGACTCATAGCGACCCTATGTACAAAAGCTCTAAATGCCGTTCTATCCTGTGCCAACCTCGCTGTCTCAAACGTACTCATTCCACCACTCCACTCACAAAATCGATCCATCTCGTTGAGGGTCTTCCTCTCCTGTGCCGTCCCTCC
>NW_006399936.1:4845844-4847180 GCF_000299155.1 Elephantulus edwardii | reverse complement strand
CCAATCCTGATGCCACATTCCTCCTTGTACAGCCCAGCGTCTCAGATGATCTGTTCTGCATACAGACTGAAAAGGTATGGAGACAAATACATCCCTGATGGACCATTGAATCAGAAATGACTCAGAGCTGACCTTCCAGTGGGTTTTCAGAGAATGTAAATAAATCACACACAAGAAGATTGCCCATCTTTTTCGCTTGGAGCAGCTAGCTGGTGGATTTGAACTGAATGCCTTTGGGGTAGGAGCCTTTAAGTAGTATTTGTTGACTTAATGAGGGTATACTAGATGGACATTTCATTGCATGTTTTGACGTCCTGGTATTGATTACAAACCATTTGCTTGATCTGTCTTTGAACTGAGACATACCCTACCTCTCCACATGGTTCATCCTAGTCTAAGTGATTCTTAGGATAGTTGTCAGTTGTGAACTCTGCACAGTGTGCAGGCTAATGACGTCATTTATTCTTTCAGCCGTGGTCAGTAGAGATTTACTCCATGCGAGGCACTTGTTACGTGGCAGGACGTCACCGCGACCTCGCACCAGCTTCCTGTCTAGTAGGGAAAGCAGGCTCGTAGACTGGCATCCATCCATTTACTTGTACAATGTGTCTCCGTTAAGTGCTTCAAGCCATCTTGGTTTTCTGCATGTTGTGTCATCTGCATTTTATATGGTGTTAATAACTTTTCTCCAATCTTTATGCTGCATTCTTCTTTAGGGATTCGCGATTTCTTGGATTATTTGCTCAAAAAAAAAAAAAGGAAGAAATACTTGCTCCACTGTGTATGTCTCAGCATACAGATGGAATAGGTGTGGTGAAAAGATACACACATGACCCATACCTTTCTTATTTCAAACCATTTGGCGTTCCTGGTTCTGTTAGAATACTGGATCTTTATCAGTGTAAAGTTCTGCATGAGCACAGCAAAGTGTTCTAGAATGTCATCATTCATACTGTTATCCACAATTTTCAGTGATCAACATTGTGAAATGTCCATGTATTGTCAATAAGGTACAGGTATTTCTGATACTCCCTGCTTTCACCCAGAATTCTTCTGTCATTGGTAATGATACATCTTCTTCCATATCCGCTTCCACATCTGGCTTGAATTTCTGGAAGTTCCCTGTGAATGTATTACTCCAGCTGTTTTAATAATTCTCAGCAAGATTTTACTGGTATGTGACAGTCACCTTGTTGTTGTTGTTGCTATGTGCCTTCGAGTCGCCTGCGACTCATAGCGACCCTGTGTACAACAGCCCTAAACTCTGCTCTGTCCTGTGCCAATCGCACTGTCTCCGACAGTCCCATCCCAATTACCCCAGTCACTGAATCAATCC
>NW_006399936.1:4816161-4844944 GCF_000299155.1 Elephantulus edwardii | reverse complement strand
TGGAGAAAAAGATTGATGGTGTTGCTGATTTTGTTTTACTTGGATCCACAGTCAGTCAGCTCACTTGGAAACAGCAGTCAGAAAATCAAATGGAGTATAACATTTGGAAAATCTGCTAAGGAACTCTTCAGACTAGCAAAGAGCAAGGATGTCACTTTGAGGTCTAAGATGTGCCATATATGCTTTTGAAAACAGAACGATGACTACAGGAAAATAGAGACAAATTGATAGATTTGAATTGTGGTCTTTGTGAAGAATATGAAATATGCCCTAGAATGTGAAGAGGAGAAACCTTTCTTGGAAGAAATGCAGTTGGAGTAGCCCTGAGGAATGAGGATGTTGAGACTGCATCTCATATACTTTTGATATATTATCAGGAAGGGCCACTCCCTGGAGAAAGACATCCTGCGAAGTGTAGGGTCATTGAGAAAAAGGAAGACCTTCAATGAGATGGGCTGCCTCAGGGACCATGTAATCACTTATGCACAGTATAAACTGAAGATGGCAAAGGATTGGGTAATGTTTTGTTCTGTTGCACAGTGAGGATTTGAGACTTAGATGACTGGACGGCACCTAAAAGCAACAATAATGTGTCTGCACCAAAGACTCTTTTTTCTGTTTAGTGCATAGCACCATGATTAAAGATGCTAAATCTGTCTGCAGGCAGACCTAAATTCATGTCCCAGATCTACCACTCATCAGCTGTGTCTTTTTTGCTAAGATGTCATTTAACCTCTGTCTGCCTTCATTTCCTCATCTTAAATTGGGGGTAACAATGGACCTGTCCTGAGGAACCGTAATAAGCTGCTATTTATATAACTCCTTCAGAATTTTGAAATAGTAGCTCTATCATTCCCAACGCTTCCCTCTGTTAATCCTCCTCAGCTTCTTCAGCCATCAAAAGCACAATTTGAAGTCCTCACCATGCCCCTGGTTACATGTATTCAGTGATATTCAAGGGCACTGATGTCTATTGGCACCGCTCAAAGATACACATGTAAAAGCGAAGCAAAAGAGAAATGACATTTCCCTCGTTGTGCTCAGCTTCAACTGATGCATCCAGAATGGTCTGTATCTGAAAGTCCTGTTACTGGCATTGAGCTTGTAGGTAATGAAAACCTATGAGGTCCTTTCACATCTATTTCCTCTTCAATGATTTGTCCAGATGGTCCTTGTGTCCCAAGGGCATGGCTTTGTGTTCAATCTCATGTTGTGTAACTCGGCTTGCACACCAGCTGGTGGTGGTCTTTTGGGATCTAGATTCCATTATGTAACATATTGCCTAGAAGATAAAAACCCCAATTTTTTATCATTCACGAATTTTTATCAGCTTTTATTCAAGCCTTTGTTCAAGAGAGGACTTGAGTTGATCTGGAGACAACTAGAAGACCAAACATGAAGAATGCAGAAGTCCCTAAAGGGAGTGAAGGCCAAAATGAATATCAGAGAGACCCTGAAATTTGCTTTTGAACATGTAATAAGTAAAGTGAACGGAAGCAGTGATGAAGTAAAAGAGAGGAACAGAAGATTTCAAAGGGTGCTCAGGAATATAATATCATATACAAAGATCTCCATAACAACAATGAATAATACACTCAGCATTTTTCACAGAGAAAGACAGAGGAGAAGATGGCTTTCAAGCTTCAGGTTGTAGTATTGAAGGACTGGGGAAAATATTTCATAACACAGGAAACATTACAGACAAAATACACAGTAACTTTACAAAAAATAATCGCTAAGGTTTCACCATGATTGTATTGAAGGAAGATGTCCAACATGCATTGAAGACATTGACAAAAAAGAAATCAATGGAATACCAATTGCCATAGCTAAACAAATGGATGAAATATCGGAAGTGTTTACTTGTCCATGCCAAGAAATTTGGACCACAGCTACCTGGCCAACCAACGAGAAAAGATTCATGCTTGTTTCCATTCCAAAGAAAGGAGATCCAGCAGAATGTGGAAACAGAAAGTTATCTAATGGTAAAATTAATATCATATGCCCATAAAAGTTTGCTAAATATAGCTCAAAAATGTTTGCATCAGTACATTGCCAGATCATTGTCAGAAAGAAACTCAGACCAGATTCCTAAGAGAATGTGTAACAAGGAATATCACTGCTCATGCCTGATGAATCCTGGCTGAAAACAGACTACTGGAAAGATTACCTGTGCTTTATTTACTGTGCTAAGGTATTGAAGTGTGTATATCCTGAAATATTGTGGATAACATTGCAAATACTGGGAATTCTAGAATACTTAATTGTGTTTATGCAGTACAATCTGACTAGAATAGGGGAATGCTTCTTGGTTTAAAATCAGAAGTATGTGTCAGAGTTATAAGTTTTAGCCATACTTATTCAGTCTGTTTGCTGAGCCAATAATCCAAGAAAGTTTTTCATACGGCCAAGAACACTACTTTAAGATTAAAGGGAACTCTGGTGGTTTAGCGGTAAGGAATTACACATCTCAACCAAAAGGCTTGTGGTTCAATACCACCAGCTGCTCTGTGAGTGAAAGATTGAAAGTCTCTGAAAACCCACTTCAGGGTCAACTATGAGTCGGTTCTGACTTGACAGTACTTGATAGTTGTTATCAACAACAGCTTTAAGAACTGAAGGAAGCCTTGTTCTGTGAAAGGCAGATGACATAATCCTGCTTGCTCAGAGTGAAAAGAAATTGAAGTGCTTACTGATGAACATCCAAGACTACAGTCTTCAGTATGGATCGCACCTCAACAGAAGTGAAACAGAAATCCTCACAAGTGGACATCATGAAAAAGGGGGAGGAAATAGTGAAGATGTCCAGGGTTTCCTTTTGGTTGGGTCCACAGTTCATGCTCATGGAAGCAGCAAGCAAGAAAGCCAATGAGATAGTCCATTGGTCAAATCTGCTGCAAAAGGCTTCTTTAAAGTGTTAAGAAGCAAATGTTTCAGACTACAATTTGCCTCACTTAAGCCATAGTATTTTCAATTGCCTCATATGCACATGAAAGTTGAACAATGAGTGAAGAAGACTGAAAAAGAATTGATGCATTTGTTTTACGGTGTTGGTGAAGAATATGGAATAAAACATCATTGACATCAGGAGAGTCTTGGAACAATGATGTTCAGAATGTCCCTTTGACGCTGAATCTCAGCATAACTTTGTGTTATTTACATTGGACCTGTCACGGGGACATCTTACCAGTCTTACACTTGTTAAAGACTAGGGTCAGCAGAAAAGTGGAAGACTCTGAGAAAGAGGGACTGATACAGTGCCTGGAACAATAGACTCAAACATCAATGACTCTGGGGGTGGTGCAGTCCTGGGACATTGTTTCTGTTGTTCCTGTCGTTACTGTAAGACAGATCCAACTGGGTGACACTTAACAACAACTACGCTGTTGTTGTTGATTGCCTTCAAGTTGAGCATGACTCATAGCGACCCAATGAATAAAAGGCCTGAAGCTCCTCTACAGTTATCGACGTTTATCAAAGTTCATAGAGTTTCCAGAGACATGTTGTTTAGGAAGTGGATGCCACTCCTGCTTCAACAATACCAGCTTTATAAAGTCCTTGATTAAAAGGGTTGCATATTGGGTCAGAGGTTGAGACTACGCTCCCTCCTGGTTACAACGGTGACTAGAGACACTCCTCAGGCAGTCTCTTTTTTTAAAAAAAAAATTAATTTTATTGTATTATTTTTTGTGTGTACTGTCAGATTGGATCTGATTGGTAGAGGAGGAGATTGCCCCTCCTTTTCTCAGCTGAGCATCTAGTCAATTAGAACCACGTACCTATGGTATTGCAGTGCAGTTTCTTGCCACTAGGCCACCAGAGCTCCCTTTGGGCAGTCTCTTAAGGCTTCTTTTTCATGGACTCTGTGAGGAACAAAAGCAGTTAATGCTTGTCCTTCCTACCTGATCCTCTCAATAAACACGCCAGGAAGTTCCAGAAGGGGGAGTGATGGCGGCGCTGAACCAAGACTTTTAAGAACTCTAAAGGTCCATTTGATTTCTCATGATTTGAGAACTTACAAGTTGAACTGATGCATATATGTCTTTGGATGAGCAGCGGACAAATAATTTAGGTTCAGAAGTTATTGGAGAGTTATAATTATAGCTATAATTGCTCACCTTTTTAAAGTGCTCACTGGAACAGGTATGAGGCATTGCCTCACTTAATCTGTTCAACAAAATGTTAATGTGGACACTATTTGGCAGATGAGGAAATTGAGTCTAAGAAAGGTTAAGAAGGTTGTCTAAAGGTAAGGAGCTAATAATTGGTAGTTCAACTGCTCCAACTCGGGCTTGTTTTCTTTAAGACTTCAAGTTAGAGCAGGCTCCTATCTTAATACCAAGCCATGTTTCTCATATAAAGATATGTATGATTATTTGCTAAATGAGATATATGTAATTGCAAGGTGTTTCATGCATGAACCTGTAAGCTACATTTAATCATGTTGTTGTTGTTAGGTGCTGCCAAGTTGAGTATGACTCATAGTGATCCCGTGAACAGCAGATCTGAGTCCTGTCCTGTCCTGTCCTGTCCTGTCTTGTCCTGTGCCGTCTTCACCATCTCTGATAGACTCGACCCCATTGCTCTAGTCACTGTGTCAGTCAATCTCATTGGAACATCTTCTCTTTTGCTGGCCCTCCACCTTTTCAAGCATGATCTCCCTCTCCAAGGAATAGCCTCTCCCGGCATCGTGTCCAAAGTATGAGAGATAAAGCTTTACTATCCTTGCCTCCAATGAGAACTCTGGTTTCATCTTTTCCAAGATGTGCCTGTTTGTTCCTCAGGCAGTTCATGCATATTCGGTACTCTTCTCCAACACTACAACGCAAAGACATCAGTCCTTCTTCTGTTCATCTGTGTGACTCATCTTTGACCCTGTCCAGTAGAGCACATGGATACCACTTCCCAAGTATTGTTGAGTTGCACATGGATACCACTTCCCAAGTATTGTTGAGTTGCACATGGATACCACTTCCCAAGTATTGTTGAGTTTCACATGGATACCACTTCCCAAGTATTGTTGAGTTCATTCTATCTTATGGTGACCCCATGTATTTCAGAGTGTATCTCTGCTCCATAGATATGGCAGTGGCCGTGATCTTTTGGAAGTAGTCTGCCATGTATTTCATTGTAAGAGTAGCTAGGTAGATATGAACCACTAAGCTTTTGGCTAGTAGCTGACCGTTAACTGTTTCACCCTGGGACTCGTGGCCCACATTAACAGGATTAATGTGTTGATTTTGATGTGTCCAGATGCAGAGGTGCTTTCAGCTACTTCTCTGTGTTGTTGTTATATGTCATTGAATTAGCACCAATTTATAGATTACCCTCCAATGGGTTTTCAGAGGCTATTAACCCCATGAGAGGAGATTGCCCACCGTTCTCCTGGGGAGCAGCTGTGGGTTCCAGCTCTGTGCCGTTGTGTAGGTGTGCAGCTTCTTACTGCTTGGCCGCCAGAGCCCCTTGAGGTATTTTTATTTTTAACGTGTAACCTCTCTGCTACAGTTCCCAGAGTCTCAAATGGGAGCAAATCCTTTTACTCCCAGAGCATTGAGAATTCATTAAGGTTGGTGACACCCTTTAAAATTCCTTACAATATATAGCTGCTTTCATCTGGCTAAGTGCAAATCAGCATTATGGGGCCATAACTGGGTCTGGTGCTAATAGACGTTCATCACACTCCCCTCCTTCTGCCACTGTGTGTTAGACCTGTGTGTCTCCCAGTAATTGCTAAATAACTCATGGAGTGCTTGGGTTGCTAAATTAAGAAATGTAATAATAGAGTGAAAATAGGAACGGACATGTGGAATGAATAGAGATGTCCTGACACAGAGGTTGTGCCTTCTTGTATGTTTTTTTCGGTAGAGAATGGTTCTAGCTAGGATTGTAAGAATGGATTTTTATAGACTTGGGAAGAGTTCAGTGGTTGTCTGGGAGGATGGAATAGCTGTGGATGACGACTAGTGCCTTCTGGCTCTGGCTGAAGTCCTCTGGGATGATGGAGAGGGGTCCTCACCGACTCTCACTTATGAGGGCAGTTGACTTACCCATCAAGGAGATACATGGGAAGCTCCAGCTGGCGTTTTATACACTAGTGAAACAGTGGCATCTAATACCTTTCCAAAGACTTAAACACATCCTGGAAATTCACTGGCTGCTCTAAGGGGAAAAATGAATAAATAAGACAAATAGGTACATGCAGCCCAGGTCACCAAGTGAAAGGCCCTCTTCTAAACCAATTCACTTAATAATCAAGATGTTGTCGTTGTGTACCATTGAGTGGGAAGTGACCCATAGCTCACCCTCTGGTGGGTTTTCAGTGACACTTAATACATGGGGGGAGTTTGCCCATCCTTTTCCTGTGGAACAGCTGGTGGACTCGAACTTCGTGACTTCAGGATTGCAGCACAGCTTCTTGTCACTAGACCACCGGAACTCCCAATCAAGATAATCAAGATAACCCAACTCAATTTTGAGAGTTTTCGCTTCCTTTTACAGGTCAATGAAAAGAAATTTTAAAGGAAAGAACGCAACAAAAAAAATTTTACTCTTCAAATACTCAAAATAGGAAGGAAAAAGGAAATCAAAGAAATATATAAGAATGCAGAACAGTTCCCAAATGTATTTGTTCAGTGTATATTAGAAATGTAAAATTTGGATGCTATTGCCTTAAGACAAATTCATTTTTATAATAATATTGAATTTGTCAGACATTGGCAAAAGGACACGTGATACTCAGAAGAAATTGGTATTTGGGAGTGAGAACTGGATCCAGCTGAAGTAAATTGGGAGTGAAATGGACAGGGAGCTGCACGTTGGCATCAAAAGTCTTGACAATGAAGCTCAAAAAGCCTGTGCTCACGATGTATGCCTTCTGGACAGCATCTGATATGGTGAAAGAAGCTTTACCTTCAGTCTCGGGTGAGAGGCTGCCTGGCTTCTGACATGGTAATCTTGGTTTGATCTAATTTGTTTTGGTGTCAGTTCACAGCTCATAGTACCACAGAGCAAAATCCTGAGTGGTCCTGTATGATCCTCATATGTGGTTGCGTCTTTAGGACAGTTTAGGGCTTTCATTAGGAAACTTGGAAGTGAATCACCAAGGCATTCTTTATAGTCTTAGTTTGGAAGCTCTGCTAAACCCTGTTCAGCATGTCAACCACACACAGTGACAGATGGATTGTTGTTAAGTGCCGTCAAGTCGTAGACGACTCATAGCGACCCTGTGAATGAAAGACCTGGACACTTGCATAACTTTGGCCATTTCTCCATGTTCATAGAGTTTCTGGAGGCAAGCCATTTCGGAAGTGGATGCCACTCCTGCTTCCAGGCTTGTTTTTATCAGGGAGCTCCACCAGACACTGTCCACCACGGTTATAAATGAGGCACAAATGTTGAGGATTAAACCCAGGACTCCCTTGTGGAAGGAAGGAATTCTGCCACTTAACCAATCACCAGTGCCCTGCAGGGTCTGGTGGCCTTGTAGTAAGAAGCTGCAATCCCAAAGGCATGTGTTTCGAATCCACCAGCTGCTCCATGGAAGGATGGACCATCTCTTCCCATGTGATTTACAGCCTCAGAAAACCTTGCAGAAGGCCAGTTATCGGTCAGTTCTGACTCAGCAGCTCACAACAACTCCTGGGTCAATGTCTGACTCCACATCAGTTGGCCAGAAGGAGTCAGAGTGATTTCCAGAGTATCAGAAAAGTCAGGTGCACTTGAAGCTAGACAGATTTTGAATTTGAATCCGAAATGTGAGCATTGAACACTTGGATAATAAGCTTAACTTTCTTATTCTTCAGTTTTCTCATCTATAAAGTGGAGCTAAAATAACATCTACCTAAAAGGTTGTTTTAATTATGCTTGTATTTGATAACAACAACAATTCATTGCTGTTGAGTAGGAATGAACTGACGGCTGACCCTCCAGTGGGTTTTCCGAGGCTGTAAATCTCTTGGGAGGAGATTACACATCATTTTTCCCTCTGAGCAGCTGGTGGATTCTGTCATAAAAGTTACATTTGTTGACATCTTATGGGACAGTTCCACTCTGCCCTGTAGGGGTCCCCCTTACTTGGAATTGACTCCACAACAGTGGGTTTATTGCTAACTGGAAGATTCATGGCTTGAATCCTCCAGTCACTCCATGGGAGAAAAAAATGAACATTCTTCTCCTCTTGTTCAGATTTAACCATCTTGGAAAAATAATGGAAGGTCACTGAATAGAAATCACTTTGATGGCAAAGTGTGTGAAGCATTTCCTCATATTATTAGATACTCTCCTAAACAGAACATTTAAGGACGATATAATATCTACTGTAGTTTAGCTGATTATTACATAATTATCAGATATTTTAGATTATTTATATAGTTTTCATTTTTATAATTCATCCAGGAGATAAATATCCTTGTAGCTAAGCCTCCACTGTGACTTCTGTGATTATGCATAATGTTGTCCTCAGGATATATGCCTAGAAGTTGCACTGTTATTCTTCAGCGATCCTACTGAGCTATTTTAGACTGTGTTAGGGTAACCACAAGGAGTGAAAGTTCTACACCGCAGCAGACACTCTCTCTGGGTCACCAAAACCTGGGAAGGTGATCCAAACGGTCAGAATTGAGCAAACTCAGTTCATTTTGGCTCAGCAAGTCAAAGTGCATATTCGTACTGAGTTCAAGTTACATTGACTCCAACCAATCAACCAACCAGCCAGCCAACCAGACATATCCTGCCAAGTTGTTGCTCACTCTGGACAGCCTTATGTGTATCAAAGAGAACTGCTTTCCACCAGGTTCTCAGTGATTGACTTTTCAAAAGCAGGTTGATGGTCTTTCTTCCAAGCACCTCTGGATAGTCACAGTCTCTAACCTTGCAGTTAGTGACCCAGAACTTGTCACTGTGTGCACCATCCTGGAACTCCACATACAGTATGCACTTGAAGAAAGAAAACCCCTCAGGAGACATATAGTCTGTGCTCTATGAGGTTTTTGAAGGGATAGATTTGATGGGAAGTTCTCTCTGACCAAAGGCAGTCAATGAGCTGTTCACTTCTTATCATTTTGTTTCAGATTGCTTTGTTTTCAGAATCTCCAAGACCAAGCCTGCTTGGGGAAGCCCAGGTAGTTACTCACGTCCTTCTTGATTTATAGATTTATATGTAAACAGAGCTACTGCCAATTCAGGCAAGTGGCTTGTCTTCAGACCTGAGAGGACAGCTCAAGAATCACACACGCTTCCTGCGAGAAGCACTCTCTATTGTCTCCTTGTGACGTTGGTTAGAACACCTGGGAAGGAACTCTAGAGTGTGGAGACACAGGAGGAATGAATTTATAAGGCCCTGGAGCTTAGTGCCCCAGGTCTGGGTCTACTTTGCAATAGTTTATGGCTCTGAAATGTCATTTCCGCTTTAGGAGGGAAGGTGAATGACAGGAAATGGAGAGGTGGAGATTGGAATTTCAGGTCAGGCAATGTTCCACTGCTTTCTCCCTGATCCATTCACTTATCAATGGCGGGTTGTCTTTTTACCATATCTCATTTGATTCCAAGTGTATAATGAAGGCAGGCTTTAGTATCCTTGTTAATAGCGGAAGAATTCAAAGTAGTTCCTTTTCATCTCACTGACGTATTGATGGCAGGGGCTCATTCATCCAGCCTTCTTGGATCACAGCCCCATTTGGAAGGCTTATGACTACCTCTGACCATTTCCCCCTCCTCACACTAGATGTTATTTTTAGTCTAATGGTCTGACCTTGGCAGTTGTTGTTAAGTACTGTCGAGTCAGAACTGACTCATGACTGATCCTCCAGCGGCTTTTCAGACGCATTAAGTTACATGGGAGGAGATTGCCCATCTCTCTTCTTTGGAGCAGCTGGTGGATTTGAACCACATGCCTTTGGGTTGTCAGCACAGCTCCTTAACACTAAACCACCAGAGCTCCCCCCATCTCTGACCTGGTGGGGTGATGGGAAAATTCTCAGAACTTGCTCACATTCTTAGTTCCCATTTGAGAAGTTAGAAAAGGTTCCCCTCTTTCTTCCAACTTCCATGTTCCTTTTTAACTTCTCTCTTTGAGCAGACTCAGCCTCCCCAGAGAAGCTGGCCAGATTTACCCATGATTTTCCTCCACTGCTTCTCTCCAAAACATCATCCTCACAGATCAATGAGTACACTATCCTGTGTCCTTTCTTTAAACTCAGGATTTTGGTATCTTGAAATTCAAAAGATAAAGGTTCTTAAAACTGAAGAAACTTTTTTTTTACCCCTCAAGACTTGATTCTCTTTCTTGACTTTCAGAGTCCCATTTGGACTTTGGAGGCTAGGTAGTGATTCCTTTTCACTTTGGATCACCGTTTTGAGGGGAGGGAGGAGGAAAATAGAAGAAACAAGTAAAAATTTCACACTGAAGACAAGAAGGGTTGAGTGTTCCAAGCACTCTATTGAATGATTTAGCAAGACATATCTGGGTCTTCCACTAAACTAAACCATCCTGTTCTATTTTACAATAATTAATAACTAGAAGTGACTCTGAATTCAAGTTTTGATCATTTTTTGCTTGGATTTAGGTGTACTTTAGCTCACATGAACCTGTGTCTCCTGGAATTTGTCTAAGGAAAACAGTGAAATGAGAATGTTAAAGAACTATTCTTTTTTTCTTTCTTTTCCAATAAAAAAGCACCGATCCTAATATATCGGTCTCATGACTAGTCAGTCTTGGTTATCTGTTGTTGTTGTTGTTATGAGCCATTGAGTTGCTTGCGACTTATAACGACCCTATGTACAACAGCCCTAAACCCTGCACTATCCTATGCCAATTGCACTGCTTCTGACACACCGATCCCAATTACCCCAGTCACTGAATCAATCCACCTAATTGAGGGTCTTCCCCTCCTACACTATCCCTCCACTGTCCCAAGCATGATGTCCCTCTCCAAGGATCTGTCCCTCCTTACAACATGCCCAAAGTACATCAGACGAAGCCCCAGAATCCTTGCCTCCAAGGAGGCGCCTGGCTTAACCCTATCCAGGATGAATCTGTTTGCTTTCTTGGCAGTCCATGGGACATTCAATACTCTTCTCCAGCATCACAGTTCAAAGGCGCCAATTCTCCTTCTATCCTCCCTAGTCATTGTCCAACTCTCTGATGCATAACGATTGCGAAGACCATGGCCTGTATCAGACGCACCTTAGTCTCCAGAGTGACACCATTGCTCTTCAGTACCCTGGAGAGAGGTCCCTAACAGCAGACTTTCCCATCGCAATATGTTTTTTGATTTCCTGGCTTCTGGTGCAAAGAGTGTTGACCGTGGAGCCAAGCAAACTAAAATTGTGAACAATCTCAATCTCTTCACCAAAAAAACCCCTTGGTTATCTACTAGTGTTATAACAGAGGTACCAAAGTGGAGGGTTTTAACAAACAGAAATTTCTTCTCTTACAGTTTATTGTTGTTAGGTGCCATCATGCATGACTGGGCGATGAACTGCAGACCCATGTCCTCTCCTATTACATCCTTGAGCCTGTTGCTTCAGACACTGTGATAGTTCACTTAGTTGAGGATTTTCCTCTTCTTTGCAATCCTTCCGCCTTTCCAAGCATGATGTTTATGAAGTTACAAATTCAGTATACCAGCAAATTCAAGATACCTGCCCTCAGGAAGGCATTCTCTCCCTGTCATTCCTGGAGGAAGATCCTTACCTTCCTCAGCATCTCTAGGTCCTGTTTTCCTCAGAGATCTTTATTTATCTTGCCTTTCCCCTGTGTCCAGGAATTCCCAGCAGAGGGACCTGAATTCAAAAGATGTACTTTCAGCTCTTTTGCTTTCATGATGCCTGGGAGTCCTGTTTCTGATTCCTTCTGTCTCTTCTAAGACAAAAGGTGGTGCAAACCATACTCTAGGGGTATTTTCCCCACACAAACAATAGTACTGTGATATGATTAAGGTCATAGCATTTCACACTTAATCCCCTTAAAACTGCTTGGTTGATCAGATCATGGGCAATCATTATGAAACTTCCATATTATATCATTCTGCTATAAACTCATTGCCATCGATTGAGAATCAACTTATGGTTGACCCTCTAGCGAATTTTCAGAGACTTTAAATCACATGGGATGAGATTGCCCATCTTCCTCTCTCTGAGGTGCTGGTGGATTCAAACATGGTACAGCCTTTGTTTTAGGATAGCAGCTCCCCTTGAACCACACCACCAGAGTTCCCTTATTATGCCATTAAATACTTGTATTTTGGAGGACGCAATTAATTCCATGACAGTCACGGAGCTAGGACTGAAACCTAGTTCAAAACTACATCTCTATGTGATTTAAAAAGAAACCGAGGGAATAGAATGAAGATACAGTACTTGAGAAAGTAAATTGGGAGGAGTTAAATTATAGGCATCCCACCGCATGACAAGTTGCACATGACGTTTCCATCGCTAAGCATGTCCTCAAATCTTTTAAGGCTTACAAAATGTCATATAAATGTTAGAGCCATCATTAGCTATCCCGTGGCTCACCATTAGCCCTGCTCAAGTACGCTGCTACAGTCACTTGTCAGACCATCTCTTTGAGGGTCTTCTCATTTGCTGACCCCCTATTTTTTGAAACATCTTTCTGCAAGAACTGGCCCGTGACAACATGCTCACACTATGTGAGATGGCGTTTCCACATCTTTACATCTTAAGAGCAGCCTGATTGCACTTTGTCTGAGACAGATGTATTTGTTCTCCTGGTGGTCAATGGTTTTTAAGCCTCTTCATCAACACCACAATGCCAAGGCATCAGTTCTTCTCCAGGCTTCACTATGCAGTGCCGGCTTCTAACGCGTGTAGGAAACAATTGAAAATACCATTGTTTTGCTTTAACATCCTCGCTGTCCAGCACTTTAAAGGGATCTTCGACAGCACATTTGCCCAAAGCCGTATGTTTGTTTGGCGTTTTAAAGGTCTATTGACTGTCCTTACCATGGATTGTGGATCCAGGTAAAATGAAATCCTTGACAGCTTCAGTCTTTTCTCCATCTAAATGGGGTTGATTTACCTATTGGTCTCATTTTGAAGATTTTTGTTTTCTTGATGTTGATTTTGAGATATTAATCCATACTGAAGTCTCTGATTTTCTTCAGTAAGTGTTTCAAAACAACATAGTTTGATGAGTCATCTTCTAATCCTAATGCCACATTTTTCTCATGGTTACAGCTTCTCAGATTATTTGCTCAGTATACACATGTCATAGCTATGTAGCAAGGAAACTACCCTGATATACACCTTTCTTGATTTTAAACCATTCATTTGTCCCTTTTTTTTCTCTTTGAACTATTGCTTTTGTTCCATCAATGTCCAGGTTCCGTGTGAAAACTAAGTGCTCTGGAATTCTCCTTCTTCTCACTGTTATTTATAATTTATTATGGATATTAAGTTATTATGATCAGAGTCTACTGAGTTATCTTAAATATATGAAGAAGAATGACGTCATGATTGGAGGAAGACTCGTGAATAACCTGTGAAATGATAACAGAATCTTGCTGAAAGTAAAGAGTACCTCGAGCACTTACTCAAGAGGATCGAAGCCTGTCGCTTCCCCTGCAGATTCTGTCTCAACATAAAGACAACAACTCCCCTCACAACTGGACCACAGGCAACATCTTAATAAGTGGAGAAAAGATTAATATTTTAAAGGATTTAATTTTATTTAATCCACAATCAATCCCAGTGGAAGTCAGGAAATCAAATTACACTTGGCATTAGGCAAATCAGCTGCCACAGACGACTTCTTTCAAGTATTAACGAGCAAGGATGCCATTTTGGGGGAACTTTAGCAAGTTTATTTTCTCACGGTTAGGAGTTTAAAAGCAGGAGCGCTATCCACTTCTTAAACAGCATGCTTCTGGAAACTGTATGAACATTGATAAATACTGAAAGTTGTAAAGGGGCTTCAGGCCTTTTGTTCATAGGATTGCTATGAGTCACGCTTGACTCAAAGGCAATCAATAGCCAACAGCTTTAAGGAAAGTCTTTTCTCTTTCTGTCTGATGTGTGGGAAAGTTGTTGTCTCTTTGAGGTCCTGCCTCTGGATGATCTCCATGTGGTTTGCCATCTCTCTTTCCAGCCCAGGATGTCACTTTAAAGACTAAGGTACACCTCATTCAAGCCATGCTGTTATTGTTGATGCAAATGTGTATTGGGCAATGGATAGGGACAGCTGAAGTAGCAATTATTTGAATTGTTTTGGTCAGGAACATTGAATTCAGGGATGGCCAAAAGCACAGCCAAACCACTGGTGACAGAATTGCAGTCAGAATGGTGCTTAGTAGCAAGGATGGTGAGAGCTCATCCTAGTAGGTGAGGCAGACTCTCAATGGGATGGATTTACATAGAAGCTGAAGCTTGGGAAGCTCAGCAGACGCTGGAGGATGGCACAGGATTGGCCAGGGTATGGTTCTCTTGTCCATAGTTCTGCAGAGTTGGGGCTGACGGGAAAGTGCAATGACTAACAACATTTTATTGGTCAAATGTGCTTCACATGACCTCCTTACAATTCTAAAAGTGAAGATGTCAAATGAACATTAACATGTTCCTTACTCCAGCCATGATGTTTTCAGTTACCTTATATGCATGCAAAAGGTAGGCAATGAATTAGGGAAGACTGAGGAAGAATTGATGCTTTTAAATTATGGTGTTGACAAAGAATATTGAATACAATAGACTGCCAGAGAAGAAGAAATCCTGTTTTGGAAGAACTTCAAGTAGGGTGCTCCTCAGACTGGAGGATGATGAGAATTTTTCCTGTTCACTTTGGATGTGTTATCAAGAGGGATTGGTGTTTTCGTTGTTGTCATTGAGTTGCGAACCTTGACCCTCTGGCAGATTTTCAGAGACTGCAAATTTCCTAAGAGGAGATTATCCTTCCTTCTCCTGAGAAGAAGCTGGTAGATTTGAACCACTTGTCTTTAGATTGCCAGCTCAGCCCTTTAACACTAAGCCACCAGAGCCAGTCCGTCAGGAGAGACTTCTTGTTGTTATGTGCCATCGACTTGAGTACGAGTCATAGAGACACTTTGAACAATGGCTCTGAACCTTGCCCTGTTCGGAGACAAACTCACAGGTGTGTCCCTGACACCCCTGATCATTTCATACAGGGACTTGTTACTATGTGCCATTGAGTTGCCTGCAACCCATAGCGACCCTGCATACAGCAGTATAGGGACTAGTCCCCTGAAAAGACCATCATATTTGGTAAAGGAAAGTGCCTGTGTATTGAGGCAGATTGATTGAGTGCTTTCAACAATGAGCTCAAACATGTCAAGATTGTGACAATGGTGCATGTTGTCCATGGGCGTACGATGAATGAGAACTAACTTGATGGTACATACAACATTAACAACACTAAGTATTTGTTTACTATCTTTGTGTCTTGATCTTTCACTAAATTTTCCCTTATGGAAAATCTTAACATTGAATATAAATGAAATGGAAATATTATTTCACTTACTTACATAGAAAAGGAGTTACAAAAGCCAATACAGTAGGAAGTGGACAATATCATCAATGTTCTTTTTTCTGTCGTAAATGAGACCCTAGCAAATGCCCTGACTCATGCATAACAGAGCAAAATGCTGCCCCGTCCTGCGCCATCCCCGCCCCCCGCCCCATCCCCATGATATTTTAGAAGGGAAGATATTTTAGACAGATGAAACAGCATTTAAATAGACAGAAGGAAGGAGACAGCGTGCTCTATTTTAGGGGAACTGCAAGCAGTTAATCCAGGATGACTAGCATGGAAGAGGATGTTGAAGAGGAGGCAGGAAGGGATGAGAGATTAGACGAGAGAAGTAGGCCTGAGCCAGACTGTGGGAAGCCCCGCATTCCTCGCACCTCACTCTCTCTTCCCGCTTTGACAGCAGCCTGGTGCCTAGTGCTTGCCATTTGCACTGGTATTTATAGATAAGTTATATTTGGGTGGCGACAGTATCCCCTTCTGGAAGGAATCTATTTTCAGTGTAAGAGTATATTGAGAAGCTATTTAGGGTGAATGGAAGAAATGTGAGAGTTTCTAGGATTCTGTTTTGTTTCATGGACTATGCAGGCTGAGGAGAGAAAATGGATTTCAAGGGAGTCTGCAGTATGCAAGTGGATTTGTAAAAGTTTGGGTGATTTAAGGTTAAAAAAAAAGGTGCAATGAGGCAGCTATTCAGGGAAGGTACTTACAGTAAAGGAGTGAAGAGATGACTGATAGACAATGTGGTGGATTTTCCATTATCTGCTCAGAGAAGGGACTGAGACTTAGGATTGAGTTTGTATAGTTTATTTACAGGACCCTTACTTACTGTACATCTGAGAGCTGGCCAGTGAATAAGAATGACAGAAGAAGAGCTGACGCCTTTGAGTTGTGTTGAAATAGAACACTGAACAGCTCCCAGACTGCCAAAAGAATGACTCGATATCCAAAAGAATGAACAGATATGTCTTGTAAAAGGTACAGCCAAGTGCTTCTGGAAGACAAGGATGGCAAAGCTTTGTCTCACATACTTTGGGCATGTTGCTATTGTTGTTATGCGCCATTGAGTTGCCCATGACTCATAGCGACCCAATAGACAATAGCTCTGAACCCTGCCTTACCCTGAACCAATCTCATCGTCTCCAACAGACCTAATCCCATTTCTCAAGTCACTGAGTCAATCCATCTTATCCTGGGTCTTACTCTCCTGTGTTGTCCACCCTTCTGGGCATGATGTCCTTCTCCAAGGACTGGTCCCTCCTGACCACGTGCCCAAAGTGTGCGAGATGGAGCTTTAAAATCCTTGCCTCCAGGGAGCAGCTTGGTTTCACCCTCTCCAGGACAGACCTGTTTGTTCTCCTGGCAGTCCACAGTGTGTTCAACACTCTTCTCCAACACTACAACTCAAAGGCAGTGATTCTTCTTATATCATTCTTAGTCATTGTCTAATACTCTGACACATAGCAAGTAACTATGAAGACCAAGGCCTGAATCAGGTGCACCTTAGCCTCCAGACTGACATTGTTTCTCTTCAGTACTCTAGAGAGGTACCTGACAGCAGACTTTTCCCAATGCAATTTGTCAGGAGAGGCTATTCCTTGTAAAAGGACGTCATGCCTAGAAGGGTGGCAGATCAACAGAAGAGAGGCAAACCCTTAGAGAGATGGTTTGACACAGTGACTACAGCAGTGGGTTCAAGTGTGTTAGAGATGGTGAGGATGACACAAGATAGGACAGAATCCAGATCTGTTGTTGGTAGGGTCTCTCTGAGTTGTACTCAATTCTACAGCACCTAGCAACAATAGGAGGGACAAGTAGTGAAAATGTTGGATGGATAATGGAAAGGTTGGAGATTAGTTCGTCTTCCAAAAGGAAGTTCCAGAAGTGGGTTCGGACCCACCAGCAGTTCTTTCGGGGCAAGGTTGGCATCCTCTTCCCATTGTGATTCGTGACCTGGAGAAGCCGCTGAAGGGTCACAGTGAGTTGGAGGTGGTGCACTGGCAGTGACTGTGAGTCTATAAGAGGACCTTTAGTAAAAGGCCTGGCATCTCCTTAGGTAAAATTAAAGATAAGGGAATGGATACTTCCCTCCCCTCATAGTTGTCAAGTTGAAGCTGACCGGGAGCTGTCTCTCTGCTGGTTTTCTGAGGTTCTAATGGCGCTCGAGGACATTGGCCACCTTTCTCTTATGTAGCAGCTGGTGGACTCAAACCAGCAGAGAGGAGAAGAAGCCTTTAGGCTAGCAATGCACTGTGCTGTACGGACTAAGCCACATAGCTACCTAGTAGAATGGATACTAGCAAACCCAAGAAGTATCCAGTATTGTCAAGGAAGACAAGATGCTTGAGTCCATGGACGTTCAGGCCTATTATGAGGACCTGGTGTTAACCCACCTCTCAGGCCCCTGTGACCGTGTCTTGACTACTCTCCCACTTTCATGGTGCCGATCCACCACTTCTTTCACATTAACTAATTTTAGCTGATGGCTGAAGGTCTCAGGGTTTCCCCGGCACTGGATTTTTAGTTGACTGCTGTAACCTTGAGCTACAGGTTTTATTGACAGTATTTAACACAAATCTGCTTTCCATCCTTGTCAGATCCCGCTTCAATATGCGCCACAGGAGAAGTCAAATGCTAAATTGATTTCTTTAATGGGAAATGTTCTGCAGCAGATAGCAACCCTTCTGGAGATGTATTAGCCAGATTACAATTGAATCTTTTCTCCTTCCCTCTTATACACTTTCTTTTTTTCCCTCTCTTTGCTTTTCTTTCTTTTCTTTTCTCCCCAGAAGGTTGTGATTCTGATCTCATCCTTTATTGTTTGATATTGGAGTCTAGGTAAGTCAGGGTTTGCACCTCCAGCCCTACATAAGAAGTGTGATGTTCCAATCCCCATACTTTCAAGGAAAAATTGGAATTTAGGGATCCTCATCGTAGAATTGCTGAGAATCATTACTGTCAAAATGTTTCTTTGCCAAGTAAGAACAGGTAAGTGGCGGAGATCATTTCAGAGATTACGTGCGTGTCTGTCATCCTTGTCATTTTGGGGGATTTTAGAGATTTGCTTTATGGTTTTTCTAGAGAAGTGTAAGATTCTCTTTGCTTCTGTTCAGTAAGAACACATTCCATTTCCTTGTTGAGTGTGCTCTTAAAATGGACTCCACGGAGAGCTGATGCTGAGAGCATTGTATGATAACGATAATAATGGTCATTTTTAAAGTTTCTATGTTGTTCCAGGCTTTCAGCATTCTCTAGCATTGTCCACACAAACAACTACATCATTAGACCTGTAATTGTCCCCACTCTGTGAGACCACAGAGACTACATGATGGCTCCGTAACTTGCCCAAGGCATCTAACTAATACAGTGCAGCCTATATTTCTGTCCCTCTAACTCTCGAGGTGGTTATTTCGTGCACCATTCCATGCTTTTCCTTCCCTGAGACAGTGTGGCACGCTCACTGAAAGTGCATTTGTTGGTATCTCTTCGGATAAGGACTCTGAAGACATTCAAGTCTTGTGTTCTCTAAAGTGTGAAAAGATGAAAATCTGAGACACATCAAGAGAAATGAAAATCAGAGGGATTTGGAAAATGCAAATACTCTTAGCCACATTCCTCCTACGTCTTCTGATGGCATGATCCGTGGGGAGTTGTGGTGTTAATCCCAAGGCAGCGCTTCTCTGCCCGGTTCACTGAGGGGTCAGCTATGAGTTAGTGGTGACTCAGTGTAAATGGGAGTTGAGTAGTCACGAGTAAGGACCATCTTTATTCCCTCGATGTGCTGGGGACGTGAGTTCTTTTCTCAGGGAAGGGGGACTCTGGGCATGAACCATTAGCTTGTTGGGTTCTCAGGTAGACTCTACGCTTGGAGAAAAACCCAACTGATTTTTGGTCTTGAAGTTCTGTGCTCTATCTTGTGTTCATTATTCCAAAAATAATGACCTCTGGGAAATTGAGGCAGCTTAACACAATTGCATAACCTCCCAAAAATGACCTTCTCTTTCTGAACTTTATGGGTAATGGCATCTGTATTGATCCTTTATGTTTAATGGCATCAGAACAGTAGATGTATTGTTTTGGGAAGTTCTGCAGCCAGGGACATCTCCAAATTACTAAGGAGCAGTGATGTAATTTTGCACTGATGTAATTTTGAAGACAAAGGTCCTCCTGACTCTGGCCATGGTCTTTTCGATTACCTGCTATATGCATCTGAGAGCTGGACAGTGAGTAAGGATGACAGAGGTAGAGTTGATCCCTCTGAGTTGTGTTGAAGGAGAGCACTGAATAGCCCATGAACTGCCACAAGAACCATCAGATATGTCTTAGAAAAAGTGCAGCCAGAGTGCTTCTTGGAGGCAAAGGTGGTGACAATGTCCCTTCCAAGGAGAGGGTTCAGATCTCTTGTTCCTGTGGTCACTGTGAGTCTTATTCAACTGAACAGCACCTAACAACAACCAATGAAGTAATGTCCAATGAAGGGTTTAATATAGATCAGTCACAGCTATTTTGCTGCATCTCCGTTTTGGTTGTCTCTCAAATGAAGATCTATCAGCAACGCTTCTGAACCCTGATTGGAGTACCTGAAGGCAGCGCCCGGCTGTGTGAGAGGCAGGAAACTAAGCTCTTTAGCGAGCTGCGAGAGGTCAGCAGCAGCTTTAGAAGAGTTAAGACAAGTTCAGTCTCGGAAGACTAGGTGTCAGGAGGGTCTGGCTGTAGACAGGAAGTGGTAATTGAGGTTGGCTGCTGGCACTCAGGGAGTTCAACAGGAAATGATGAGGTGACATATCACGCTGGCAGAAAATGATGAACCTGTCACTGGGTGTCAGAGGTTCAACCAGACACTGCTCAGAGAGAGATCTGTGTAGGCTAAGTATAGACAAGATGGTGTACTGGGCAGTTGGGGGAATTATGGCTTCTGTTATAGGTGTAAACCACCACTAAACCTGTTGTTGTTGTTAAGTGCCATCGTGTCGTAGATGACTCATAGCGACCCTATGAATGAAAGACCTGAGCACTGTTCATATAGAGTTTCCAGAGGCAAGCCATTTCAGAAGTGGCTGCCACGCCTGCTTCCAAGCTTGTTTTAATCAGGGAGCTCCACCAAACACTGTCCACCATGGGTAACCATTATCGCATCTGACACATCAGTGTCACAGTGTTTAGCATCACAACAACCACGAGTTAACTCTGTACAGCAAATGGACAGACCAGTGCACTAAACCTAGTGGTGCAAAATATCATTTTATTATATTTTTACCTCCTGTGGTTCAGCAATTTGGGAAGACTTGTCTTTGCTCCGTGAGGCTTGGGCTCTCAGATGGGAAGAGTCAAAGGAGAGAGGAACTCAACAACTAGAAGCATGAATCCCCTGGAGGCATCGCCACTCACGTGAAAAATGGAGACAATGGCTCTCAGGCTGGATGTAAACTGGGCAGACGGAGCACCTACATGTGATCTGTTTTATGTCATATCTCTTCCTGGGCTTACTTGGGCTTCCCAAGACATGGCATTGTGTTTCAAGGCAGAGGGTTTCATGATTGGAAGGTGGGTTTGAAGGATACTTTTATCATCTAGCCTCAGAAGTCATACAGCGTCACATACTAAATGTTCAGCGAGAAGGAAAATAGACCCCGCTGTCTAAAGCAGCTTTGTCTCGCAGACTTTGGAAATGCAGCTAGGTGAGGCTGTTCCAGGGAGGGTGGCATCATGATGGAGGGTCAGTGAAAGAGAGGAAAACCCCCAAGGAGTTGGATTGACACAGTGACTTCAGCAGTGGGCTCAAATACATCAGAGATGAAAGGGATGGCACTGGATAGGGCAGGGTTCAGCTTGGTGGTTCAGAGTGTCCCAGTGCGTCATGCTTGGCTTGACGGCACCTAACAACAGTGCTTAGTTAAAGGAACATCAAAGTTACACTGTAGGGTGATTATGTAGGGGAGAAGAGGCTGCATCATCTTTGAGACCTAGGATCTGCCAGCAGTGTCCTTAGCCTTATAAAATTATTATGCTGTGATTGCTAATAGCACAGTTTCTGGAGCTAGACGTTCTGGGCTTCCAGTCTAACACCAGTAGGTAGTAGCTGGGTGGTGTTGGAAAGGGAATTGAAACTCTCATTTATGAAGTGAGACTAAGAACAACAACACTGTGTTTCAGGGAAGATTAACTAAGAACATCGGGAGTACTTAGACTAGAACCTGGTACATGAAGCACACCCAATAAAGATAAATATTTACTCACATCGTCACTAAGAAGGTGATGAAGCGAATACTCAGACTAAGGAAAAATCAAGAAGAAATGACCAAAATCCAAAGAGACAAATTCAGGCCAATTTACTAGAAAATATGATTTGGTGTTGAAATTTAGAATGGAACGCTCGAATTGATTAATTGCTTCACTTTTAAGTTGAAATTGACCCCAGAGTTGGGGCTTGTGATTTAGGGTGGGTGAAGGGACAAGGCCAAGTGGCCCCTGTAGAGATGCAGAGGGCCCCAAGCTCAGGAAGAATATAGGGCCTGATTCTGTCATATCTATCTGATACCTGCCAGGTTTCTTTCCTCAGTGTCAGCCCCTCCAAGTCTTTATTTTCCCTCGTCTTGCTTGTCAGGTGAAAGGCATGAAACTGAGCTATGCTAAGTCAACAGTGAGTGACAGAGGGAAGGAGGCTTAAACCTTTGTGGCAAAAGCTTGTTTAAATTTACTTAGAGAATATGTAAGTTGTGATGGAAGAATGCAGTCCCTCGATGGAGTCCCAGTGCTGGATTTATGAATTTCTGGCATAAGTCAGAGCTCTTTGGAGGCAGGTGATAGAAACCCAGGTAAGCTGAAAGGGAGTTTATTTGCTCATTTAACTGAAAAGTTCAGGGGAGACACGTTCAGCTGGGTTGACATGCTCAACAGTTACCTTTAAAAATTCTGTTTCTCTCCTTCAGAGTCAGTTACGCTCTTCCTTTCGTTTCAGTGCGTACAAATTAATTCATTTTCTCATTATTCACTCACCTATTCATCCATTAAATATTTGGGCTACTGTGCACGAGGCAAGGAGTGCTGGTGGCCCATTGGTCAGCACTTGACTCCTCATTTTTAAGTCAGTGATTTAAACCCATGTAGCTCCTCCATAGATAAAAGGACCTGGAAATCAGCTTCTGGAAAGATCAGCGCCTAGGAAACCCTTTGAGGCAGATCTGTTATGTCCTAGAGGGTGGCTAAGAGACAGAATTAACTTGATGGTATCCAATAGTGATGATATTCTAGGCATGGGTTAAGCACTGGGTATACAGATGCAAGTATAATATGAATTGACTTCCTAAGGGGGAAGAGAGGATAACTTAAGTAGAAAAGTGTGTGTGTGTGTGTGTGTGTGTGTGCGCGCGCGCGTGTGTGTATTTTATATAAAATTCTAGTTAGTGTCATAAAGACTGTTGAGAAAGAGGACGTGTTGTTGTTGTGTATGGGTTCAGAACAGACCCATAGCTGACCCTCCAGCAGGTTTTCAGAGGCAATAAATCAGATAGGAGGAGATTGCCTTTCTTCTTCTCATCGAGCAGCCGATGGATTCGAACTGCATGCCTTTGGGTTGGTGGCCAAACTCCTTCCTGCTAGACCACTAAAGCTCCCTGAGTGGATATAGATTGAGAATAAATAGAATGACCACAGAAACTCTCTCGGAAACTGCCTCTGAAAACCCCCTAAAAGGTCAGCTATGGGTCACTTCTGACTCGATGGTACACAATAACAACAACAACCTACCTCTTACTTCTTTGTTCTACCTTCTGAATAGGTGAGTCCAAACAGCATCCCACAAAGCTTTCTGAAGAAAATAGCAATGTCTCCCTCTAATAGTTATATTTCACCTTTGAATAAAATCTATTCAGTCCTTTCTCTATCCAGGTCCTGGATCCATTGCTATTCTAGGCACTTTTCCTTCAAGGGATCTGGATGTCATCACATTTTCTAATACTCTGTTCTGTGCCACGGCGGGGAATTCCTAGTTGAACGGATGTTGTTTCTCAGTTTATGCCTGATTGAGTTGAAACAGACAGTGTAATATGCAAATGAATCTGTTGCCAGCAAAGAGGTCAGTTCCCAATAAATTATTGACATTACAGGTGTCAAGATGAGAGAATAAAACAAAAAGCAAAACAGTTCAAAAAGGTGAATAGGAATTTACTAGGGTGGAAATAGTCCTAGATTGTCTGTCTGTCTGTCTGTCTGTCTGTGTGTGTGTGTCTCTCTGTGTGTATCTTGTTTAGAAAATATATTTACAGAAGAAAAGTTGGTAGGAACATCCCTCTCTATGTTTATTTACCGCCACTATTGAGTTTATCGTGTTTGACACTCCTGCATTCATTCAGAAAACATTTATAGAGCACTTGCTGTATGTATACTAGATGCTAAACAGTAGAGATGTAGAAATGAGGAGTAAGCCCTTTAGAGTCAGTCTAATGTTGGGGGATAGTTCAGAAAGTCATTAATGGCAAGTAAGTGAAATCTAGGTTATGACAAGAGTTTGTGCTGTGGAAGGATCCTCCTTGAAGGTGTATACAAAGGGAACCGAGTGAAAAGGATTTATGTGTGAGGCTGCGTGTGGATGTCTGTGTGCCTGTGTTCTTGGGCTATATGACAAGAGTGTCTACAGAGTCACAGGGACTTAGAAGAATAGGACGTTTTAATGCATGACTGGGAAAAGGGATCTGTGGGATAGAGATGGAAAATTTAAGCTTGGCCAGCTGTTCAGAGAGTGGATGTCCAGGGGTGGCAGATGAGGGCGGGGCGTGGAGGGCGGGGATAATTGAAGGTTTCAGTTACTCATAGTGACTTCGTATTGTCATAGTGTTGTAGTTGAGAAAGATCACTCTGGTAAATTGGTTGAGGATGGATGGAAACTGGATGAGCAAAGACAAGCAGAGAGTGCTCTGTGGGGAGCCAGCAGACCAAGGAAGCATTGAAATAACCTAAAGATGGTGGCCAGAGGGAAGGGGAAGTGGGGAGCGACTAGTGGGCATAACATCAGCAGTCTTGGTGGGTGACTGTTGGAGGGAATGGAAGTGGTGGGCTGTGCTTTGCACTCAACATCCTTTCTCGACTCCACCTGAGAGCAGTGGAAGAGATTCTCCTATGGTGTGGTGTTGTGTCGTTAGCATCTTTGGAGTTGGCCCCTGACTCATGGTGACTTCAGGCAAAAGGAAAGGAACTTTGCCTGGCAGTGCATCCACAGTGCCTTCACGGGCTGGTTTTAAGACTCCATCTTTCTTCCTACTCTGTCTTAGTCATGAAACTCTGCTTAGATCTTTTTGGCATCAGTGCAGGTCTTGTCTCAAGGGACGGCTGACAGGTGAGAGATGTCTGTGTACAAGACGCATTGGCTGGGACTCCAGCCCAGGTCTGTACTATAGAGAAGGTGAACATTCTCCTGGTGTGGGCTCAGCCTGTGTTGCAGAGAAGTGGAGGGGTGTGCTTTGAGCGATACAGTATGATGTTGTTGTTGTTGTTGTTATGTGTCAAGTCGCTTGTGACTCATAGCGACCCTATGTACAAGAGCCCTAAATGCCGTACTATCCTGTGCCAACCTCACCGTCTCAAACACACTCATTCCCACCACTCCAGTCAGAATCGATCCATCTCATCGAGGGTCTTCCTCTCCTGTGCTGTCCCTCCACTCTCCCAAACATGATGTCCCTCTCCAAGGACCAGTCCCTCCTTGCAACATGCCCAAAGTATATCAGATGAAGCTTCAGAATCTTTGACGCCAAGGAGCATTCTGGCTTCACCCTCTCCGGGACAAACTATACAAGACCAAAAATTCAGGCACCTCCTGTCTAGAAAACCCCTACTTTTAGGGACCGTATCAGCAGATTAGAACTGAACTGTAGGCAATTTGATGGCACCTAACAACAACAACAAGGGAGTTCTGATGGCCTCCTGGTAAGAAGCTGCACTGCAATCCCAATGTCACGTGGTTTGAACCCACCAGCTGCTCTGCAGGAAAAAGATGGGAAGTTTCCTCTCGTGTGATTTACTGCCCCTGAGACCCTCTGCGGGTCAGCTGTGGGCTGGTTCTGACTCAGTGACACAAGACAGCAATATTAGGATTTCCAACCTTGTAACCTTTGTGGAAGGAGAGTGCCACACCTTTCTCCTGCCGAGCCCTTTGTGGGCTATTCTTACTGAACTTTCAGCTAGCGGCTGCGCACTTACCTCTTGTGCCAGCAGTGCTCATTCTAATCACTATGCTGTTACTGATGTTTTCAGTATGGTGAGTCAGAACCAACCCATAGCTGACCCTCCAGTGGGTTTTCAGAGACAGTCCCATTGAGAGAAGATTGTCAATCAAGTAAAAAGTAATTGTAAGTGGGGAGGGCAGTGGGCCTCCCTATCTTTCAAGCCTTTATTTTACCCATCCTGTAGGATTTTTTTTTTAAACTTTTTATTATTATTATTAATTTTAATGAAAATTTACAGAGATTTTTGGATTTTGGATTTTCATTCATTCATTGTTGCACTTTTCTCCCTGCCCACCCCTTCCTTTCAGTTCGTTCTTCTCTCTAGGATTTTTTAAAAACATTGGCCTAAAGGTGTCCTTTGGATAAAAAGGAGGGCTGGTTAGACATGGTTGAAATCCTAGAGTCACCCTTTGTTAGCTGTGTGATTATTGACAAGTTTTCTTGTATCAGCCAGTTACCATCGTTGCAGGGTCTGGATGAGGGTTAAAGTAGATAAAATGTCGAGAGTGAGTGGGTAGAGGCCTGCCTGGCCCAGTAGAATCTCCTAAATTAGACTTCTTTTCTTCTCTTCTGTCCTCCTCCTGCCTTCGCTGGGCCCTAGATTATTTCCCAGGGGCAGTTGCTTGGTGAAGGGGCTCCGTGACTCTTCAGACCTGGGTTTCAAATCTTTTTCTAGTTGGTGTTCAAGTTCATTTCCCTCTCATTTTTTGCAGATGAAGGCTCTTGCTGTGTATAAAGCTAATATTCAGAAAATGACAAGGCACCTTATTCAGTACAGAATGTGCCTGGGAATTTTTTTATCTCTGTGTGCACAGCGTTCATCTGAGTAAATCTGTTCAGTGGAGCCCTGGCAGTGTGTCACAGCGAGCTGCCTGGAACTCAGGCAGCTTTAAAACACAGCAGAAGGAGGGGAGGTGTTCACCCAGGCCTCTGTGTCACGGAGACCCGCACATCTCCTCTCTCTGCGTGCCTCCCAGTCTCTCACCATCCCTACTACAGTGAATCCCTAAATTCTACTTACGGTATTTTCCCTAACAAGGTCTTGATTCATCTCTCAGATCTCTCATGCTTCCTCAACTTCACATTCCTCCTAAAATGATGATGGTATTAATTATTATTACTATCACTCTACGAGAGCTCTTAGTTCAATTCCACCTGCCACTCCGTGGGAGGATGGGCAGTCACCTCTCACGAGATTAACTGCGTATGAAAACCTGCTGGAAGGTTTTCTGTGGGTCAGTTTTCTATGGGTCGATTCTGAATTGACAGCACACAACACTGGGCCCGTGGTGGCTTAGAGCTAAGGAGTTGTCCTGCCGATCCCAAGGCAAGCAGTTCACTTGCACCAAGTGCTCTGCAGGAGAAACCTGGGCGGTATCTTGCTGTGTAATTTACTGCCTTTGAAAACCTTCTAGAGAGTCAGCTAGGAGTCAGCTCGCACTAGACAGAGTAGAGCAACAACAGCAACAAAATCACTCTACTAGGTAGTCTTACTTCTTTTTTATGTGCCAGGCGAAAGTCTAAGCTTGTTACATGAATAAACTCATTGAGTCTTCATGGAGAATCTTCATAAAACATGGGTCATCCTTGTTGGTGTTGTGTACCACGGAGTTGGAGCCGACCCATAGCTGACCCTCAGGCAGGTTTTTGGAGACAGTTCATCACATGGGAGGAGATTGTCCGTCCTTCTCCCACAGAGCAGCTGGTGGCCTTGAACCACTTGCCTTCAGGATTGCAGCACAGCCTCTTTCCACTGACTGGGCTGCCAGAGCTCCCTTTTCCCACCTTACTGAAAACAATATGAGGATAGCCCAGTATACTAGAGTCCCTGGGGGATGAAATGGTTAACGAAATGAAGAGTTCAAGGTTAGAGTTCTCCCAGAGGCACCTCGGAAGAAAGACTTGGCGATCTACTTCTGGAAAATCGGATCTTTGGAAACTCAGTGGGACACAAGGTCGTCTTGGGGGTTTTGGGGGCCACTGGTTAGTATAGTGGGATAAGATTTCCCAAACTTCCCCCACATGCATACTTCTTTCATGATTTTTGCCGTAAATGAGGGCCGGTCTGTAAGAGACAGTGAGATTGGATAAGGGTAGAGCAGGGTTCAGAGCTATTGTTTATAGAGTTGCTATGAATCAGTCGACTCGACAGCCCATAGCAATGTATTATTATATGACAGTTCCATTCAGCTGTTCATACTTTAGAACACCTCTGTCATTCTTTCTGTAGATTAGTTCAGTATCAAAACCATTTATGGAGATAAAAGCTCCAAAATTTAACCCATTCAAATGCACAGTATCAGTTTCCACCAATGGACATAATCAGAAATCACAGGTCAAAGACACCAATCGGTGCCATTCAGTCTTTGCTTGGGTCTTTTAGCAGGGTTCTCAGTCGGCCTCAAGTTTACTCTTTCTTTTTTGCTGTCTCCAGAATTCAAAAACAAGACTTAACTGAGAATTAATAAGGGGCATCTCCTTCTTATAATGTGATCCAAATATTGTACCCTCTGCTTCCTAACCTCATCTCATTTTTGGTGACTGATTTATGTTACCCAGCAAAATTCATTCTATGTTTATCCATGGTGTACAGTACGTCTTGGGTTTCTGAATCATTTTTTAGTAATATATAATACTTCATTGTGTACCTTTGTCATAGTTTCTTCAGCCATTCTTCCCTTGATGGGAATTTGGTTTGTTTCTAGTTCTCTGCTATTGTAAATAGTGCTGCATGCCATGAACGCGCGCGCGCGCGCGCGCGCGCGTGTGTGTGTGTGTGTGTGTGTGTGTGTGTGTGTAAGAGAGAATGAGAGAGTGTTTGTTTCACAGCTCATAGGGACCCTCCATCAGGTTTCAGAGCCTGTACCTTGCATGGAAGGACACTGTCCATCTTGCCCCGGAGGAACCACTGCTGGATTTGAACCACCAAAGAGAAATACACTTTGGTTAGAAGCACAACTCACAGTGACTAAAGAAAAAAAAAGAAAATCAGAATATTTGCCCTCGAGTCAGTTCTGACTGATGGTGACCCACTAGGGCAGAGTAGGTTTTTGTTTTGGTTTGATTTTTT